>NC_134403.1:232749536-233073703 GCF_038048845.1 Mixophyes fleayi
ACGTATCACCCTGTTCTGGGCATGCGCAGAGTGATTTTGCGACGATACGCTCAAAATCAGCACTGGACACATTACCATTACTGCAATTGAACACTTCATCTCAGGCAGCAGAAAGGCTGGATGCACTCTAGAATATTGCGGATAATAATGGTTGATCATGGTTATATGGGGCCTGAGTCATTAAGGCACATATCTGCTGTTTTTGTGCTTATCATATTTAAAATGACTCTGTGCATGCCCAGAACTGGGAGATACAGAGGTGAACACAGTCGATACGTGTGGGAATACAATGGTTACTTATTATAGCCTATCGATTTCGGGTAATGAACAAGGTGGATAGGATGACATGCCAAGCTCGAGCGCACACAGCCACATCCGAGTTAAGCTCTGGGTGTCTCAAAGTTGCTTGTTTTTCTACCGTATCTCTTGCACAAGCTAGGGCTAGTCTAAGTCCTGAGCCCTAGTTATGTCAGTTGTGTATGCATGCTATAACAGGTGTCTGCAATTAGGAGCAACTCCAAAAATGTCCATTATGTACAGTAGACAGCCTAGTACAGCCTATTAAATGTTTTTCAAAGAAAAAAAAAAAGCATAACATTTTTTTTTTTTACATTTCAATTTAAAATCATAAATGACTAATATTAACAGGTAACATTAATTGTTTTTTTTTCCGTCTGTTTGTTTTTTTGAAATTTTATATTCCAAATAGGTGTTGTAGGTATCCTGCAGTGTCTGGTCTAGTAGAGCAGAGTAAAACTATACCCATAGTCAACACCTCATGACATCAGGAGTATGCAAAGCCGATTTATGTGCAGTTTAAAACAAAGGTATGCTGTGCTCAGTATGCATGACTTAATGATTCAGGCCCATGATGTGTAGGATGCTCTGGCATTATGACATTTGTTGCTGCATAATAAGGGGCTAATTATGGCTCCATAATATGTGTGTAGCTCTACAATGTAGAAATATTGGGCTATTAGGGCTGCATAATATGGGGGCTGTAGTTATTTACACAAAAAGGATATGTGGTGATGCAATGTGGGGGCATTTCACATCACCCGGGGGCATGGCTGGGGTTTCCTAAAACTCATGTTCCCACCAACCCCCCTCCCCTAAAAAAGCATTGCTGCCACACAAGTGGCAGGCAACTGTTGGCTATAGCGGTCCCAGTAATACCTCTATGCATTCCTGATAATTGGGACAAAGGACCTGACAGCCAGGATGGTAGGACAGTCCTCTAAAACTGCAACTGTCTGTCTACAGTGGGACAGTTGTGAAGTATGAAATAGCTGTATGGTGTGGACCAAGATGACTATTGCAATATTGACACTTGGAATGAAAGCGACATAAGAAAGGGGAATGCATATGTTGTCTTGGTTGATGCCCCCTACCCTTTTGTGTAATCTAAACATATGTTTGGCGAAATAAGGTCACAACTTAGATTTAAACTAAGTTTGAACTGAAGTGTCAAAACAATGCTGCACGACACAAGCTGGAAAAGTGTTTGGTGGCACCCTTCCAAGCCATGTGCATGGACCATCTAAGGTTTCACTCATGGCATTAAACTGGATCCCCCAGGAGGGATGTATCATGTCTTCCAGTTGTATTACTTGTGTCACAATGTCCATTAATATCCATTAATATGCAACCCATTGTGGCTGGCCACAGTGCTTTTCTGCCACCAACTGTGACCCATCAATAACTTAAAATAAGTAAGTCAGGCAAAAAAAGTTGTCAAGGAATTGGGGACTTGAACCTGGGGGGTAATACATAACAGCAATATGAATGTTGAGACAATAAAATAGACTGATAGTGTGGACTTCAAAGCAAGAGAATTGGAGGGAGGGTTCAGAGGGTATGAATTGGAAGGTGCAGCTTGGAGAAAGTAGAATGACTACTCCTCCTACCTTGTCTGTTTCCGTGTCTGGGAGTAGTGTTAGAAAAGATGAGCCAGGCTTCTGTAATGGCATGGAGGTTGATAGATTTAGAAATGAATAAATAATTTCTAAATGATTTGTTGCAAACAAATCTGGCATTTCATAAGGCACTGGATAATGGAAGTAAGGGTAGAGGAGATAAGTGGATATGGTTGTGTGCATACTAGCGAGGAGGAAAGTAGGCAAGAGGAAATAATAATAGATAAGGGAAAATAGAATGATGGAAAGAGAAGAGGAGTTTGGAGAGAAGTGTGATGAAAGTAGAGATGGGCGGGCTCGGTTTCCTTAAAACCGAAGCCACCTGAACTTTGGGGTTCTCTCTATTGAGACCTCACAAGGCTTCTTTTTTTTACTAAATGTTGTATTCTAATATTATACACCTCTACTCTTGGGGCACTAATTTGCGCATTTAGCCTCCAATACCACCTCTATGCTGAGGACACACCAAAATGTACATTGCTTTCCCTGACCTATTTCTTTCAGTACCATCTGCTGTAAATAGAGATGGACGGGCTCGGTTTCCTTGAGGAGGGTGGTAATCCTAATATACCAGTCATTGCACTGTATGTTTCTGAATTTGCACTACAAAGTGTAGGGTCTAATATACACCCAAAGACGAGTGCTTAATTGCTAAGAGTCATTGATGAAGAGGAAGACAAGCAGGCTTGTCTGTAGAATTTGCAGGCAAATTATACTGCGTTATATAGATAACACCTAAAGAGAAGAGCTCTATTGCTCCATTGCTAATTGTAATTGCTGAAATAGAAATTATAGGCCTGCCTGGCTTGGTCTAAATCTGCAGTTACATTTTATTGTACCAGAGCTCATACAGAAACAGGAGGGGTTTCATTGTTCTTGTCACTCTCCAGTCTCAGTCATGATGATACTAATCCTTCTACCACATGTACTAAAGTCTATGTTCAAGTGCGTACTATTTTTAAGTCAGGTAAAACAAAAATGTAAATAAAAATATTTTACCTTTTTAAAGAAAAAAAACCTCTCTAAAAAAGGTGAAAGTTTACTGTAGAAAAACATAAAATTGCCAACATGCCATTCTACCCAAAATATTACAAGGCATACCAGCATCAGGTAGCAACCTTCTTTTAGCCCCTGCTGCAATCTACACTGTCATCATAATCACCCTCATCATTGTGTACATCTTCCTCAAACAATAGTAATTCATCCCCGCTGGAATCCACCATCATAGAAGTCTGTATACTTTGATGTAATTGCTGATAATGGCCTTCCTCATGGAATTTGTAGTTCATTTTATGGCAGAGCTGTCACGATTTTTGGGCAATTCTTTTAGAGCAGAGCAAATATCAAAATGTTGTGCTGACTCTTCTGCATCACCATTGGGTATCTTGGGAAAGCTACGTTTTTTCCGAGAAGCAGCTGCCAAAGAAACTGAAGGAGTAGAAGTCATTACAAGATGTTGATAGCGCTTGGATCCTGGTGAAGCAAATTAAATACTTAATCTACAATTACAATATAGTTAGCAGATTTACTTTTATTTCATCTGTAAAATTTCTCTAGCTGCTTCTCAAAAGTATAATTAAGGCAATAACTTGACTCAAGCTAACCGTGTCTGCACTCTCTTCACAGGTGACTACTTCCCTGGACTAAAGTACATTACCCTCAAATGCTAGTCTTCTTGCAGCTGCTGTATTCTCCTACCTGCTGTTGCAGAATCCTGAAAATGACCCTAACTTTTTCGGGACACAAACAGCATCTCCTGCATGTCATTGTCATTTTTTAAAAGTTCTGTAACACCAAGTTGATTGTGTGAGCAAAAAGAAATGTGATGGAATTCACCCCTGCTGCAATTCTCTAACAATATTGGTGTCAATATCAGAAATCACATATCCTCTGGAGAGTCCAAGCAGGATTAGCTATGTTGCAATGACATCCCTTACTTTTTGTAACAGATTGTCAGCTGTATGCCTCTTAGTGAAGCTGCTGATACACAGAGTAGCCTACTTCGGAAAAATGTGACGTACTTGGGTACATGCTGCTGCAATCTCCTACATGCTGTTGGAGAATGGCGGTAAAGTCCAGAAATTTTTCCAGCCACAGACAGCATCTCCTGCACGTCCCTGTCCTCATCCTCATCAGCAGCAGTCAATTATATAGCGCCAGTAATTGTACTGTGCTGTACAGAGCAGATGAGAACTAAGCAGAAAACATTATAAGTTATGTTAGTTAGGTAGATAGTTATAAGATATAGTTATAAGTTATGTTAGCTCACATCAGTCCCTACCCCATTTAACTTTGCCTAAACTTTACACGTGTTTTTTAATTTACCAAGGAAAATTGTGTTTTTTTACATTTTGCTTTCCCTCGCTTTAAAAACACTATGCACCTCAGTCTTTAATATAGGCTTTAGCAGATGACGTACAGGCATTCCTATCATCAGGACTGGTGCCAGCAGCTGCTTGGTGCTTCTGGTCTGTTCTCAACTGATGTGAATCCATATCAATGGCACAGTACAATGTCAGTACACTTTAAAGAACACTGCCAGGCCTATTAATAATGCTATGGCACAATATAATGTGAGTTGAGACTTTGAAAAATAAATTCAAGGCCGATTACTTCTGATGAAGCACTGAACACTGGCAACTATTTGGGGGTGAGCTATGGCACAGTCTTTTGGGCAAAAGTATATAAAAATCATATTGTGACCTGTGAGGTGCTAAAAATTTACTGGAAATTAGTGGAAATTAGTGTAATTGAGGTTAATAATAATGTAGGCACAAAATAATAGCAAAATTATGGGATTTTCACCCAAGAAGTGACATTTTGTCAAAAAAAGCAAACCAAAACCAAAACACGCAAGGGCAGTTTTGGCAAAACCAAAACCAAAACCCGAAGGTAATCCAGATCCAAAACCAAAACCAAAACACGGGGGTCAGTGAGCATCTCTAGATGAATGTGAATACGAGAAAGATAAAGTGGAAATTGAATAGGTGCATGATGGAAAGATGTGGATGAAGGTGTATTAGCTAGGAAAGGTAATGAAAGAGTTGGAAGGAACAATTGATCCAAATTGTGCAGAGCAATGGAGGAGGTGAAGGATACTTTACCCCCCCCTAGCTTGGGTTAATAGAGTTGGCAGTTTCTGCAGCTCTGAAATGATGAGGTCCAAGATGCTGACAGTTGAGTTCAGCGAGTCCAGCTGTCAAACAAACTTATGACTAGTTTCCAAAATATTAGTTTTTAGTAGTAAAACTACCTTCTGTGCCTCCCTTTGCTTCTTTGTGATAGAACCTATTTGAATGTATTTATCTCTTATTACGGATTTGTGCACTTCTCATACAGAAACTTTAATGGTGTCGGGTAAATTGCAATGATCTACATATTTCCAGAATGTCTTGGAGTTCTACTGGATGTGTCTTGGTCTGGTTCCAGAGCGCAATTTAACTTCCCTCCTACCAGTATTATGCCCTCATGAAGAGGCTCTACTTGCTCCAACATCTTGACATAGAATACTGGTTGTCGCAGGTTTAGAGCATAGACATTAATAAATGTGAAAGGATGAAAATAGATCTTACAGTTCACCACAAGCCCCCTCCCCTCTTCCAGTCCCAACATCCACCAAAGGTGTTAGGAACCCCTCTAGCGGGTACAGCACAACCCGGAGTCTGCTCTGCCAGTCAGGTGTTCACTGGAGCCCCTAGTGGTGGGGACAGACTTGGCCGCAGACTAGCAGAGGGTCGTGAAGTGCGTACCGACTAGGGAGAACCCAGGAAAGCGAAGTAAAGTCCAGGCAAGGGTCGAGGGCCGGCAGCAGACAGGGAATCCAATACACAAGCTGGGGTCAAGGCACGGTAGCTAGGTCCAGTTACAGGCAAGAAAGTCAGGGTCACGAGAAACACGAGCAAGGTCCAAATCCAGGCAAGGGGTCATACACGAGCAATCCAACACAATATCCAAAAGGCAGGGAGCAGGTCAGCACACTGGCAACAGAAACTATAACCAGCAGTGAGGCTGCAGACCTCACTGCCGTAAATACTTCAGCCAGCCAATCAGAACCTAGCTCTGATATTACTTACAGGTCCCAGCTGAAACCCAATTAAAGCTCAGTAGCCTCCAGGCTATTAACAGACTTATCGCACGCGCCTGGCTGTCCCCTGTTGCCCGGACGAGGCGCTTCAGTGCAGAGCTTCCAACCGTTGCCTTGTCAACGGCCGGGTACTGAACAGAAGTTCAGTACCCCAGGAGGCACAGGAAGTGAGCCGCGGTGGCTGTGAGTACCGCCGTGGCTCGTGACAGTACCCCCCCTTAAGGAGGTGTCAAGGGCCCCCGGCACCCAGGCTTAGTAGGGAATTTTTTCAAAAATTCCTTCAGGTGTTTTGAAACATGAAATCGTCTTCGCGGAACCCAGGACCGCTCCTCCAAACCGCGACTTTTCCACTGTACTAAAAAGTGCACCTGACCCTGCACTCTTTTAGAGTCGAGAATCTTCTGAACAATGTATCTTTGTGGCGTGTTTGTATTCTGCACAGGCAAACTCGAAGGCTGGGATTGGTTTGGATATAGCACAGGCTTAAGCAAAGAACAATGGAACGTGTTAGGGATCCTCAATGAAGCAGGAATTTTCAATCTGAAGGCCACAGAATTAACTTGCTTGATGATTAGAAACGGACCGATAAACTTAGGGCCCAACTTCCTGCAAGGCTGTCTGAGCCTAATATTCCTCGTAGAAAGCCACACTCTCTGGCCCACTTTGAAGGAGCAGATGGTACGGTGGCGATCCAAATTTTTTTTTGCAGAAAGTGAAGCCCGTCTCAAAGAGAATTGCACTTTCCTCCAGATGACCTTGAGATCAACGGCTGTGGAACGAATCCCCGGGATACCAGCAGATTTGAGGGAATATAGAGAATTGGGCCTGGGATGAAAACCAAAATAACAGTAGAATGGAGAGGTTTGAGTAGATGAATGGGATGAGTTATTGTAGGCAAACTCTGCCCAGGGTAACAAAGAAGACCAGTTATCATGAAATTCTGAAGTATAAGAGCATAGGAACTGTTCTAATGACTGATTAACCCTCTCAGTTTGACCATTAGACTAGATGTAATGGTATATCTCACAGCTCTAATCAGATGTAACACAAACGAGTTCATCAGAATCAATGAATCACTGTAACAAACAAAATCAATACATAGAGCAGTACTGTTGCATAGATATGTAAAACACTATATTGTCCCAGGGGTCATTCCTTTACAACGTGTGATAATATGGCCAGATCGTTAAAAACCACGTGAAGGGGTCCCCGCAAGGGATCTGCTTACAAGAGGAATTCTTCCACAAGGCACATCAATAGGTCTTGTAATAGATGATTTTGAAATAGATGGAAGGTCCTCCTCTGTTAGTCACTCCACCGATAAGTATTAAGTCAAAACAAAAATATCATAGTATAACTCCATTTATTAAATGGTACATAAAATAATAAAATCATGAATAGTGCTCTTCTAGCAGTGTACCATTAGACATAAGATAACAAGAACATAACACAATGCATGAAGATAGCGTTACCGGATCCGATCCTCAGCTGTAGTGTATGGCAGTTCCAGTCAATGGTAAGTAATTGCCATTAGGTACCCAACGCGTTTCGAGTCACACCGGACTCTTTTTCAAGGTGATCCCATAAGGCAATATTGTTCTTATTAAATACTCCTTGTCTCCGATCACGTGTATCACTGCACCAATTGGCGTCTTTAAAATCATCACATGACCACGCTGGAATTGTCAAGGACTTCTGATTTAAATCCACAATGAGGCTTGGGCTCTACACATGCGCAAATGTTTCAATTCAAAGATGTAAACTTCACAACGAGGCTTGGATTCTGCGCATTTTGAGCATGCGCCGTTACATCAATTTGAGGATACGGAGTCCCGGATTTTCCAAGTGTTGTGAGACAGAGCATCAAATAAAATAAAATAAAATACAAAATAACAATTAAAACTCAATATATATCCACATATATATCTTGATAAGATAAAATACATGATGTTCGATTTTATAACTCCATATATGATATGATAGATCATTATGTATAGCCATTCTAGACATAATATACAACACTACTAATTATATTGTAAAGATAAGATGTCAAATAAGCAGTGAATAACAGGTCACAAAAACCATTTAAGTTTCACAGATTGAATGGAAGTCTAGTTATATTTTGGTAACTGCTGATGTTCGTGCATTGTATACTATCATCAGGCACGATCAGGGGACACAAGCAATTTCACATTTTTTAAACACTATAGACATCTCAGAAGGACTTAAAGAGTTTATTGTTGAATCCATTATGTTCATTCTGACGAATAATTATTTTCGGTTTAAAGATGAATATTATATTCAATGCATAGGTACTGCTATGGGCACCAGATTCGCCCCCAGCTACGCGAACCTCTTCATGGCCCTATGGGAAGAGAATTGGGTGAGAGGTTCGTGTGACTTTGGGGCGAATCTGGTGCTTTTGGTTCGTTTTATAGACGACATCTTTTTTATATGGGATAGTCCTGAACAACTACTAAGAGATTTTTGTACTTATTTGAATTCCAACTCATCCAATGTAGAGCTAACATTTGATTGTAACAGTGAAACTGTGAATTTTCTTGATCTAACAGTATACATCAAAGAGAATGTTATACACACCAAAACATTTAGGAAACCCACAGATAGATCAAGCTATGTTTGCTTCGAAAGCCATCACCATAAAAACTGGCTTTCCAACATTCCTTTAGGGCAGATGAAGCGCCTTAAGAGGAACTGCACTGAGGATTGTGTTTTGGTAGAACAACTGAAGGATTTGAAACAAAACTTCAAATCTAGGGGTTATGGTGATGACCTATTAAGTCGAGCGGAACAACAAGTAAACTTATGGGAAAGAAAAGATCTAGGGACTCATAGTTATAACGGCTCACAGAAAAAGAAACAAGGGAAATATGAATGGGCCTTTATATCTCAATATAATATGGCCCACAAACAAATTGAAAACATCTTTGGTAAACATTGGTCTATTCTGAAAAATGATCCTGTGATAGGAAATGAGCTTCCGGATAGACCTTCCTTTGTTTATAGAAAGGCACCTTGTATTAAGGACAAGATTGTTAGAAGTGTTACTTTTGATGTACCTTCATCTAACATCAAGAGCATTGGATTCTATAGATGTGGTAGCTGCATCATGTGTAGAAATACACCAATAAATTGCATGAAACTAGAGACTTTTGAAATTTTGGGACACACTTACCGTATAAAACAGTTTATTACATGTCATATGATCAATGTAGTATATGCCATCGAATGCACTTGCGACCTTTTATATATTGGGAGAACTACAAGACCTCTTAAAACAAGGTTAAGGGAACATGTAAATAACATTAAAAAAGGCTTGGAAACGCACACTCTTTCGGAACACTTCAGACAGGTCCATCAATGTAATCCGAAAGATATTGTTAACTTTTGGGGAATAGAACGAATTATACCCCCATTGGAGATACAAAAACACTCTTCAAAAGTTAGCGCAGGCAGAAATGCGGTGGATCTATAGGTTAGAAACTTTAAAACCTGGTGGGCTCAATGCGGACTTTGAGCTTAAATGGTTTTTGTGACCTGTTATTCACTGCTTATTTGACATCTTATCTTTACAATATAATTAGTAGTGTTGTATATTATGTCTAGAATGGCTATACATAATGATCTATCATATCATATATGGAGTTATAAAATCGAACATCATGTATTTTATCTTATCAAGATATATATGTGGATATATATTGAGTTTCAATTGTTATTTTGTATTTTATTATATTTTATTTGATACTCCAAGCCTCGTTGTGAAGTTTACATCTTTGAATTGAAACATTTGCGCATGTGTAGAGCCCAAGCCTCATTGTGGATTTAAATCGGAAGTCCTTGACAATACCAGCGTGGTCATGTGATGATTTTAAAGACGCCAATTGGTGCAGTGATACACGTGATCGGAGACAAGGAGTATTTAATAAGAACAATATTGCCTTATGGGATCACCTTGAAAAAGAGTCCGGTGTGACTCGAAACGCATTGGTAGCCTAAAGGCAATTACTTACCATTGACTGGAACTGCCATACACTAAAGCTGAGGATCGGATCCGGTAACGCTATCTTCATGCATTGTGTTATGTGCTTGTTATCTTATGTCTAATGGTACGCTGCTAGAAGAGCACTATTCATGATTTTAATATTTTATATTACCATTTAATAAATGGAGTTATACTATTATATTTTTGTTTTGACTTCATACTTATAGGTGGAGTGACTAACAGAGGAGGACCTTCCAGCTATTTCAAAATCATCTATTACAAGACCTATTGATGTGCCTTGTGAAAGAATTCCTCTTGTAAACAGATCCCCTGCGGGGACCAGTTCCCGTGGTTTTTAACGATCTGGCCATATTATCACACGTTGTATAGGAATGAACCCTGGGACAATATAGTATCATATTATACATATTTATGCAACAGTACTGCTCTATGTATTGATTTTGTTTGTTACAGTGATTCATTGATCCTGATGAACTTGTTTGTGTTACATCTGATTAGCGCTGTGAGATATACCATTACATCTATTCTTGTTATTGTTGGAAAGTAAGTGGACTTTCTTGCATATCTTGGGCAGCGTTTTGGATCATTAGCGCTTAATTCTGATTATTTTTGTATATATATTTACATGACCATTAGAGTGTATGCAGAGGACAGACTAATCTTGATTCCGAGAAGGGTACAAAAAGATTTCCAGAACTGTGCTATGAACTGGGAACCACTATCAGAAACTATCAATAGAGAGTCCATGGAGACGGAAAAAATGTTGTATGAACAAGACAGCCGAATCTCGAGCGGTAGGAAGCCTGGTTAGCGGTATAAAGTGTGACATCTTGCTGAACCGGTCTACCACGACCCAAATGGTATTGTGTCCCGCAGATGATGGCAGGTCTACTATAAAATCCATGGAAAAATGTGTCCAAGGTTTTGCAGGAATAGCCAAGGGAACCAACTGGCCTACCTGACGAGTCCTGGAGATCTTATTCCTGGCGCAAACCTCACAAGAGCGGACATGACTCCTGGGGTCAGCAGACAACGATGGCCACCACACAGTGCGGGAGAGGATTTCCAAAGTTTTATAAACCCCAGGATGTCCAGCAGTTTGGCTATCATGTGCCTCAGACAGGACTGCTTTCCTTAAATGAACGGAGACAAATAAGCATCCAACTGGAGTTTTATCAGGAGCCAACCTTTGAAACCTTTGCAGGGTGCAGCTCAGGTCTTGGGTTAACCCAGCATGGATCATGGATGAGGGAACGATAGGCTCTGGACTAGTAACTGGAGCATGGTGTGCCAGGAAGCTTCTGGACAGAGCATCTGCTCGGACATTTTTGGAACCTGGACGGTAGGTGATCACAAAGTTAAAACGGGTGAAGAACAGCGACCAACGAGCCTGTCTGGGGTTCAGGCGTTTGGCCGACTGCTTGTACTGCAGATTCTTGTGATCTGTTATAACAGAGATCTGATGTGTAGCGCCTTCTAGCCAATGTCGCCACTCCTCAAAGGCCCATTTGATTGCGAAAAGTTCCCGGTTACCCACATCATAGTTGGCCTCTGCTGAGGAGAACTGACGGGAAAAGTAGGCACATGGGTGTAGACGATGAGTATGAAGGTCCTTCTGTGATAAGATAGCACCGGCACCGACGTCAGAGGCGTCGACCTCAAGAACAAATGCTTTACTTGATCCGGGTGTCTAAGGACCTGAGCAGACACAAAGGCTTTTTCAAGCTTTCAAATGAGGCTACTGCTTGGGGCGACCAATTAGTTGGATGAAATCCTTTGCGAGTTAGGGCGACAATGGGAGCCACGATGTCAGCAAAGCCACGAATGAACCTCCTGTAGTAGTTGGCGAAGCCCAGGAACCTCTGCATCGCCTTAAGATTGATTGGTTGCACCCAATCCAAGATAGCTTGAACTTTAGTTGGATCCATGGAGAATCCCTCAGAAGAGATTATGTAACCCAGAAAGGATACCTTCTGGACCTCGAACTCACACTTTTCTAGTTTAGCATAAAGGTGGTGTTCTCGCAATTTCTGTAGAACCTGTTTGACGTGACCCTAATGTACGGATAAGGATTTAGAATAGATGAGGTTATCATCTAAATAGACGACCACGAAACAATCAAGGAATTCCCGAAGAACTTCATTAATCAGGTCCTGGAATACTGCAGGTGCGTTGCTAAGACAAAACGCCATGACCAGATATTCGTAGTGGCCAGAGTGCGTATTGAATGCCGTCTTCCATTCATCTCCTTCTTTGATATGGATGAGGTTATATGCTCCACGAAGATCGATTTTGGTGAAGACTGTGGCACCTCTTAATTGATCAAATAATACGGAGATGAGAGGAAGGGGATAGGTGTTCTTGACTGTATTGAGATTCAGTCCTCGGTAGTCAATACAGGGTCTTAGTCCTCCATCTTTTTTGGATACAAAGAAGCATCCCGCTCCCACTGGAGATTTAGATGGCCTGATGAAGCCTTTCTCCAGGTTTTCATCATTGTATTCCTGCATGGATTTGGTCTCTGGACCAGAGAGGGAGTACAAGCGTTCCTTGGGTAACTTAGAGCCAGGAATAAGCTCGATGACACAGTCGAAGTCACAGTGTGGTGGCAAGGTGTCAGCAGCCTTTTTGGAGAACACATCCCAGAACTCATGATACTGTGAGGGAAGCCGCTCCGGAATAGACTGAATCACACGCAGCTCCACTATCAATGTAGGCCGAGATGTGGCACCGAAAGCAACTTGT
The DNA here is from genome assembly GCF_038048845.1 of Mixophyes fleayi. Classification (NCBI taxonomy): domain Eukaryota; kingdom Metazoa; phylum Chordata; class Amphibia; order Anura; family Limnodynastidae; genus Mixophyes; species Mixophyes fleayi. The sequence continues at coordinate 232,762,309 of NC_134403.1, forward strand.
GCGGGAATAAGGACAGCATTCTTTTGGGAAACAATTTGGAAGCCTAAGTGGACCTTTCCCAGACATGCTCCTTTTTCAGGTTTGTATGGACAAGAGCAGGAGAAGTGACCTTTATTGGCACAATAAAGACATAGGCCTTGTGACCATCTTCTGTCTCTTTCGTCAGGAGAGAGGCAATACACCCCTGACTGCATAGGCTCCTTTTCCTCCGTGGGAACCAGGATAAATGCAGACGAAAAGGAGGATGCATCTTTCTCAATCTTCTCCTTGAATGTCCTGTGAATTTTAATGGCGAGTTGCATAAGGCTTTCCAAAGAGGTGGGGGAAGGATACTGCACAAGTGATTCTTTGATCTGCTCTGACAGTCCAAGGCGAAACTGGCTACGTATCGCTGGATCATTCCATTCACTGTCAGGTGACCATCTGCGGAATTCAGCGCAGTATTCTTCCGCAGGACGTCGTCCTTGCTTTAGAGCCCGTAGATGAGCCTCAGTGGAGGCAACTCGGTCAGGATCATCGTAGAGCAGACCCAACGCATTAAAGAAGGCTTCCAAGGATTGCAAGAAAGGACTAGACTGCGGCAAGGTGAAGGCCCATGACTGGGGGTCACCCTGCAGGAGGGAAATGACAATCCCAACTCTCTGTTGTTCTGAACCGGAAGACCGAGGTTTCAGCCGAAAGTAGAGCTTGCAGCTTTCCCTAAAGTTCCAGAATAGGGCTCTATTTCCGGAGAACCGGTCTGGCAAATTTAACTTGGGTTCATTGGTGGAATCGGAAATGGCTGGTGTAGTCCGGGAGTCCCCCTCTTGGGCGGATAAACGCTGGGACAATCCTCGGACCATCTCAACATGACCCGCTAGGACTTGACAAGGAGATGATTTGGTTCCGCTTTCATCCATCCCGTCTCTGGAACGTCTGTTTTAGGCCGGTTATAATGTTAGGAACCCCTCTAGAGCACAACCCGGAGTCTGCTCTGCCAGTCAGGTGTTCACTGGAGCCCCTAGTGGTGGGGACAGACTTGGCCGCAGACTAGCAGAGGGTCGTGAAGTGCGTACCGACTAGGGAGAACCCAGGAAAGTGGAGTAAAGTCCAGGCAAGGGTCGAGGGCCGGCAGCAGACAGGGAATCCAATACACAAGCCGGGGTCAAGGGTCACAGGCACGGTAGCTAGGTCCAGTTACAGGCAAGAAGGTCAGGGTCACGAGAAACACGAGCAAGGTCCAAATCCAGGCAAGGGGTCATACACGAGCAATCCAACACGATATCCAAAGGACAGAACAAGGCAGGGAGCAGGTCAGCACACTGGCAACAGAAACTATAACCAGCAGTGAGGCTGCAGACCTCACTGCCCTAAATACTTCAGCCAGCCAATCAGAGCCTAGCTCTGATATTACTTACAGGTCCCAGCTGAAACCCTATTAAAGCTTAATAGCCTCCAGGCTATTAACAGACTTAGCGCACGCGCCCGGCTGTCCCCTGTTGACGGGACGTGGCGCTACAGTGCAGGGCTTCCGACCGTTGCCTGAACCTTGACGGGAGGTACAGGAAGCGAGCCGCAGCGGCTGTGAGTACCACCGCGGCTCGTGACAAAAGGTGAGCAAATAAAATAGGCTTTCACTACCCTTTGGTTTCCCCTTAAAGTTATTCTGGTGTGTTAAACATTTGGGTAGCAATGGTTGTGTAAGGAGAGGTTTGTGGTGCTATGTTTAAAATGAGTTTCTGGAACCAGAGCCACGTCTAACGTATCTGCATGCAAGACCTTCCCAGTCATTGCTACAATATTTACACCTAGGAAATCCTGGTATCTAGGGGTTAGTCAATAAGAGAGGATGTATACAACCTTATATTTCTTACAAAAGATGAACATCAAATGTAATCAATAGGCGATAACAAATATCACACTTCAATTTACACATATGTGCTCACTACACTTCAAATCACACTAATTAACCTTCCGGTGCATCTAAACCTTACCCGCTAAATAGATAGACAGTTCTTAATAAGGATCAAGTTATGTAAGACCATTTTTTGACTAAGCTGCAATGTTCCCAGTGGTCCTGAGGCAGTTGCTGGGACAACTTAAAGGATGGTGCACCAGTACATTGAGAATACCACAGCACATGGCTTAGCTGCTTTGTCTATACATAAGATGTTGCAGAAACCACTGTACTTTGTCCGCTATGAAAGTCTATGGCAGTATGTGTCCGGCCATGCTGTAGTTTGGAGAAGTGGTGCTGATGCTATTGTCGTGGTTGCGCAATGATGGTACTCCAGTAAGGAGGGAATACTTAACTCCGGAACAAGCTGTTAAGTCTTATACCTTCAATGTTAAAGGCAAGTTTCCAAAAGCACTTGTGGAAATCTCCGGTCAAGCTGTTAGAACCTATTTCCCAGGTCCTGCAAGCTGTAGCCAAGTGAAATGGTGCTGAGGACATTGATAGAGCAACAAAGCCTTAGGGTCTGCCAGATCTTTCTGAAGATGATTTCCTGGGCAAGTTGTTCCTTCCATAGTCCTGGCCAAACTGTTAGTCCATAACTACCGACTAAGCTGTGGCAGTGATCCTCTACTTACTTGCTGATCCCAGCTGCTCAGCCAAAGTTCACTACCATCTTGGTATAAATCTGAAGTCCAATCCCCATACTCCAGAAGGCCCACCAGGTGAACATAACCAAGGGACTGCTATGGATGGAACAGAGATTTATAGCAGCAAGATGTGTAGAGTGTTTGCGTTTCAGACGCAGGAATTATGATGGAGCTGGTGAGAGACAGAAATCTACACCAAGCTAAGGGAATGCTAGAATACAATTTGGTTCCTCCTGCAGGCATTTTTTAAATGTTCAAATTTCCCATGGTGGGAAACCCTCCCTGCAGCTGTATTCCTAGATCAACTTGTCTCCAGATTTGCCGGGATCGAAATATAGATCGGTGATGGGCAGGGATTAAGATTCTCCCTTCGTGTAGCTCTCTCTTGCCTTCCCTACATCCAGGAAATATTGGTGGGTGGTCACATCTGACATTGATAAACTATAAATCAAATACCATATAATACCATACTATATAACTGTTATCTATTAATTATATATATTATTTAAAGTTCTTAAACCTGTATGAAGAGACAATTGAGACAACTTCTCTCAAATTTCTTCTGATGCATTCGAGGTTCAAGCTATTATCATCTTTCTCTTAGACCATTGAAATGCTTGTCATTTTTCTCTACCTGTAGGATTGGCTAGAGGATGATTAATTAGTTGGTGAAGCTAATCCTGCCATTCTGGAGGTCTACCATCTGAAATCCCAAGGATGCGCAGAATGCCTCCAAGTCGAGAGGGGCACATAATGTGAAAACTTTACTATTGCGGGTAACCTGTAAGTTAAATGGGAACAAGTAATGATAGTTCAGATTATTTTTACATTCCTCATGTGTTAGAGGTCTCTGTTCTCTGTTTTGCTGCAGCGTGTGCCATGACAAATCTTGAAAGATTTATATTCTGTTACCTTTAAAATGTAATGAATCCAAGCTCAGCATTTTCCTGAGTATTTCCTCCTTTTGAATTAAATAGTGTAGCCTACATATAACATTTCGTTGCTTCTCTGTCGGTATGCCCCTTGGTAATGGAGTAAATTACATAACTGTGCTGCTGTGCTAGTGGTGTTAAGTGTGACAACGGTGCTCCTTTATATGATAAAGGAGGAAGTTTATCACAATGAATCAAGGTAGATTACAATTTCAAAATAGAGAAAGCAAAGAATGTGTAAAGACAAAAAACACAAGTTTTAAACAATGCAACAAGCACTTGCATATCAAAGCAATGTAACAAAATGATATGCACATTTGTAAAGTACAAAAAGTGAAATATCTTGCCTGCAGGTCGACAAAGGCAGAATTGTTAACAGTATAGATGGTGACATTGCTGGGAAGAGTTTATATGCCAGTTGTTTGAATAATGGAGAAAGGTCATGTCCCAAGGCTTTGAATAATGAATGCAATCAATTTGTCTGTTAAGAAGTCAGGATCATCATTTCTGTATTAGTTTTGGTTCCTGTTGTGACTATAATAGTCTGCGGCGATAAGTGGATCAGGTATGCAGAATGAAAACAGACATCTTTAGTATTTTTTGCAATAGTTAGTATGTCACTTACAGTTGTTGTTACTGGAAAACCGCTTGCTCTTTACTCCTGGTTCAGGTGGTTGCTGCTGCTTTCACCTCCTTTTGGAGGCGGGGGAAGGTGGCGTTGTTTTGTGTGCTGCTGCTACATCCCGTTCTTTGTGTGCAGTTAGATAATAGTGAAAATTGAAGTAAAGCTTCTTTTTAGGATTCTCTTTTGTAAATGTTAGGATACTAGTAGTGCTAAGTAAATTTGGCAGTATGATCGTTATCCATTAGTACCAGGTAGGAACTTATGAAATTATGCAGTTTCCTCCATGTTTTGCCAAAGGACATGGGTTTATTCAGGTTAAGGCAGTGGTTCCCAAACTTTTGCAGTTCGTGGCACCCTTAGAGTCTCCAAGTTGGGTCAAAAAAATGTAATAAGTATTTAGGTCAGGACAGAAATACTTATTTAGTTGTATGCAAAAATGCCCCCTCTGCATCCAGACACTCTGCCCTCAGGTACTCTGCCCCCTCTGCATCCAGACACTCTGCCCTAAGGCACACTGCCCCCTCTGCATCCAGACACACTGTCCCCTCTGCATCCAGAAACTCTGCCCTCAGGCACTCTGCCCCCTCTGCATCCAGACACACTGCCCCCTCTGCATCCAGACACACTGCCCCCTCTGTCACGCTATCCCCCCTCCTCTGCTCTCTGTCACACTGTCCCCCCTCCTCTGCCCTCTCTCATGATGTCCCCCTCCTCTACCATCTCTCACGATGTCCCCCCTCCTCTGCCCTCTCTCACGATGTCCCCCCTTCCTCTTCCCTCTCTCATGATGTCCCCCCCTCCTCTGCACTCTGTTACACTGTCCCCTCCTCTGTCCTCTCTCACGCTGTCACCCCCTCTGCCCTCTTTCACGCTGTCCCCCTCCTCTGCCCCTCTTAGGCTGTGTCCCCCCTCCACTGCCCCTCTCAGGCTGTGTCCCCCCTCCACTGCCCCTCTCAGGCTGTGTCCCCCCTCCACTGCCCCTCTGTCACCCTCCTCTGCCCCTCTGTCTGCCCGCTGTCACCCTCCTCTGCCCCTCTGTCTGCCCGCACCCCTGGGAGCCGCGGCGCACACTTTGGGAACCGCCGGGTTAAGGTGTAATTGTGATCCTGGGAGAGGTAAGGTGTTTTTAAACCATCCTTCCAATTTTCAATGTATTTTTTGATCGATGCTGATAAGTGGAGTGGAGAGGAGTGGTTATGTCATAATAGCTAGGCTTGACCGTGATAGAAAGTCACTTTTAATAATAAACTGAATGTTTTCATCCAGCTATGGCAATTGACAGGATTAAATTGAGGCATAAATTCAAAAGTGGATTTAATCTTTATTGTTTCCAGTGCTGGGGGCTTTGCTTTATATAAGTAGATATTTCGTTTTTGCTGAGAAAGTTCTTATTGCTGTTTTAAGCAACTTGAAAATTAGCTTTGCACTGTTAGAGGCTACCCGAAAGCCTTTTGATTCCCAAAAGTAGTGTAATAGCATAACAAAAACTACAAATAACCCTACTGAAGAATCATGAACCAATACATATCGTTGTGTATATGAAATAACATTTATAACAATGTAAGGAATTTATTATGCATATTCAGATAGCATTGTCTATGTGTCATGTTTGAGGATCTCTGCTGAATCAGGTCTTGCTGAATCGAGAGACCGCAGGTGAAGGCAAAAGGTTGAGAAACATGCAATAAAAATAAATGAAACAAAAATTAAATAGATAATAATAAGAAGAAGATAGGACAATACGTCCCATGGAAGGCGAGGTATGTGGAATGGGTATAGAGCGCAAGATAACGTGGTGGGAGGGGGGAGCCCACAAAGGAAAAGAAGTCCGAAGAGGCCCAGGAGGAGTAGGAGGGCCATGAAGATGATGAGGTCCATAATTAGGAGAGCTAGGAGGAAGCAAATATTTCTTATTATTCATCTCTTCCATAGTCCCAATTTCATTCACCAAATGATTCAGAGAAGGAGGCACAGGCGACTGCTGAACAATATAAGTATCCTGGGGGGATTTAGCATAGACACGCCCCCTCTTTTCTGATTGGCTCGCTCCTGTTGGCCCCACCCCCACAATTGGCCCTGCCCCCACTACCCCCCCCCCTCTTAATGTACCACTTCAGAACTCTGAAGCTTGGAAAATGTGTGAACAAAGTACAACCATACAGTCAACATATGTTTTATGAACACATAAATATTTAGTTTTTATGTTTAATTTTTTTGCAGCTGACAGAGAAATCACCCATGTTGACAGCTCTCTACCAGCCCCAGTTTAAATTACCACTGACCCAGTTGGCAGTTCCACAGCCGAAAAATTCCATCCCCCCGCCCATATTTTAATTAGAAAATCAAAAAATATCAAGAAAAAATTGCTTGAGAAACACTTCAATCCTAGTTAGTTTTGGATTAAAAATGTTTATATTTTTATTAAATTTGTTATATAAAAAAATTTAATATTCGTCAAAAACTGGTTGTGTGTGTGTTTATTTTTTAAAAAGGAAAATGTGTAGTCAGGTTTATTAGTACTATAATGAAGGCACATTTTGAACATAACGTAATATTTGAAACACATTTGTATCTATCGAGTGGGTATTAACTACATCACATTTGCAAACAAAATGAAGTGTAAGATGAGAGTAGCAGGGATAATAAGTATATTAACTTTTAATATAATTCCCTATTAGTGTGATGAACGAGGTACAGTTTGTGTATGTGATAATTGTTTCCTTTACTCACGCAGTATCATTAAATTTACACAGATAATACAGTAAAAATAAAATAATAACAAGTAAATGTAAAATAAAAAAAGGTGTGCCCCTCCCCCCTCAAACAGCTTAACCAACGCTCGTGCCGCTGGCCTAGGCTGGTACTATCACAATGGGGCAATGGGGGGGGGAGCGTAGGGCCCCCCAAGTTTACTGGTAGTAGCACTAGGCTAGGGGATGGTGGCACTATAGCAGGTAAACCAGCAGAGTGGGGTTCCTATGCCATAATGGGCACAGGGCTGGACTCCCTTGGGAAATGGGGTATGCAAAAATAGACAGATCCCTTCCCCCAGCCCCGCGCTGAAAGCGGTAGGGCTCTTACCATACTCCTGAGCGGTGGACATGGGGTAATATTAATTGTATGAAAACATTTTGTTCCTGTTGAACTACAGGTCCTAGCATGACCAATAAGTGTCTAGGCATGTTGGCACTTGCAGTACGACAGTCACCAGCATATCATTGGATGCTAAGCCATGCTGGCTCATGCCCTGGCATCCAGGGCTCGCTGGGACCTGTAGTGCACCAAAGATAAATGTAAATAAAACACAGGCACAAGTGTAAACATAATTTTGAAATAAAAACTCTCCTACGCAACCTTTGTTTACCATCTTTATTGCTCACCTATAGCAAGATTGATTCATCTGTAATAAATCTTTGGATTCTTAGTGTCGTGAACATAGAGAACTTACAGTTATTTATTTATAAGGGTTAACCCATCACATAATTGTTTGGAATAAGGCCTAAATCATAACTGCAGTGTAAATATGGTGTATCAAATGAATACATTGTTAAATTGAGCTACTAAAGTGTAAAATGTGAAGTCAGATAATCTGCTGTGTGTGTATTCGGTGACTCTGCACATCCCAGTGTTAGAAGATATCAGTGTCACCTGTAGCAGCTTCAAAGGAACACTGCTGTGAGCTATATCCTGACACAAGTTAGTTTTTGGACACCTGAATAGACTTTGTGGGGCTGTTCACAACTTGACATCCTTGCAGACAAAGGCTGCATTTGAAGACTGCCTATCGAGGTATATAGAAATAGGAACTTCAAAAACGAAAATGTGTTCCTATTTCATATTTTGGGAAATCTGAGTGCCACTCCATATGAGGGGTAAAAAGTACACCCGGGTTGTGAATTATACTTACTAGTGTTACCAAAGCACAGCTATAATCACATGTCTTTGGGAAAGGTATTTCATATTGCTATGATTCCATCATGTTTGGTATTTAAATGTGCAGGAGATTATGACTGGTTTAATGACGGGGGAGTTATGTTTCTGGGTTATATCTGAGAAAAGACAGGTCAAAACTTAGGAATAATTTTGAACACGCCTTAGGTGACACCGCAGGGACATTTACAGCCCCTACATTAGCATCCACACTGCCCCTGTGAATGCCGTCCCATTTGAGTTTGCTTAAAAACCTGTGCTGTGAAGGGACAAATTGTCAGTCTTTTGTGAAATCAATCATTCATTGATAAGCTGTCCATATTCAAGTCAAGCCAATTTCCCTTGACTCAGAATATACCATTTCGATGTAAGTTATACTCTGAATCTAATCCTTTTTATTTTAAACTGTTTTGCTTGTGTATGTTATGTCAATTGTTTATTAATTGTTTTCTTTTATATCTGAATGCCCTGTACCTTTGTATATTAAATATTTAAATTTAGTAAGTGGCGTCCTTGATACTCTAGAAAAACCATTAGCCTGTTAAGAAAAAGATAGCTCAACCAAGTTAACTCTTTGAATGCCGGTGTGTGATTTGTTAATACATTTGACTAACAAGCCTAGTGTGTGCTTGCATTTACATTTGTGTAACAGTCTAGAGGTGTGAAGAGTTAACTCTTTGATTATTGGGGTGTGCTAACCTGTGGGTAGCCAGAAGCCTTGTGTGGCAGTGTGGGACAGTATATTGGGGTTCTATAGCCTGTATTCAATAGGTGGTGGCAAACCTGAAGTGTGGGGGTGTGAGAGTGCTGTGTGGGTGCGATTCAGTAGGTATGTAACCTGAGTGATAGGTAGAGAGAGACTGCTGGCTGGAATCGTGTGTAACCTCATACAGCAAGCACCCCTGCATCAAGAAAGCTGGGAGCGTATTCGTGACACAGCAAAATAAAAAAACCCTGATAGACGTCTCTAAACTAGCTCCTAAGAGTAACGTCACAAAGTGAGCTCTTAAGCATCAATGGTCCTATTTACAGGGCCGGCGCTACCATTAGGCAGCCTTAGGCAGCTGCCTAGGGCACCGGCCTCTGAGGGGGTGGCACTGAGGCTGGGGACCCAATAATGAGTGCTAAATGAATGCGGGTGGTGCGATCGCCCAGGACAGAACGCCCGCCCGCAATAATGTGGTGTTTCTACAGTGCAGCACCGCATTTTAAAATCTGCCCAGCACCCAGCTTCTGGCAGCGTCGTGTCGTCACGATGCAATTTAACTAGAATCTGATTGGCTGCTACAGGTAACATCTCCAATTTGTCAAACCCCCAGCTTCATAAATTTAGCCCTAGGACTGGACAAGGTATATGGTTGCAGTGCATAAATTAAGATCAGGATATGGCTAGCAAGAGACAAGGTGAGGGCAGAGACAAAGCATAAAATGAACAGTGAAGCTCTTATATTTTGGAAAGCCTTATATAGACCTGTGATTGCTGTGTGGAACGGGCAATGAGCCATAGCTGGAATTTTAATTCAGCCAGGCAAGGAAGTTATGTTACTATGTTACACACAGTCAGCAGGAAATACACAATGCAATGTCAAAAAGGAACAAAACACAAATCTCCTGGGTTAAGGTCCAGGCAGAACAAGGCAGGAAAACACTTGCAACACTGAGAACTTCAATTAAATTATCTATCATGTGAACTGACTCCATCAAAACCCCTTCCACATTCTGAAGACAGAAATAGCCTCTACCTGCTATCATCAAACACACAGCATGTAAAAAGTCCTCTGTTAGCGAATTGACATGGCAAACAATTCATAAATATTGATTTATTTAAAACAACCCTCTCAAACATATATTTGAATGGGTGCAAATTTCAAACTACGGAGAACAGGGAAAATACTAGCTTACACCAGTGAAGCATTGTTGCTAAAGCAAATATCACGCATGTACTAAAACTGCACACATTATTATTTTTATATTCAAAGCTTTGTATGACCTGTGCACCCCATTTTGTGCCATTGAATTATGGGGACCTCCTGGATGCCTAAGAGAACAGAAAATTCTGTGGTGACAATGAAAATCACATTATCAAGCCCCACCCACCTCAGTGAACAATGGAAATGGGCGTTATGATACAATAAGTGTTAAAATACACGCTACCGTGTTCGCTTGAGGGCTCAACTCACAGTCACAGCCACCTCTTCTTCCTTGCCTATGAAAACTAGGGAAGTATTGTGAGTGGATTACTGATAAATAACTTTTGGTATAAATTAATTTAAAAGAAATAGCGCAGGGCGCTTATTTATATAATTGCACGTGCACTTCTTTTTGATATTGTGTATATTGTGAGATAGGAAATCGTTATTTCTGAGACCAGGGTGGAAAATTTGTTTTGAAAACCTTTTGCATATCTTGGTGTAAGAAAATTGTTTGTTGTACCTGTCTTTGAGAATGCGTATCCTGCTAGTTTAAAGAGAGAATTCATCTTAATTGGATCTTTTGACATGTGAGGCCTTTTGAAGGCAGGAAGGGTTAATTAAGACCTTGTTACTAGATTTTCTGTGTCTAAAGACAAGATGCAAGACATCACTGGATTTGTAAGATATCACAGACAAGTGTAAATATCGTTAGGTTTGCAATGCATGTAAATCTATGTTTTGGTAAGCAGGTTACATCCTGATGCTAAAAATAGCCTGTGTCCAAATCTGTATAAAAGCACTGTCTGGTACACTGAAATGTATCTTTCTGATTTCATCTGACCTGAACGCTGGTACCCTCAACCAGTGTTTGAGCAAATAAACATCACTTGCTCATAGACCTGCTTGAAAATATCTTCCATGCTGAAGTCCTGTGACCTACAGATTAGACCCAAACTCTAATCCATTCTCCGGCTGATTCTGAGGTTGGACCCAGCTTTCCAGTACCACCGCTCTGCCAGCTACCCATGCAGCCCTGGTCTGTGTGATAGGCCATGGAGGATCCATCTACAGCAACCCTGATCCATAGTAAGAGGTCAGGAGTACCAGCCCAGGTACACCAGCAACCAGGTACGCTAGCAGCGTCAGTTACCCAGAAGGAACGTGGTTCTGAGTGCCATAAAAGGAGCTCAGTGGTGGCAGCAGGCCCCTCTCACTGCGGCAGAAGGGGCGTATTCGGAATAATGAAAGGTTACAGTGGGAAAGTAAGCCCAGCCGTTTCCCAGCAACAACAGACAGGGTGGCATAGGTGGTCCATCCTGTCACAAGTATACTTTAACTATTAATTATAGATTTGAACTCAGACTGGGCCTATTATTATTGCTATGCAGGATGCTGACTTGCTAAGTGCATTTCTTTTACACCAGCAGACAGCTGTCTTATTAATATTTCATATTTGACTTTACTGGAATGCCTCAATCTACTGAATACTGGAGTAGCAAGACTCAGTCTGAGAAACTACATGGGCTTCTACAACTCCATTTCAACGATTGCTTTTTGTGAAAATCTTTACTAAAACTCTAGGGGTTAGATTTAGTAAGCTGCGGGTTTGAAAAAGTGGGGATGTTGCCTATAGCAACCAATCAGATTCTAGCTGTCATTTTATAGAAGGTACTAAATAAATGAAAGCTAGAATCTGATTGGTTGCTATAGGCAACATCCCCACTTTTTCAAAGCCGCAGCTTAGTAAATCTAGCCCTAGGTATTAAATAAGAAGTGCAGTGTAAAGGAAAAAAGTTTGTGCACCTTTTTATTTTACTTGAGCACATGCAAAAAATATTTTACTAGTATGCACTGTTTGCTCCCTAGCAGTATGTGTATATAGTGCAAAAATGCTGGTTCTCATATTACTTATACCAGACATTATTTGGTGGTTTGGACCATCACTTGTGTTAGACACTGCTAACACATTTTAAAGTATGACAAATTGGTATATGACTTTAATATCATATAGTATATGGAGTTAACTTATACTTGCCAACTGAATGACAGGGAGACTCCGTGAAATAGGGGTGATCTCCCTCACTCCCTGAAGAGTGTGACTTTCTCCCTGATGCTGAGCCAGTACAAAACGTGGCATGATGACACAGTTCAGAAATTGTGTCCTATGTCCATGTATTGATGCCTATGAAGGTGGTAATTTTCATGGAGACCAAGATTTAATCAAAGACTGACAGGTAAGACAACATGACTTCAGTAATAGAGAAATGTAAAAGACATTTCAGTCTCTAGAGATTCATTAGCTGCTTTTCTTTAACGCATAGTTGCCTACTCTCCCGGAGACTTCTGCATTTCTGGGAGACCTCCCGGGAGAGCAGGGCAACCTCCCGGTTCTCGCCCCTGCAATAGATAAGTGGCGGTGGAGGGTGTATTTTTAATGTTGTGCAGCACTGTTTTGTAGCCTGCAGTTAATTAGGTGATTCTGGAGATAATTTGCCCAATGGCTATATCACCCTATGTACATTAGTGGAAACAGTTAATTTACTAACATTGCTGTTAGGTGAAAAATTAGGACAAAACCATAGCTTCCAATCTGCCGCTTGCTTTCATTGTTTAGTTTTAAATAGACAGATAAAAGGTAAAGGCTGGTTGGTTGCATTGGTTCAGTGCAAATGTTATCACAGAGCAGTGATACTACACTTGCCAGCAAAAACAGCACTACAACTTAAGTACATGTCAAAACAGTGATACAATTCTTTAAAACCATAGACAAACTGCCTTTTCAAACCACTAAACTTTGTAGTTTGCTGAAAAGAAATCAAAATACAGCTGTATTAACAAAAGGATGAATACCATAACCATAAGAGAATACACAAATATATATTTTATATCACAGTGGATATAGATATACAAATAAACTGAGAGGGACTCACCTGTCATAGGGAAAACCAGCTCCCAGGCTATTGGGAGAGAGGGGACAAGATTTTCCTAAGGGCTACCAGTACCACATTGAACAATGGTAGAGCTTTTCATTCATTCATTCATTCATTCATTCATTCATTCATATACAATTAGTTAGCAAACATTTTAAGGGTAATTTCCAAACTGCAAGAGTGGAAAGCCTCAGTTCAAGTGCTTTTTTGCACACACGCCTACTGTTTCTCAGCAAAATTTTATTTAGTGGAGTGAGTTGGTTGCATTACCCAAGTGTTTAAAATTGTGTAACCCAGCATCCACATGGACACCGGTGTATGTTTGGGCATAAGTTGAGAGACAATTTTGGGTACTCTGAGTACTCAATGAGGTTCCCGAAGGCTGTGTCAGTCAGTCAAGAATGATTTCACTGATTTAAACGCATCCCTGATTTGAGTCCGCCAGTCCAAGATATGTGTTATGGACCCAAGAGTCAAAGAGTGAAGGTAGCCCAAGGGTTGAGACATGGTATTAAGGGGAAGATTTTGTGCCTTGGAAAAAGCAAGTGGCTACTTCTAGCCTTTGTGAACAAGTGAGACAGGGGAGTGAAGGCCACAGTGTAGAAGGACCAAACAGTGGAATAGAGAAGCACTACTTCCTCAAGATACAGTTAGCCATAACTCCTAGCATTCTAAGTTTGAGTATTGGGATAGGCAGATGGGGTTGTGTCCAATTCCCCTAATGGCTTGCCTAGCTAGACCACTCCCAACACCCCTGCCCTAAATATACCTGTTCATTGCAATGAACACTATCTGCAATGAGCGGGACATAACTCTCAACATTATTGCCAATAAGGATGGCAGGATAGTTCCCTAGAATCAAGACTATCCCATATAATAAGTGTTCACATTGAAGTGCATGTCAAAAGTTCAATCTAAAGAGTTTTCCATTATTAAACAAATGGCTAGTTATAGACTAGACTGATGTATGGAAACCCTTCTGGAGTGACCTAGCAGTAATAACTGTTTCTTACCACATCAATAGATATTTATAAGTCTAATTAGGTGGTTAATTCCTTTGTTAACAGTTTGATTATGCTTACTATTGAACACTTTCTACTATTTCATTAATATAATTAACTCTAAGCTTTCAAAATTCAGCATAATTACAGTTTTAAAGCATGGATTAACCACTTAATTTAATACTTACAAATATCTACAGATGTGATTAAAAAACCTTTGTTTTGAAAAAAAATTATGTTGGGGGACATGGCTTGCGAGCTGAAGATGGCGGACGTGTCCCTGATCTGCTCTCTCCACTACTGAAAGTATCTACTACCATTTGGGGGTCTCTCCGGGTCCCTCCCACCCCAACCAACTGTATTTCTGTTCGATTGGGGCCTGAAAGCTTCAGTGAACAGAGACATTGTATTCCCGAGCAATACTCGTATTCAGTGGTCCCGCTCGGCCATTGAGTTCTGTATTTCCTCTCCCCATCTCGGAATACTGAACAGCATGCGGCACAACACAGCCACCTATCATTAACCCCACCGCTACACTAGGCTTTTTACACAGAGCGCACAATCCCGGCAACGAACACAGGAGCCTGGCTTTCCATATTCACTGTGGGGTGAGCTCACAGCCTATATGGCGGCCATTGCTACCAGCGGTCAATTACTACACTTAAGCTCCATCCCCCACTCATACTGCCGACCTGTCTCCTGCCAGTCCCAAATGTGCAGTGTCCCATAGATCGTAAGATTGCGAGCAGGGCCTTCTCATCTCTTTGTCTGTATTACTCAATATTGTCTAGTACTACGTTTGTCCCAAACTGTAAAGTGCTATGGAATTTGCTGGCGCTATATAAATAAATGTTGATGATGATGATGATGCTTGGAATTTTCTACTCACCTGCATCTGCAGCCATCCCTTGGGCTCATTGTTCTGCGGCATGACTCCCCACTGTCATTCTGCCTCTACTGTGCAAATCTCCATCGCTGACACTACATGCAGCTGTGGACCCGATCTTCAATGGCTTTACTTTCCACAAAGGTATTTGAAATGCTGACAGCACCGGTGCTCTGCAGGCTTGTCGAATTTTCTTTACAGCCTCCAAACTACTGCGCACCAGGACTCTAATCATCAGAATCCTCCTGGTTCTGTCATCCTATCTCCTGTATCAAGGTCCCCGAACCTGCTGCCCTATTTGCCTCATCGATAGTGGCTCTCAACAGTGAGTACTGGCCTGCAGTTTTACACTCTCTGCCTCTGCTTGGCCTGACAATCTGGTTGACCCGATCAGACTGCTAACTTCATTTTCTATTTGAGACTCTGCTGCCATCTAGTGGATGTTTGCTATTATTGCATTTTGTCCACATTGACATTTATTAACTCTTATCAAGTTTGGCGATCATACAGACTTTAACATTTTTTGGACAAACTTCCATCCCAGATTGTTGTATTGCTGTGCCTCATCACAGTCTCTGTGGCCTAACTATGCTGTGACTCTGAACATTCCCATTATTCTGTAATTTCTATATTTGATGTAGGCCCCTTCTGAGCCCCAAACCTTGAGAGGCCATTATGCTTTGACTGGAGAGCTCCATCTTCCCTACACCTCCTACCAGCTTACCTCTTCACATAGCTCTTCCCCTTCTTCTGCTACCTCTTATTCTTTTATCACACTGGAAAAAAAAAACCAACAAATTAAATAAAGTGGAAACCACAAAATTCAGGCGAAAAGAGAGAAACAAGAGGGAAATAAAAAGAAAAAGAAGATAACTCCCAAAAACAAAAAAACATAAATAATAGAAATAAAAAATAAAATAAAAAATGTAATAATATAAATTTACAATCACTATGACCACTAAAGACTGGAAGCAAGCTGCAGGTGGCACAGCCCCTATATTTGAAGCCTCTTCTAAAAAGACTGTGATTTCCTAACCACCTGTCGGTCAACCTCGCTTTTCAAGCCCTAACTCCCTGTGGGGGTGGATATTGATCCCATCGTTAAAGCAGCTACTACTAACCTAGCACGACATTAACCTTACTTTCCAACAATAACTTAAAAAAGCTAGTGTTGAATTCAAATCAGAAATAGTGGCTCTTGGCTTTAGAACTGACACTCAACATTTATTTATATAGCGCCAGCATATTTTGTTACGCTTTACAATTGGGAACAAACAGCAATAAAACAATACTGGGAAATACATACAGACATATAGGTAAGAGGGCCCTGCTCGCAAGCTTATAATCTATGGGACAATGGGAGTTTGATACACAAGTTTAAGTGCTACACCTTATTGCATATTTTTCAGCTAGAATGCTAAGGTAAAAGGTATTTAGTGGGCTGTATGATCAGTCACACAGCAATGTTGGTCAATGGGTTGTTGTCTTGTGTTAGCTGTGTAGAGGGTGGAAATAGGGTAACCTAGGGAGATTAAGCTGATGGTTGAGGAATATCATAAGATTGTCTGAAGAGGTGGGTTTTCAGAGAACGCTTGAAAGTTTGAAGACTGGAGGAAAATCTTATTGTGCGAGTGAGGGAATTCAACAAAGTGGGTGAAACCCGAAAAAAGTCCTGTAACCAGGAAAGAGAGGATGTGATGTGAGTGGAAAAGAGATGCAGATCTTGTGCAGAAAGGAGGTGTCGAGTTGGGAGATATTTTGAGACAAGTGAAGAGATGTATGTCGGTGCACAGGGCCTGATCAGCCAACAGCCTGGGGCGCTGGGTCGGGGGGGGGGGGGGGGGGGGCAGCGCTGGTGGAAGATAAACCTTTTTTTTGCCCTATTATCCCACCCCCGATTCTGGGGTTGGGATAATAAGCTGAGTGGCTTTACTTATTATTCTCTATGAGGGGGGCAGTTGCACATATCATGACGCAGGGAGGGGTAAGCTGCAGGGGGATAAATATTTTTCTCTATATGGGGGCCAGAGGTGAGATCATGACTTGAGGGGAGGGGGGGGGGAGAATAAGCTGCAGGGGTCATAAAAATTATAAATTGACTAAGGGCTGGGGGGTTAATTAACTGACTGTCAGGGGTTGGTAGATGTTAGTATATTATTATAAATTATTTTTATATCTTTTATTATCTATATATGCCTGTAGTAAGGGGTTGTTTTATTTGGTCATAATGGAGTGCTGTGTTTGAATCATTCAGGGTTTGTTAACATTTTAAATTTTTGCACATTTTCAATACAGGACCCCAATGTTCCAGAAGCCAACTGAAAACAACGCTGCAAGAGAGAACATCAGGTAGTCTGCACTGCAAGATCAGGTAATAGAGAACAGCGCAATCTGTCTAACTTTGAATGTGGATTTTTACTTTAGTGACATTTTATTGTTTTTTCAAACTAATGTGGGCCTGATTCATGAATGTAAGTAATTAAAAAAAATAAGTAAGTTTTCACCTGAACAAAACCATGTAACAATGCAAGGGGTACATATTAGTAGGGGTGTGCACCGGCCACTTTTGGTGTTTTGGGTTTTGGGTTCTGATTAGCTTGAGGTTTTGGGTTCTGATTTGTTTTGCCAAAACACCCCATGAAAGGTTTTGGTTCTGATTTTGGGTTCTGATTTTTTTTTAAAAAAGCAAAAAAAGTGCTAAAATCCATATTTTGGTTTTTTTTCCCACTCCTACACTATTATTAACCTCAATAATATTAATTTCCACTAATTTCCAGTCTATTCTGAACACCTCACACCTCACAATATTGTTTTTAGTCCAAAAGGTTGCACCGAGGTAGCTGGATGTCTAAGCTAAGCGACACAAGTGGGCGGCACAAACACGTGGCTCATCGTAGGTGGCTGTGTAGGCTTGAATGGCTTTTTTGCTGCTCCTCCATCCTCTGCAGCATATAGAGGGTGGAGTTCAAGCACGTCACTACCTCTTGTTTTAGTTGATGGCAGGGCATGTTCATGCTTTTTTGATGTAGCAGGAACAGTGAACGTAGTTTAATATCTGATACTAATATTTCTGCACTGCAGGAACAGTGAACGTAGTTTAATATCTGATACTAATATTTCTGCACTGCAGGAACAGTGAACGTAGTTTAATATCTGATACTAGTATTTCTGGACTGCAAGAACAGTGAACGTAGGTATTGCAGTAGTAATATTTCTGGACTGCAAGAATATATTGCACTAGAATTTTTTTTATACGTTTTAAATAATTTTTTTATATTTTTTTTCAATTATTTTTGTACAATTTTTTAAAGCAAATTTTTAATTATTTTTCCATAATTGTTTTTTTTTTTTTTTTATGATTTTTGGATAATTTTAAAATAACTATGGACTTAGCAGAACAAAGCACAGGACAAAAGCACCACTGGACTCAGCAGGACACTGAAAATCTGGAATGACTTTTTACCTTGTAGTGCTCTGTATAGTGATTGTAACATGGGCACTCCTGCTGCTGGGAGCTGCATCCTTTAAGCACACAAACACATTTTAATATAAAAGGGTTTTTACTAATAGCAGGAAATACAGACAAGTAGCATTTAATTATGTGTAAATGGGTATTTATCTGCCTGCAGTATACTCTACTTCTTCCCCGACAAAAAGACTCTGTACAACCCACACTGGATTCCTGACTACTAGCACTCCAAGAAATACATTAATAGCTTTTTCTTTTTACTCCTAATAAATTTCTGCTTGTTGTTAGTAGCTCATTTATGTCATTACACTAGAATCTGTCAGCATACCTAATAACTATGCTGGTTCCTGCATCAGATGTACCTAAAATTGTGCAAAAGGCTTCTCACTGAAGATATATATACAGGGGCTCCCAAACCACAACCTCCCTCTTCACTAAACACAGGCAGAATGAAGATGGCGGCCGCGAGCGGGGAATTTATGACATCCGAGTCTCATGAGATCCGACGCGAGACTTGGATGTCATAGCCTCGTTTTGGATTCATTTGGCAGGCGGAAGTTCCTGAACAGTGCTCGGATCCCATCGGATCCGCACTGTTCGGGTGGGCTCGGATTTGCGAAATCCGAGCCCGCTCATCTCTACATATTAGTTTATTATTTTGCACATAAGTTAAATACTGGCTGTTTTTTCATGTAGCATACAATTTAAAGTTGATCTAGGACATGCCCTACCCCAACTATAAACCTGTCCCCACATTTTAATTTACATCCCCTCCAATGCAACATGGTTTTGCCCACATGCAAAGTTGCAATTTTTGGGGGATTTCCTTAACCTTAATGAATCAGGACCTATGTGTTTTTATGTATTAATTAATATTTTACAATTTTGTGCATATACACACACACACACACACACACACACACACACACACACACACACACACACACACACGTATATACTCGCACACACACAGTGGTGAAGTGGGCTGGCAGACTGTGGAATTACATACCTCCACTTCTACTGCCTTAATTGTAAACTGTTCTAAGTTTCCACTTTGAACACTGTGTATAAATATAGAAATATAGGTACTGGTTGGGGCGGGTGGCGCGCGCGCGGGGGGAGGGCAGCAACCGGTGTGTTAGCCTGGGGCGGCTGGAACACTTAATCAGGCCCTGTCGGTGCAATTTTGTTGATGGCCTTGTATGTTAGTAGAAGAATTTTATATTGGATTCGTTGACAAGCAGGCAACCATTGTAGAGAATGAAAGCGTGGCTCAGCAGAAGAAGAACAATTTGCAAGGAAAATCAATCTAGCCGCTACATGCAAAATTGATTGTAGGGGTTTGAGTCTGATTTTGGGAAGACCAGTAAGGAGGGAATTGCAATAGTCAATGTGGGAGATGAGTGCATGAATTAAAGTTTTTGCAGTGTCTTGTGTATGATATGTGCATATTCTCGAAATGTGTTTTAGATGTATGTAACATGATTTAGATATAGAGTCGATCTGGGTAACAAAGGATAGTTGTGAGAAAAGGATAACACCTAGGCAGCAGGCTTGCGGGGTGGAATTTATGGTCATGTTATCAACAGAAATAGAAATATCAGGCAGGAAGCGTCTGTTCTTGGGTGGGAATATCATTAATTCTGTTTTTGAAAGATGGAGTTTGAATTGGCGAGAGGACATCCAAAACAAAATGGCAGAAAGGCAGTCAGTAACACAGAGGGTGAGAGATCAGGAGAGGATAGCGAAATTTGTGCATCATCTGCATAGAGATGATACTGAAATCCAAAGGAGCTTATTAGTTTTCCAAGAAAAGTGGTGTAGATAGAGAATAGTAGAGGATCTAGGACTGAGCCTTGTGGTACTCCAACTTATAAAGCAAGCGGAGTGGAGGTTGTTCCAGAGAAATTAACACTGAAAGAGTGATTAGATAAGTAGGATGAGAAACAGGATAGGACAGTGCCTTCAAGACCTAGGGATTGTATCGTTTGTATGAGGAGAGAGTGGTCAACAGTGTCAAATGCGGCATAGAGATCCAGGAGAATTAGAAGAGAGGAATGGCCTTTAGTTTTAGCAGTGATCAAATCATTGACAACCTTGGTCAGCGCAGTCTCTGTGGAGTGTTGAGAGCGAAAGCCTGATTGAAGAGGATCCAGTAGGTTGTTTGCTGTAAGAAAGTGTGTGAGGCGAGTGTAGATGTCACGGTTTGGTATTCTGGACAATAGGTGTTATAGGAATGGATCCTCGAGGAGTGAGAGTATGGTAACACACTGGCAAGTGGTGGTAGTAGTAGCCTGAGGATCAATAGATGACAGATGCAGGATAAAAGTACAATCAGCGGTTTAATGATGACTGGATGAATTAACAGGAAAGTCTTGATATATATATAGACACTAGGAGCGTAGTACAAGGTGGGCAGAGCCACTGGCAACATCATATGCAAAGTGAACAATCAGCATGTAATTAGATATGGCATAGAATGAACAGTCCAGCAATAAGGTGGAAAGAATAAGACAGCAGGTATATGGTATCACAATAGAGCAGCACACATCAGAGGAAAGAGTAACAGTCCAGGTAGCAATATAATCACAATAGTTGCAGCAGGGATCAGGTACTATACAATGCCTTAATACTTTCATTAATACATGAACAGTTTAGCCAGAGAAGAGAACAACAAGCAGCTTGATGATACAACCTGTAGTGCCACTGAGCCACAGAGGCCAATGCGGAGTAGATGAAGCTTGAACAGGACGGCTCAGAAAGATGACTTGAAACAATAGAATAGTAGCCTGACGCAGTCAGGTGTGGTTTAAGCAGTCCAGTCCTAGGATCAGCGATACAGCGGAGGCACGTGTAGCTTGAGCAGTATAGCCCGTGGAGTAGCACACAGCGGAGACAGGTGCAGCTTGAGCAGTATAGCCCGTGGAGTAACACACAGTGGAGATGGTTGCAGCTTGAGCAGTATAGCCCGTGGAGTAGCACACAGCAGAGGTGGTTGCAGCTTGAGCGGTATAGCCCATGGAGTAACACACAGCGGAGGTGGTTGCAGCTTGAGCAGTATAGCCCGTGGAGTAGCACACAGCAGAGGTGGTTGCAGCTTGAGCGATATAGCCCGTGGAGTAGCACACAGCAGAGACAGTTGCAGCTTCAGCAATATAGCCCGTGGTGTAGCAACACAGCAGAGGCAGGTGCAGCTTGAGCTGTACAGCCCGTGGAGTAGTAACACAGTAAAGGCAGGTGCAGCTTGAGCGGTACAGCCCGTGGAGTAGCAACACAGCAGAGGCAGGTGCAGCTTGAGCGGTACAGCCCATGGAGAAGCAACACAGCAGAGGCAGGTGCAGTTTGAGCGGTACAGTCCGTGGAGTAGCAACACAGCAGAGGCAGGTGCAGCTTGAGCGGTACAGCCCATGGAGTAGCAACACAGCAGAGGCAGGTGCAGCTTGAGCGGTACAGCCCATGGAGTAGCAACACAGTAAAGGCAGGTGCAGCTTGAGCGGTACAGCCCGTGGAGTAGCAACACAGCAGAGGCAGGTGCAGCTTGAGCGGTACAGCCCATGGAGAAGCAACACAGCAGAGGCAGGTGCAGTTTGAACGGTACAGTCCGTGGAGTAGCAACACAGCAGAGGCAGGTGCAGTTTGAGCGGTACAGCCCGTGGAGTAGCAACACAGCAGAGGCACTGACGATCCAGATTAGAACTCAATGAATAGGTAGGAACCTAACCAGACAGGTAACTTGATCAACAGGCCCAGAGGAAAGGGAGGAAGTACCTTTTCAAGTCTGGAGCCAAAACAGGAACCAATAGGAATCTTAATTAGAAGTAGACAGGTAATCAGTCTGCACATGCGCAGATCAGAACTTAGAGGTTTGAAGTCTGTTAATGAGACACAGATGAATGTCTCAGTCTTTGTCTATGGAAGCCGAATGAGCAGCGTGTGACAGTAGACAATTCTGTCGAAAAGCTTGGAGGAGCATGGGAGCTGAGAGATGGGGCGATAATTTGAGAGTTTTAGTCAGAATTTCGTTTTTTCAGAATAAGAGTGATCACTGCTGGTGAGGGTATGAATCAAGGGGGCAGAAGATAGAGAAGAAAGATAAGAAGAGAGTAGAAACTTCCTCTTCGTTTGTGGGATCTAATGAAGAGAGGGTGTCTGAGGGCGCTACAAAGGAATTGAGCTGATTGCTTGTCGAGGGAGATGATACCATTTCAAGTCGGATCTAATCAATCTTGTCCTTGAAATAGGAAACAAAATCCTGCGCACTAATGGTAGTCGGGGGGGTTTGAGGTGGGAGGGTTTAGAAGAGATTAAAATGTGTTAAAAATGCGTTTGGGGTTAAAAGCCCGAGCATAGATGAGAGATTGGAAGCATGTTTGCTTTGCAGTGTCCAGAGCATTTCGATAGGAGTGGTAGATAGCAATATATGTGATGAAATCTTTAGAGGTACAATATTTGCGCCAGTGGCGTTCTGCTTTGCGAGAGAGTTTTTGGAGATTTTGTGTTACTTTAGTGTGCCACGGTTGACAACGAAGTATATGCGGTGTATGAGGAGGCACTGGAGCCACTTGATCAAGGGCAATTGCTAGGGTTTGGAGAAAATAAGGAACTGCCCTATCAGGTGAGGAGGATGTAGAAATTGGGGAGAGAAGGTGTTGGAGAGGCGAAAACTTTAAGTTAATATTCCTGAGGATATGAAGAGGCTTGGAAGAGTTTGATAGCGGTGAGGGTAAAGAACTGGGGGTGAGCGAGTTGTTAATAAGGTGAAGAACTGAGAGGGGTAAAGGAGTGTTAAGGAAATCAAAAACCAAGCATAGTCTAGTGAAAGCAAGATCAAGACAGTGACGGCTCTGATGAATAGCGGATTCAATCCACTGAGAGGGGTCAAGTGAGTAGATGAGAGAGCAGTTTTGAAGCAGTATTGGAATGTGGATTAGCAATAGGGATGTTGAAATCACCTATGATGATGGTGGGGAAGTCAGATGATAAGAAGTGAGGGAGTTATGCAGAGAAATGTTCAAGAAATTTTTGGTGTAGTCCGGGGGGGGGGGGGGGGGGGAGGCGATATATCATAGCAACACACATAGAAAATGGGTTAAATATCCTACCAGTATGTACTTCAATAGATGTGAACATGTAAAACTGTGAATGTGTACCGTGGGGGAGAAGTAGTCCAACCCCACCTCCTTGTCTGCCTTCAGGTCTGGGAGTGTGGGGGAAATGGAAGCCACCATGTGAAAGGGCTGCAGTGTCTGATTGTGTGAGCAATGTTTCTGTTATAGCAAGAAGGTTGAGGTTGTTTGAGAAAAAGAGGTCACGTATTGAGGTAAATTTGTTACAATCAGAGTGTGCATTCCAAAGGACACATTTAAAGGACTTTGGAAGAGATGGGAGGTGATGCGTTTGAGGTTTGCTGGATTTCGGTAGTGTTCAGATATACTGTATGTGTGTGGGAGAAGTGTGGGGGACCTGGATTAGGTGATACCTACTGACACCAGCTAATAGAAGTAATGAGGATAAGTAGGAACGAAGATTGTAACATGAGTGTCCTTTTTGTTTCTGGCGACAGGGTGAGGCTGTTACAACTATTGAATTTAAATAGGAAATAAGTTATTGAGTGTTAACTAGAGGTGAGCAGAGTAATGAAGGGGCAATGTGGACAGAGATGTGTGTTGCAGGAAGGATGGAGGAGGATATAGTTCTGAAGATAATACCATGAAAGGAGAGTAAGAAAAATATTTTTGCAAACATTGGGATTTTTGAGTAAAATAGTACAATTGTGGGTATTAAAAGAATTACCTAGGAGCAATGTCCTGTGCAATCTAAGAAGTTGTGCAGAGTTAGGCTACAGCAGATGTAGATTATTTCTAGATGTCTTCTAGATGTTTGTACTATTGAATCTAAATCTGATTATATCGGTCTCCCTCAAGTAACATTTGAGACAGAGCTAGCCCTGCAACGGGCTAAGATGGACTCTGTGAAAGAGAAACAAGAAGATCAAGAGAACAGGTGGCAGCAAAATAATTTGAGGATTTGTCATGTTCCAGAATCCAGACAAACTCTTCTTTGCCTGATTTACTTACTGGCCTCTTTAACCATCTACTCCCGTACCTTGCTATGGCATTCCTGATGGATCGGGCACATTGAGCCCCTATAACTAAACCAGCCACTCACCAAAGGCCTCGAGACATCATAGTTCGCCTTCATTATTGCCAAACTAAAAAAAACTGCTTAATGCCACTAAGTTGGTCGACATGATCAATTTTCAGGATATGCAACTGTTTCAAGATTTGGCTCCTTCTACTATCCAGAAATGTAGAGACCTTCAGCCTGTGACACGGATTCTCTAACATAACTTACGCTAAGGTTGAGGGTTCTCTTTCCAACTACAAGTGTTTGCCGGGAACTCTGTCCTTTTGGCCAAATTCCTAGATCAAGGACAAAATATTCTATCCAAACTTGATATCCTCCCAGACACAACCTTGCCATCTGCCTGTAGCAGCTCCACAAGGTCTCCCAGAGATCGACCACCTCCTCCTGAATGGACCAAGGTAGGACATCGCTTGGCCAAAGACTCCACTTTTCTGGAATGAAACATCGATTTCAAAGGCACATCAATGTACCTGCATTCTTTCGCGGTCTCAGGTCTTGACATATCACAGACCTATTGTCCTTTGATATACTTGCAAAAATGGATGTAGGCAAACAATCCTATATTTTGCAAGTTAATTATGGTGTTATTACAATGTTACAGCATGTTTATATTACCTAGGTTTATTGCCATTAGCCCCCCCTTTTTTTCTCTTTTCGTTCCCATCTTTTCTCTTTCCCAGTTTCTCTTCCTCTCCCCATTTATTCCCTCTCCCCCCTTACTTCATCTCCCCCTCCCTCCTTTTCCTTGATGCCCTGTATCCCTATTTCCCCTTCTTCCCTTAGTACCTCACCTTTCCCCCCAACCCCTTTGTCCACACCATTCCACCCCTTTCTACTTCCTATCCCTATTTCCCCCTCCCCTATACCCCCCTTCCTGTTCACATAGTCACTCCACACCTCTTTTTTCTGTCACTCCAGTATTTTATGCTAGAAATTTACACATGGTCCCTCACTGGGGCTCCACTTTCTTGCTTAGCTAACCCCCCCCCCCCCCCAAGTCTTTCATCTATGGCCCTGCCCAGGGTTTTGGCTTTAATAGACCTCCTCTTTCTTACTTTTCCTGTCTCCTCTTTACCTGCTGCATCCCCCTCGTTTTCCCCAGCCACTCCCCAGGATTCCAGGTGCATTGATTTATCTTCTGTTTTCCCTGTTTTTGCAAACTCTTTTCTTGATGTTATACAGTACTTTTGTTCTTCTCACCACCTATCTCACTCAAGGTCTTCTCAATTAACGTGAATGGTCTGAACTTGCCTACTAAACGGACAGTGGTCCTGGGAGCCTGCAGGAGGGAGAGAGACAACATAGTTTTTCTTCAGGAGACTCACCTTACAGGTCAAACACATGCATCTCCAAAGTGAGCAATACACTCAAACATTTATAAAAATGAGGTGTAGCTGTCTGGCCTTAGCCGTAAACTTGAGTGAAGAGAGCCACTAACCGGTATTAGCACTACTGAACTAGCAGGTGCGGAGTCTAACGTGTCCCTGGTGTTCGCCAGGGACCCCCGCAAGGAGGTTTGGACTTCGCTGCACAGGGCACGCAGGTCGCAGTCCTACTAGCCAGTTATCAGTGTAGCGGCAAGAAGGGTCAGACGGCCGGGTCAGAAGCCAATCGGGAATATAAGGTACAAAGGAGGATCCAAACGGGTAGTCAAACAGACAAAGGTCGCAGGAACATTATGAATACAGGAGAATGGTCAACAAGCCGGGTCACAACGGTAATACACAATCCAGGAGAATAGTCAGGAGCGCTGGGTCAGAATCCAATAATAAACCACAATGAATATTCTGGAAACAGGAACCTGCTACTCTAGCACCCTAATGGAGCCAGGTTTAAATCGGAGCAGGAGAGCAGGGATTGGAGGAAGCAAGAGGAGGCATAGAGAGGCACGCTGCATGCCGAATGAAGTGTCCCGTTGCAACGGCACATGCGCCCGACAGAGGTGGAAGCTGGGGGCGCAGCATGCCTGTTGCTAAGCAACAGGGTGCCCCGGCTGAGACCCTAACGGCGTCCGTCCCCGCATAGTGGAGGAACAGCGGGGACCACAAGATCTGGCGCCAGAGCCAGGTTTAAATAGGAGCAGGGGAGCAGGGATTGGAGGAAGCAGAAGGAGGCACGGACAGGCACGCTGCATGCCAAATGAAGCGCCCCGTTGCTAGGCAACAGGACGGATCAGGGCGCATGGGTCCGACAGAGGAGGAAGCTGGGGGCGCGGCACGCCTGTTTCTCCGGCCGAGATCCTTAAGGCGTCCGTCCCCGCATATCGGAGGAACAACGAGGATGGTGCCTGACAGTAGCGATATTAATACACAACAGAGAACCTTTTCTGTTGACTAAATAATACTATGACCCAAACGTCCGATATCTGATTTTAAATGGCACCCTTCGCTCTGAACAAATCACACTCATCTTTCTTTATGCACCTTAGCAATGTCAGAGCACCTTCTTTTCTGAGGTATTGAAACGCATTGGGTGCCTTACACAGGGTCATATACTTTCGCTAGGGACTTTAACACTATTCTGTATCCTACTTTAGATTGACATGATACATTGCGGCTTAAAAATGCTGATGCTAAAGACTTTGTCTCCCTTACAGGGACTAACCACCCAGGGGTTGATATCATTTTGATTAAAGTGGCCCCACATTCTCGTCATTAGCGTCTTGATGACTCTATTCTGTTGTCACAGATGACATATCACAAGATGAAGGATGCTATCACAAACTATTTTGAACTTAAGACCTCTGACAAAATTGTACTGGGCATCCTTTGGGAAGCCCATAAGGCCACCATTAGAGGTAGGCTGATAAGCAAAGCCACAGCTGCTAAAAAATTGGCTTCTCAGGAGATTATCGCCCTTGAGACTCAGCTAACCTTCATGATGTCCCAACACAAACTACACCCCTCTTCAGCTCTCTTGGCACAGATTACCACACTCAAAGGTCCACTATATGCAATTCTGGCATGCTGAGCAGCAAACACTGTTAAGAAATTACAACAAACATTTTATGATAAGACTAATCAAGCCGACTCCATGCTTGCCAACAATTTAGGCCAGAAAAAGGTTTGTGGACTAATCACTGAAACAAAAAAAAAATCAGACAGTAATCAGCCATTATTTAGCAGCACAACTCACCCAATGTGGTTTGTGAAACACTCCTGGGTCCTCCAGAGGGTGGGTACTTCCCCTTGCAAAACATGGTTTTGCCAAGGTGCAAAGTTACTTCTTTTTTATGCTTTGCTCTACTTAATGACTCAGGCCCATAGTCTCTGCTGCCCTATGTCAAATAGCTACAGCTTGGAAACAACCACTTGCCCCAACTCTTCAGATGATCATTGGTAGAAACTGATACATGTATAAAATGGAATATATGTCAGGTATTATTCACAACACATCTAAATCGTTCAACAAAGTATGGGTGCAATGGGTCTCCTATTTTCATATTAAAATCCCCTTTTTAAAGTATTTTTTTTGCTTTTTGGTACTAGTGCACCTGGTTTTAGGAAGGAGTTTGTACTGGTGGATGATTATTGTTGTATTTTCCCTAATCCCACTGTTAGTATTCTTAACTATGGATATCATGGATGTTCTTAATCTTGACCACCTTGTCCTTAAATGTAGCCAGATGAGCTGCATGTGCCTTATTTGTAAGGGTGTGCACCGGGCACTTTTGGTGTTTTGGGTTTTGGGTTCTGATTAGCTTGAGGTTTTGGGTTCTGATTTGTTTTGCCAAAACACCCCACGAAAGGTTTTGGTTCTGATTTTGGGTTTTGGGTTCTGATTTTTTTTTAAAAAAGACCATAAAAAGTGCTAAAATCCATATTTCAGTTTTTGTTTCACTCCTACACTATTATTAACCTCAATAACATTAATTTTCACTAATTTCCAGTCTATTGTGAACACCTCACACCTCACAATATTGTTTTTAGTCCAAAAGGTTGCACCGAGGTAGCTGGATGTCTAAGCAAAGCGACACAAACACGTGGCCCATCGTAGGTGGCTGTGTAGGCTTGAATGGCCTTTTTCTGCTCCTCCATCCTCTGCAACATATAGAGGGTGAAGTTCAAGCGTGTCACTA
Organism: Mixophyes fleayi; assembly: GCF_038048845.1. NCBI lineage: Eukaryota > Metazoa > Chordata > Amphibia > Anura > Limnodynastidae > Mixophyes > Mixophyes fleayi. Next base: position 232,790,803 of record NC_134403.1, read on the forward strand.
CCTCTTGTTTTTGTTGATGGCAGGGCAGGTTCATGCTTTTTGATGTAGCAGGAACAGTGAACGTAATTTAATATCTGATACTAATATTTCTGCACTGCAGGAACAGTGAACGTAGTTTAATATCTGATACTAAGATTTCTGGACTGCGTAGTGGAGTGGCCCCGGTACCCAATTTGGTACCGGGCCCACAATACCTCCTTCAACTTGTCTAAATTCCACTGCACAGATGGCTGCTCCTCCATCCTCTGCAGCATATAGAGGGTGGAGTTCAAGCGCATCACTACCTCTTGTTTTTGTTGATGGCAGGGCATGTTCATGCTTTTTTGATGTAGCAGGGACAGTGAACGTAGTTTAATATCTGATACTAAGATTTCTGGACTGCGTAGTAAAGTGGCCCCGGTACCCAATTTGGTACCGGGGCCACAATACCTCCTTCAACTGTCTAAATTCCACTGCACAGATGGCGGACACCGGATGCACGTCTAACACCAACATAGCTGTTAAGGCTGCAGTTATCCGCTTTGCCTTAGGATGACTACTGTCGTACTTCATGCTCATGGCAAATGACTGTTGGACGGTCACAAAATGCCAAAAAAAGAGTTGCAAGATGGAATTGTCCTTGGGCCCTCCCACCCACCCTGATGTTGTTGAAATAGGACATGCGCACTTTAACAAACCAATCATTTCAGCGACAGGGCCTACAAAACTGTGGCTGAAATGATTGGTTTGTTTGGGCCCCCACACAAAAAAAGCTGTTCATCTCTCCCTGTACAAAGTAAACTGGCTCTACTGAGGCAAGATGTCATCCTCATCCTCATCCTCTGATTCCTCGCCCCCTTCAGTGTGTACTTCCTCATCCTCACACATTATCAATTCGTCCCCGCTGGACTCCACAACCACAGGTCCCTCTGTAGTCTCTTGAGATCAGTGCTGTTCTTGATTGAGGAATTGATAATTAATTTTTATGAACATCATTTTTTCAACATTTTGCGGAAGCAACCTCCTTCGCCGCTCACTGACCAGGTTCCCCGCTGCACTAAAAACTCTTTCCGAGTACACACTGGAGGGGGGACAACTCAGGTAAAATAGAGCCAGTTTGTACAGGGGCTTCCAAACTGGCTTTTTTTCCTGCCAGTAAGAATATAGACTGTCTGACATGTCTACTTGGATGGTGTCAGCAAAGTAATCCTCCACCATTTTTTCAATTGTGACAGCATCCAATGCAGTGACAGTAGACATGTCTGCAATGGTTGGCAGGTCCTTCAGTCCGGACCAGATGTTCTCAGCATCCCCGCCAGCGGGTCTTTTAGGTTAAGATTGGGCATCGCCCTTGGCAGACGACGTTGATGGCATTTCATTGTCTATGTCATGACTAGTGGCAGCAGCTTCAGCATTAGGAGGAAGTGGGTCTTGATCTTTCCCTACTTTATCCTCCAAATTTTTGTACTCCATTATATGCAGCACAAGAGAGCGTACCCCTAAACCACACACACTTTGGGACTGCTGAAACAGTGAACGTAGTAATATAGATTGCAGTTCCTATTTTTTTGGACTGCAGAAACAGTGAATGTAGTAATATTGATTGCAATTCCTATTTTTTGGGACTGCAGAAACAGTGAACGTAGTAATATAGATTGCAGTTCCTATTTTTTTGGACTGCAGAAACAGTGAACGTAGTAATATTGATTGCAGTTCCTATTTTTTGGGACTGCAGAAACAGTGAACAGAGAAATATAGATTGCAGTTCCTATTTTTTGGACTGCAGAAACAGTGAATGTAGTAATATTGATTGCAGTTCCTATTTTTTGGGACTGCAGAAACAGTGAACGTAGAAATATAGATTGCAGATCCCTGTGTCTACTCCAGTATCCTGTGGTAATGCTCTGCAGATTATTGCTACCTGTTCTACTCATCTCACCACCTTTACAGAGGTATTCAACCCTGCAACCCGCAGGCTACTCGTCTCACCGCCTTTCCAGAGATATCCAACCCTGCAACGCGCAGGCTACTCGTCTCCCCACCTTCTCAGAGGTATCCAACCCTACAACCCGCAGGATACTAGTCTCACCACCTTCCCAGACATATCCAACCCTGCAACCCGCAAGCTACTCGTCTCACCACCTTTCCAGAAGTATCCAAACCTGCAGGCTACTCGTCTCACCACCTTTCCAGAGGTATCCAACCCTGCAACCCACAGGCTACTCGTCTCACCCCCTACCCAGAAGTATCCAATGCTGTAACCCGCAGGCTACTCTTATCGACACGTTTCCAGACGTATCAAACCCTGCATACCCGCTGACTACTGCATCTCTCCATCGCTTTACAGCATTGCCTATTCCACTGTTAAGAACTGTGGTTATATTACCAACAAAAATAGTAAAATAATTGCGCTCAATTGTCTTAACAGTGGGTTTAGAAATATTGGACCAAAAGTGGTACTAACATTGCGAGGATAACAGAGTAAAAAAATACATTTAATAATACAAACAAATAAGTAAAATGGTGATCACTTAATGAAAAAATGGCATAGCAAATGGTGATAAAAGATCACACAAACAAGTTATGGAAGTCCAATTATATAGGGGCAGTAGAGGCTACTGCAAATTGCCCTGTGTGGAGATGGTGTGTCCTTATCATTCAAACAAGTCACAAGAGGTAACAGGGTCCAATGAACAGTTTAAAAACCAACCTCAAACAATCCAGAAATAAAAATGGAGTCCAGCGGTGTCTCCTATCTAACTTACGATACAGGGATCCCCCTTTTGTTGCACGGCGCTAACCGCGCTCACGCTGTGAATCCTTGGTGATAGTGAGTTGCCGACAGCAGGAAGTAGATGGCATGCGTTCCACAGTGGAACGCACGCTACTTCCGGATGACATCAGAAATGTAGGGGCGTGTTCCAACGCGTTTCATTCGCTCTAGCGAATTTCTTAAGAGGTGAATGATTCCGAGTCAATCTTTGTGTGCTTATATAGCTGCTGGTAGTCCGTGTAATTAGCAATTAGACATGGTGAATTTATGAAGCAGAATCAATTAAGGGCAGACATTGATTGCTATTACATTAATTACAGAATAAAAAATACCAAAGTTTGCAGCGTAATGTCTACTACTTATTGCAATGTATCTAAACATTCGTGGTCCGTATAATTGGCAAATTAGACATGCGGACCTGGGGAGCAGGGTCAATTCAAAGGTAGGTATTGATTGCTATTACATTTAAATTGTTACATAAATCACAAATAAATATATACCAAGGTTTATAGCATAATGTCTATTCCTTATTTGTAATGAGTCTAATCTACCATAGATTTGTTTAGTAATGTACCCTTAGTGGAATAAATAAAGGGGATGGGTAACCATAAATAACAAAATATCGGGTACTTAGTTGACATAGGGAACAATAATATCCATATTAATCCGCATAATCAGCATCATAATAAACATTGGCAAGGGTAATTGTGGTCAAAGTAAATCAGAGTAACAATAAGTGGTTAATCATGTAATTAAATTCAGATAAAAGTAGAGGTAAAAATTAAGTGGTAGGCGTACAATAAGAAAAATAGTAATAATAATAATAATAATAATAATAAAAATAAAAATAAATATAAAATAAAAATAAAATAAATAAATAAAATAAATAAATAAAATTAAATCAATATAATAAAGACAAGGAACTAAAGGACTAGATAGCTACAGTGGTTAGAGTAATGACCCTCAACAAAAAGTAGAGGCTCAAATATCGAGGACCTGGCTAGGTAAATTGATTCCTCTTCAACATCCGAGGAATCATCAACCAAATACATGTTTAAATCAGAGCGAGTCATAAGTGATGTCCAGAGTGTATCTATGATTCTTAAAAATAATGCAGAGGCATGCGTAATAAATGTATCACATCATGTCCAGTAGTACACATATTTACCATTGACCAGTCCTCCCCAAAATGGGATAATTATTCTCAGACATGTATACCTACTATACCAGATATTCCCAAGCGGTCTCCCTTCTTGGTACTAGTCTGGCACACTCTGCTTGGCTTCCAAGTTCGATAGAGGTTGGGCATTGCCAGAGTGTTATGGTAGTAGCATACACAGAGATATCGCCTTGGGGGACTGGTGTAGCTTTATGGTGAACTGAACAAATATGCACACAGATGGTGGTGTTCTATGTACATCATGGTAAACCAACCAGACCTATGGACTACGTCACTGATAAAAGGATTAAGGGAGATAGAGGAGGGGGAGGAGAATGGACAGTTTAATATCAAATCATGAGGTCAAACTCAGCATTAAGTCCTCGTGGTAGCAGAGTGTTCAGGAGGAGAATCATCTTCGACTCCTCCCTATTGATTCTTTTAATATGATTCCCTCCTCTCCAATTCATCTGTACATGTTTAATACCAATAAAACTAAGACCTTTAGGATCACAATTATGTTTTAATTTAAAATGGTTGGAAAGGTGATGTTTTTCAAACCCATTTTTGATGTTCCTTATATGTTCTCCTATTCTAACTTTCAGAGACCTAATTGTTCGCCCTACGTACTGTTTTTAACAGGGACATTCAAGTACATAAATCACGTTTTTTGTATCACAAGTGATAAAGTCCTTTATGTTGAACCTAGTTTTATTGTGTGTGGAATAAAATTCCGTAGTGTTGGTAGTGGACCTGTGGTTTAGACACTTGCAGTTGCTACATCTACCACAGTAAGAAAAGCCAGGTTTACGGCTAGATGCACTAAGCCAGTTGGTCTTCGAGTTATTGTTTTTTATATGGTTTTTAACAAGAGTTTGCTTCAAATTTGGGGCTTTTCGGAATACAATTTTGGGATGTTCCGGTAGAAGGGATCCTACAGTATCATCTTTCTGCAGGATATGCCAATGTTTTTTGATTATGTTCTTGAGTTTATATGCTCCCCTTGAATAGTCAGAAATAAAATAAATCTGATCACCGTTTGTTGTCGATACAGTAGTGTTGGTGTTCTTGTATTGTAATAGTGTATTGCGCTCTGTGTGTTTAAGTTTGTCAAATGCATCCAGAACCAATTCGGTATCATACTTCTTGTCTTGGAAGTCTGATACCATTTCTGTACCTTTTTCTATAACCAAGGATTCACCGCGTGAGTGCGGTTAGCGCTGTGCAACAAAACGGGGATCCCTGTATCGTAAGTTAGATAGGAGACACCGCTGGACTCCATTTTTATTTCTGGATTGTTTGAGGTTGGTTTTTAAACTGTTCATTGGACCCTGTTACCTCTTGTGACTTGTTTGGATGATAAGGACACACCATCTCCACACAGGGCAATTTGTAGTAGCCTCTACTGCCCCTATATAATTGGACTTCCATAACTTGTTTGTGTGATCTTTTATCACCATTTGCTATGCCATTGTTTCATTAAGTGATCACCATTTTACTTATTTGTTTGTATTATTAAATGTATTGTTTTTACTCTATGTTATCCTCGCAATGTTAGTACCACTTTTGGTCCAATATTTCTAAACCCACTGTTAAGACAATTGAGCGTAATTATTTTACTATTTTTGTTAGACTTTCAAAGGGATAGGATATTCCCTTTTAATAATAGCTGCTCTTGTTTTTATTGGAGTTTAGCACTACCTGCATTTATTTTTTATCTATTTGGTTATATTACTGCCTTACCAGTTTTGCATCCTGAACCTGTATTACCTGTGTTTCTAATAAAGCACATAGTTCACCTACCTTCTCCCCGTGGTCTTACCTTGGGAACCCTGACAGTATGATCTGGCCCTAAAACCGAGCCTGCTGTTGCACGCTTTCTTCCCTTGTGTAGAGGATTCCCAGGGTATTGGCTTACTCCGTATCCAACATTCTAAAGACCATGGCTACTATTTCCTTCAAAAATCCAATGTTCTAGATGCTTTAAGTGGACATTCTCTAACTACGCACTCAAATCTCGCAAGTATCTTCTTTGCTAAATAAAGTGCTTAAGCAACTTCCAGTTTCCATCACTAATAAATCCTGCTCGATTACCTTTGGTCTTGAAAATTTTTTTCCCAGGGACAAACTCGTTACTGCTATACACCCTTCTGAGTCTGTATCTTGCTATAAGGAGTCTAATTATGCTGCTAACATATCCCAACCAACTTTGTCTGCCTTTGATTCTTTGCAAGCAGCACCTTTTAATAATCCTACCACAAAATCGCAGTTAATCGAGAACCCTGTAGAAAATTCCAGGTTCTCCACACCCCCACCTGACTGAGGAGGAGTGATGGTGCAGAAGGCTCAACAAACTATGTCTTTACTATGCCAGTGATGTACAGTTTTTTTTACCAGTCTGTTCACTGGGTAGACCACGACCATACTCAGCCTTTGTTTCCAGCTCTGAGTCGCAAGCTTCTGTCTCCATTCCAGAAGCATTGTCTGCTTCCGTGAGAGCCCTGTCCCCTCAGTCTGTTCCAGAGGGGGCACTGCCTTGCAGTCCATTCCAGAGGGGGTGCTGCCCCTCCAGTCATCTCCAGAGAGGGTCCTGTCCCTCCAGTCATCTCCAGAGAGCGTCCTGTCCCTCCAGTCATCTCCAGAAAGGGTTCTGTCCCTCCAGTCAACTCCAGAGAGGGTCCTGTCCCTCCAGTCAACTCCAGAGAGGGTCCTGTCCCTCCAGACATCTCCAGAGAGGGTTCTGTCCCTCCAGTCTTCTCCGGAGAGATTGCCACTCCATGCAGTTCAGCCCGAGTCACCACTACATGCGGTTCAGCCCGAGTTGCCACTTAATGCTGTCTGCACTTAGGCTTCTCACAGTGCTGTCTGCGCTGAGGCTTCTCACAGTGCTGTTCCTTCCAAGCCTGGTGCCCATACCGGGCCTCCTTCCAAGCCTGGTGCCCAGACCGGGCCTCCTTTCAAGCCTGGTGCCCAGTCCGGGCCTTCTACCTAGCCTTCTGCCTAATCCAGGCCTCCTGCTAAGTCATCCGCCCAGTCCAGGCTGTCTCCTGCCAAGGGTGTTCTGCCCGAGTCCCCAGGGACATATGTTCTACCCGAGATGACCAAGTCTCATGCTAAACCGAAATCATGCTCTGTTTCAGACTTCCGACCACCTACCTTCAATGGGGATATTTAGCAATTTAATGCTCTTATTAAATTTTGTATATCTTATTTTCCCTCTGTACCCGACCTCCTTGATACCCAACGAAAGAAAGTGTTTTACCTGTTATCCAACTTTACAGAGAAAACTCTGGAATAGGCAAGCCCCATAAATGAAACCCAAGATCCCATCCTGTCAGATTTACAGCTTTTTACTGATGCAGTGATCAAAGATTTTGCCCCAGCACTTGCCAATTCCACTCCCAGTGCTTCATCTATGCCACTTTCTTTATCTCCGGGTACTCCAACTTTGAGGCTATCTTTTTCTTCGCTCCATTTCCAGCAACCCTCTAAAAGCCATAAAAGAAAGGTAAAAAGAAGAGAAGTGTGACTTTGGGATCCCTGCATTATTTGGACATGGGTTCTGTATCTTCTCCGCCCATGGATGAGGATTTTCTTACTACATGCCCAATTCTGGACAATGACTCCTGGTAAATTGGGCATCTGGACTCCGCCCTTTAAGGAGGGGCTACTGTTATGACCTACATCCTGCAGCTCTTGTCTGCAGGTATTTTGGTGGACATTTCTTTGCATATATTTGTATCCTGCCTGTAGTACCACTTTCCGCCAAAGGGGCCACTGTGGAACTTAGACTTCTCTTACCTGCCTCGTTATTGCTGGAAGCTTAAACACCTGCTTCCGGCCTATATAAGCCTGCCTGTCCCAAGTAACCTTTGCCAGACCATCTGTTGCATTTACCTGTGTTGCCTTTCCTGTTCCCTGGCTCCTGTTCTCTGAGTTCTCAGCACATCTATCCGCAGACAATCTCAGCCACTGTATCTAATCCAGTATTTTGTGGTAACGCTCTGCAGATTATTGCTACCTGTTCTACTCATCTCACCACCTTTCCAGAGTTATCCAACCCTGCAACGCGCAGGCTACTCGTCTCGCCATCTTCTCAGAGGTATCCAACCCTGCAACCCGCACGCTACTTCTCTCACCACGTCTCCAGAAGTATCCAACCCTATAACCCGCAGGTTACTAGTCTCACCACCTTTCCAGAGGTATCCAACCCTGCAACCCGCAGGCTACTCTTCTCACCACCTCACCAGAGGTATCCAACCCTGCAAACCCTCTGACTACTGCATCTCTCCATCGCTTTACAGCATTGCCTATTCCACTTTTAAGAACTGTGTTTATCTTACTGCCTTACCAGTTTTCCATCCTGAACCTGTATTTCCTGTGTTTCTGATAAACCACTTTGTTCACCTCCCTTCTCTCTGTGGTCTTACCTTCGGAACCCTGACACAATCTAAGTAGTAACCTGTGAAGTGAGTTCAGACACTGTTAGCTTGAGTCAAGTGATTCCCTAATTAGACTTTTGCAAAACCAGCTAGAGAAATTGAAGGAGGAGTTGAAACAAAGCAATTCCGCTAACTGTCACGAACGCCCAGCCTGTCCCAGATACAGCAATCTGAACAGCTGGCCGTGACTGGCATCACCTTAGTCACTTGGCAATGAATACACCTTTTCTGCCACCATGAAGGTGTCCTTACATTCACCAGAACCACTTATTAATGTTTCACACTTAAATAACATATACATGTAGCATGAGCCTCCCTGGGCTTTGTAACTTCAGAAAGAATCACTACATTAAATTTATTTAATCTGAAATATGTTTCCAAGGCTTAATTACAAAAATTAATAACAAGACATACAATATGTTGCACGAATGAGTTTCAGAAAATAAAATAGGAAATAAAATCAGAGTTACTACTTACCAGTTAAGGCAGTGGTTCCCAAACTTTTGCAGTTCGTGGCACCCATAGAGTCTCCATAATTTTTTCAAGGCACCCCTCCAAAATAATTACTGAGCAGTCCCATTTTAGAAGTAGTTGGGTAAAAAAATTGTAATAAGTATTTAGGTCAGGACAGAAATACTTATTTAGTTGTATGCAAAAATGCCCACTCTGCCCCCAGACACTCTGCCCCCTCTCACGCTGCCCCCTCTGCCCTCTCTCACGCTGCCCCCTCCTCTGCCACGCTGTCCCCCCTCCTCTGCCCTCTCATGCTGTGTCCCCCTCCTCTCTTACGCTGTGTCCCCCCTCCACTGCCCCTCTGACGCTGTCCTCTATCTCTGTCACGCTGACCCCCTCCTCTCTCACGCTGTGTCCCCCTCCACTGGCCCTGTCACGCTGTGTCCCCCTCCTCTGCCCCTCTCATGCTTTGTCCCCCTTCACTGCCCCTCTCACGCTGTGTCCTCCCTCCACTGCCCCTCTCATGCTGTCCTCCTTCTCTGTCACACTGTCCCCCTCCTCTCTCATGCTGTGTCCCCCTCCTCTCTCATGCTGTGTCCCCCTCCTCTGCCCTCTGTCCAGAGTGTCTGTCCCCCTCCTCTGCCCTCTGTCCAGAGTGTCTGTCCCCCTCCTCTGCTCTCTGTCCAGAGTGTCTGTCCCCCTCCTGTGCCCGCTGTCCAGAGTGTATGTCCCCTCCTCTGCCCTCTGTCCAGAGTGTCTGTCCCCTCCTCTGCCCTCTGTCCAGAGTGTCTGTCCCCCTCCTCTGCCCGTTGTCCAGAGTGTCTGTCCCCCTCCTCTGCCCGCTGTCCAGAGTGTCTGTCCCCCTCCTCTGCCCGCTGTCCAGAGTGTCTGTCCACCTCCTCTGCGCGCTGTCCAGAGTGTCTGTCCCCCTCCTCTGCACGCTGTCCAGAGTGTCTGTCCCCCTCCTCTGCGCGCTGTCCAGAGTGTCTGTCCCCTTCCTTTGCACACTGTCCAGAGTGCCTGTCCCCCTCCTCTGCCCTCTGCCACAGGGGTGCTGCGGGCCAGCCATAGAAAAAACAACAAAACAAAACTTACAAATCCGCCGGGCGCCGGGACCCAGCATCCTCCTCTCTCATGCAGCTTGTCAACTTACAAATCCGCACGGCGCCGGGACCCAGCATCCACCTCTCTCACGCAGAGAGGAGTATGCTGGGTCCCAGCGCCCGGCGGATTTGTAAGTTTTTGTTTTGTTGTTTTTTCTATGGCTGGCCCGCAGCACCCCTGTGACAGCGCTGCGGCATCCCTGGGAACCGCGGCGCACACTTTTGGAACCGCTGAGTTAAGGCCTGATGTGCGAGGGAACACAATTGAGAAACATAGGACATTTCAGTCTTGTTAGACCCCTCATTAAAATGCACACGTTATTGTCTAAGTCACAACATGTTAAACCTTTCCCACATAGCTTTCAACCCCCACCTTTGGAGTTTAGCTGTCAATAAGGACAGATTGATCTCCCAAATGTCACAGGACTTTCGAAGTGAGCTAGGGATGTCCTGAGATCGGAATGTTCACAGGACTTGATTTCCCACCTTTGCTCGTTCTGCTTGGCTAGAACATCGGGTTTCAAACTCCTCCAAGATCCTATCTCTCCCTGGCCTGGCTATTTTCGACAGATTAATGACACTTGTATAAGTTCAAATTCCTGTCATTTAGCAAAGCACACGTTGAGATTACATTACAAGATTACATACAATATATATTGTCATACTTGAATTCAACAGAAAATAACAATCAGTCATTAGATATACTACATAATCATCACACTAACTATGTAGGACTTGTAGATGAAGTACTTTATTCGATCCGCCAGGATCCGAGAGTTATCAACATCTTGAAATTGGATCACTAAATTTTGGCAACTGTGCATGTGCTATGTCTGCGCTTTCTTTCCAACTGACCCAGATCTGAAGAGATGCAATAAGCTTGTGGTTAGCAAGCTGACAGCTTAAGTGGTACATGACCCAACGACGTCTCCTCCCTCAGTTTCTTTGGGAACTGCTGCTAGGAAAAAAATTTAGCTTTCCCAAGACACCCAGTGATGCAGATGAGTCAGCACAACTTTTTGACATTTGGTCTGGTCTAAAAGATTGCCCAAAAATCGTGACAGAGACTTCTGTAATGATGGATTCCAGCGGGGATGAATTAGTATTGTGTGAGGAGGAGGTGGATGAACATGATGACACTGTAGATTGCAGGTGCTGGGATCTAGCTTAGAGAAGGGGGCTAGCAGATTCTGTTATGCTTGATAATATTTTGGGTATAATGGCATGTTGGCAATTTTATGTTTTTCTACAGTAAACTTTCACCTTCATTAGAGAGGTGTTTTATTTCTTTTTTCCTTTTTTTACCTGACTTAAAACCACTATGCACTTGAACATATGCTTTGGCAGATGACGTAGAGGAATTAATATCATCATGACTGGTGCCGGCATCTGCTTCATGCTCCTGGTCTTCTTTTGACTGATGTGATAACATATCGATATCACAGAGCAATGTGACTTGAGAGTGACAAGGACATTGCCACCCCTCCTGTTTCTGTATGACAATGGCACAGAGCAATGTCAATGGAGTCTGAGAAGAACACTGCCACCCCCCTGTTTTCTGTGTGAGCTATGGCACACAGCAATTTGACTGGAGAGTGATAAAGACACTACCACGCCTGCTGTTTCTGTACGAGGAATGGCACACAACAATGTCACTGGAAAAGAGACTGATAAGAAGAACACTGCCTTCCCTCCTGTTTCTGTTTTTAGCTATGACGGAGGCCAATAACACTAGAGACTGCCAAGAATGCTGCTACCGCTTCTGTGTCTGTCTGTGAAATGGCGTTGGATCTTCGTGGAGTGCGGTACTTATAGAATCCATAATTCGCAAGCACCAACAAGGCAACAATGATGTTTTGGCATTATTTAATTACAAAAAAATATAGTAAGTGTACCCAGACTACCTGTCATGCGCTGGTCTTCCGCGGCGTCTCCTCGGGAGCCGACATGCTCAGCTGTTGTTATCCCGCTCCCTCCCCGCCAGCCTGTCTTACCCGCTCAACCGCTGCGGCTGTCCTGACAACCTCTCCAGCGTTGTCTCTGTTTGCCGGTCCTTCCGCTGTCAGCGGTTCTGACCATGTGCAGAACCACGAGTCTTTTCTTCCCTTGCTCTGCCTGACTATTAGCTGCCCTAATGAACCAGCCCTATATCATTATCCTTGAGTCTGGGCTGGTTCTTTCAGTCAGTTCCTACCTTCTGTTCTGGAAGCAGCTCCTGTGTACTACATTCCTGGTTCCTGTGGGTTCCTATATTCAGTATCCTAGTGTTCCTGCTCTTCCGGGGTTTATACGCTGCAGATCATCACTACTAACCACTTTCTAAGTGGCAACCCTGAAGATCATCACTACTAACCACTTTCTAAGTGGCAACGCTACAGATCATCACTACTAACAATTCCCTAGTGGCAACGCTGCAGATCATCGCTACAGACCACTCTCCCTAGTGGCAATGCTGCAGATCATTGCTACTTACTTGTAACTCTGTGGATCATCGATGCAATCCACTCCCTAGTGGTAATTTCGCAGATCATCACCATAATCCATTTGTCAGTAGTAACGGCTACAGATCTCCAGTTGCTCTACCTCTTCTACATCTCCCGTGATTTATTAGCTGTCAAATCCTTCGCTCATTCTCTTGTGGTTCATTGGGAACTTCTCTAGGGGGTCGCGACCTGCAAATGGAAGCCGCAAAGTCCATATTCTCTTGCGGTAATCCCTGGCGAAGACCTTTCACTTGTTAGACTCCGCGCCTCTAGCTGAAGTCACGCCAATCCCGGCTGAACTACCAGGATCTAGCTGTCCTCGTTGATACCGTGACATTACCCAAGTAAACAACACTAGTGTGCATAAAGAAACAAATGAACTAGCTAAATGTAAATAAACAGAAATAACACAGTCTGTGTTTGTAAAACAAATACATATTTCTTTCCTTTATTTATTTTTTTCTTTGATGCAGGCTCTGGAGAATTTGCCTGTCTGGTGGATGACCGTCTCCCATCCCTGATCCTCCCACTATTATTAACAGGAGTAGCAGGCAATGACTGGCTTGGGGTAGTGGTCTGACTGACACCACCTGAAGATGTGGGCACTGGTAGACGTGCTATTATTTAGTCACATATAGAATTTAAATAAGAGGACAGCTCACAAACTGCAACAGTTAGATTATTTATGCCAATGTTCATGTAAACCAAGGGAGTGTCTTTGCGCTCCATTGTGGTACATAACCTATTTTGCTGGTCCTGTGTATTACTTAAATGCTTAAATCCTTTGGTAAGTTGTTTTTGAATCCCACTTAGTGAGTCCTAGTGGAATTGCACCAAATTTGCCTGTACCTCGCTAAACTGGCGGATGGACTGTGCCAAATTAGAGCCAGTTTGCTTTTCTCCTTGACTCGGTGGGGGATTTTCTGCAGAGGCTGCTGGTGCAGACTGAGCATGCTGCGGAACTTCAATGACGTCCGGCACACATTCCAGGATGATGGACACGTCACCTTGGACGTCTGGTGCATCAATAGCCCCGGTGTCTCCAATTGTGCTACTGTTTTTTTGTGCCTGTTATGTTCCTTTGAAAAAGAAAAAAAACCAAAAACATTATCTGAACAAAAGCAGTTACAGGTGCTTTTCCTTACAGGCAAATATTTAATAGCATTTTACTCCCCCACCCCGAAACACAACATAGTTGGATTTACCTTCTAAGGATTCATCCTCCTCTTGGGTAGCGACTGCAGGGTGTTTGTTTTTTGGAGGAGGCTGCGTTACAAAATTCTGAACTTTACTATATTACTATTTATTTCATGTGCACAAAACATTCACCAAAAAAATAAGCTCAGACTTCTGTTTGCAATGTGCTGAAAAATATCTAACATTTAAATTCTGCAGCCTTACTGTTTGTAAATAAAGAATAAACATTTGCACCATTATACAGTACTCACCAGCTTTTGGTTGAGACACAGGTCTGTCGGTGTCCAGAACATTAATTCCATTGAGGAACTCAATCAGGATGAGCTGCTTGAACTCCTCCTCATAAGTTGTGTAGGACATGACAAGAGCTTAACAGCGTTACATAATTGTGACCACAGCTGCTTTTTTCTAGCAAAAGTGGTCTTTGTAGCAATGCCCCCAAAATTCTCTTCTACACAGGCACTAAATTGTGTATGAGGACAAATTTTCCTGCAAACGAAACCGCACATAGCCCCCAGATTTAATTTTGCCCACAGAAGGGCGACCGACAAAGAAACGGGAAAGACAAACCAAAAAAACAAATAGACTGACAAATAAAACACAGGGGAAATATATAACAACAAACAAATACACTCACAAGCCAAGGACAGAGGAAATACAGTAAACAGCAAAAAAAACACTCACCCAAAAAATAAATATTAATCAACATACCAACAGGGGCAACTAAGCAAAATAATAATGAAAAAAAACAAAATACACAAAGCTCACGTTCCACACTCTTTAACACAAACTAATCTCTCTCTCCTACACTTTCACCTGCTCTCTATGCTCCTGAAACCCTTAGCTCAAATAAGGAAGTATAATGTTAGTGAAGTCAAAATCACACAAGTTTTGCATGTGAAACTTTCAACCAATCAGAAAGGAATATTGGTTTGAAAATGGTGATTTTCAACTAAACAAGGGTGAGTTTAAATTGCCGCAATTCGCGAGAGATGAACAGAGATTTAGAAGATCAGACTACAAATTACTACTTAATACGTATGGCGACTTGGTGACTAAATTCTCTGGTTATCTCTCGCAATTTTCCGTTACTTCAAATCCCTGAAAAAACCGTAGCTTGATACATTTACCCCCAGGAGTCAAAGAGACTTGTCCCAGCCATGTGTTTGAGTAGAGTTAACTAAGATGCATAGCCATCACATCTTTATATGGAACAAGCTCATTGTTGTATGAGAAGGTAGGAAAAAGAAACATAAACTAGTATTAAAGTAATTTCATCATTTTCCAATAATTATTGTCTATGCGATTTGTGTGGCTCCAAAGCACAAGCAATTTATTTAGCAAAAGCAAAAGTATAACAGTTCAATAAATAAGTACAGCCGATACATACGCTGCGCGGTGCTGCGCTCTGCTGGATCCAGCTAGACAGTCCTTCAGTTCTGAAGACTGTGATAAGAGATTCCAGGGAGCAATATATATACATTTGGTGTTACAGTAAATACAATACAGATGACTTGGCAAGTTTCCATAGGTTCAGGCTTCAGGAAGGTCCAGTGTAATGCAGTCCATAGGTCAATTCAAACGACACATTCCAAGGGTGGGGGTTAACTTTCCAAGGGTGGGGTCAGCTCTCCTGAGAATGAATACTAATGTTCCCACCAAGAACTATTTTAAACTGGTCTATTATCATTACACAGACAATATAATTTTAATCATTTATTCCCTATCATCTATAACTAGCATACGCAATGTGCGATCCTTTCGGCACATGAACCGGACGTCTGTGGATAAGTAGGGGATTAGAATGATACCAGATATAACATGTTTCCTGTGACCTGAACCTTAGATCTCACTAACGTATACATATAACCTTATGATATTTAACTATAAACCAAATAACATCTGCACATCTGAACTTTTTCGAAAAACTCAACTGTAAATGAGTTTTGAAGTGCCGCCATCATAGCTTAAAAAGTATCAAGGCATCAGTGGTATCTGCTGGTGCCGCAGGAGAAGCTTGAGGTGAGGGGGGGAAGTGACTCCTCCGCAACCGCTGACTCCTCCTGTGGCTCTTCCCTTTCCACTGCTGCCTCCACCCCTGCCGGCTCCTGTGGGAGCACCTCTTGTTCATTGTGGCGGTGGTGTCAGGAGCTGCGTTGGTGTTCTGTTGGAGAGCATGATGTGTTATCTTACTTTTAATTTTTATTTTCTTCAACATACACAAACATGCAGCTAATGGTAGCTTTCAATGGCAAATGCCAGTCATGTCAAATAAATGAAATGGTTAATGTTTGAAACAAATAACCATAATAAGCAGTAGAAAGTATAAATAATAATAATAAATAATAATAATAATAATAATAATAATAATGATATTATTAATTATTGTGGTAATGGACACAAAAAAGAGGCCTTTGCAAATATGTCTCCATATTTTTTGTGTGCTGAGCCATTGGCATATTATATTGTGTTTTGCCCAGACTTACGAGCATGTATTTCTGCCCTTAATTCTGGGGGTGGTCGGGCTGCCGTCTCCGCAAACCGCTCCATCTGCACTGCAATTGGCTGATGGAGCGGTGCCTTCCCAATTGCAAGCGCAGACGCCTGCGTACAGCTCGATAGCAATTGAGTTTGTCCTCATTACTCACATACCGACCTGCGGGGTTCAAAACAACGGTCCAGCGTTGCTGTAAGGACCTGCAGTTCGCTACGTGAGAATGTCGCAGCTCTCATTTTCTCTCGAGAATGACACTTTAATATCCTGCTTACCTATTGGTTCTCAGTGCAGGTCAGTGTGTCTGCACGTCATGCGCGGAACTATTAGTAAGATGGCTGACTCACCTGTCAATTACATGTACTTACCAGCCAATGGGAGGGCCTAGCGTTCTGGCGTCTACGCAAGAGAAAGCACCGGTACCACTATAAAACTTACACTGCATTCGATAGTCGGCCCTGACAATTTTTGCATGGACAAAGTTCTTGCTGTTGAGAATCGGATTTGATTGGTTGATTTTGAGGTAAGTAACATGGGCCTAGGTCTGCAACCTGACATAGCATATAAGGAGAAGGAATAATTTCTTATCCCCCCCTGAGACACATGTATGTGTCCTTTTTTTTGTTTTGTTTTTTCTTGCTTTGTTTAATGCCTACTCATGTGTCACAATGGCAAATTGTGTTCTCTGTTTTGTGCAAAAATATTTTTATGTTTTTATCTTATAGCGTTTCTTAGAAATGGCCGAGGCACATGTGGCAGCACAGGAGGACAGCCTGCTTGTGGCTCTGATCTCTGCTTAAATACTGGACTTGCTTGCTTGCTGCCAGCCCTTACCCTTTGGTCTGAACCTAACCTCTGTGCCTAATTCGGACTCTTGACCCTAGCCTGTCTTGACAATCCGCTACTATTTTGGTTACCGCCTTCAACTCACCAGCTGCGGTATAGTATATAAACTTCAACTACGCAAGAGCTTAAGACCTGGGGGAATCCAAGTATCTGTGAGCATATAGAGCTGTGTGGGAAAGGCAGCTGTAGGCGAAAACCTCTGCCTCCTGTTCTGGAAGTTCATATCTATTGTCGCTAGCCGTAACAGAGGGCACTTCTTGTGAGAGAACTTGCAATTTAGTAGGAAAAAGGAGAAGCAAGTGTGGCTCAGAAGGTGTAGATTGCAACAGCACAGTTAGGACATTCCAGTGGGAATAGCAGGTACATAACTTGTCACACAAGATAGTAGATAGGTCAGGGAATGGGAGGTAGATTTGTGTGTCATCAGTGAAGAGGTGTTACTGGAGATCAAATTAATTAGTTCCCTAAGTGGTATACAGTGAGAAAAGCACAGTGCTAAGAACAGAGCATTGCTGGACCCCAACAGTTAGTGGCAGTGGAGAGGAGCATATACCCGAGGTAGATGCTAAGGGTCTGGTTCAAGTCCAGAAGTAAGCCTGTTTGTGTAGTGTATCTTGCATGATTTTGTACTGCATATGCCCTGAAACTAAACTTATGCAACTGCACGGAATTCATATCTACGCGCATCTAACACTTACGACCACGGAGGGCTGGCAAATTTTTGCCCGGGAGCAAAACTAGACGCAGCAGCCTATTAGGAACATTTTAAAGGAATAAAAATGCAGGTCGCCAAGCCCAAGATAGCCCACTATGGCATCGGCCCGGGGTGAAGATGCCCCCCACCGTCCAGCCCATACTTATGACTACTTATGACTTGAGAGGAGGGCAGGAAGGGGGGCTGACTAACGTAGGCTACGTACTGTAAGAGGGTGATCAGGGGTGGGGAACCTTTTTTCTGCCAAGAGTCATTTGGATATTTATAACATAATTTGCAGACTATAAAAAATTATCTTAAATGTTAGCCTACTATAGTTAACCATTTAATTAACTTACCCCTAAAGTGATGGCTGGAACTGCTTCTATTTAGTGAGGTGTGTGATGTTAACTAGTATTGATGATGTAGCTACTCACGACTGCTTTTACAGGTTTGCATCGGTCAGTCTGGAGTGCAGTCGACTCTTTGCAATGGTAAGTTTTGAAGACATGCTCACAGCAGTAAGTTGTTCCAAACACAGAAGCATATTTCAGTGCATGTCTCCTCAAAGTGGGAAATACATCATTGCTTATGTAATATTTATAAAACTCAAGCAGTGGGAGGTTGTTGTACCTAGCTTTCAGCTCATCAATCAGGAACATTAACTGGTTCCACAATGAACGGTGTAGCAAAGATGTTCAATTCCATTTGTTTACTTTTCATGTCCTTGAATCTTTCATTAAGTGCCTCAATTAGTTTACCATTTAGCTACTAATTTTCAGTTTGTGTTGAAAAAAAGGGCCATGATAAAAGGAAGCTGAAAATACACTGAAAGAATGTGGGCTCTGGAATATGGCAAGCTATGCAACAGTCAAGCACCCCACTTTCAGGCTCCCTTCCAATAGACCCTATACAGGTGCCGTTAGGAAATGAGACTGGGCAGCAAGTGTCAGCACAGAACCTATTGTGGCCCAATTAACAATAAAGGTGACAGTCTTGGGGGCACTAGAGGTATTGGGGGCTGATGGCAAAAGGAGTATTGCAGCCATGCCCTCTTGGTTCAGCTCCACAGGAGGTTTTCTTGAGTCAGTGGTGATCCCAGGGAAAAGGACCGAGTTCAAGTGCCTCCTGTGGGGGGGACCCCATAGCCGCCCTTTAATCTGTGTTACCTGGGAGGCCCGGGGTATGATTAGTGTTTCTGTTGGCTCTGGAGGTTCCCCATCGCCCAGGGCAGCTCTACTCAGTTTCACAGACCAGAGAGGTAATGGCAGTGTGGCAGTCAGATAGAGGTACAGGGTATCCTGCAGGGGGAGTGTTATCACATGGACTTGCCTGCTCTAGTGAGGCTCCATGTCTAGGTTCTGAGCACGGATGCAGCTACCAATGGATCGGACAACTGTAGAACTGTCATACCTGAAAGCATATATATTTATTGAATTTGAAGGTCCACCTGTGGTTGCCTTGACAGGGCCAGATCAATTGGTTTCGAGGGCCCTATGCGGCCCTCCGGCCGGATGATTCCCACCTCTGACATAGATGCTGCTAATTCAAATCCTGAGAGTAAGTATGCTTTTTTTTAGCCGTATCTTTCACACCTGCTTTAGAACAGGTGTAAATGCTAGATGATAGTGACAACGCGGTTTCGTCCGTTTTTACTTCTCAGTATCTAGCACAGAACCACTGTACGCCTATGAATATTTATCTTCAATAATCATTGTATGCATTATACACATTAAAGAGTTAATTATTTCGTTATTTTAAATCTTAAATACATAGATATTGAATAAAATGATTGTCAAATTTGTTATTTAGTTGGTTTGTTATTATATTATTACCAGTTGTTATTTTAATTTATGATCATGTAAATGTTATATGCATTCTGAACTGAATTTGTTGCAAATGTGCATGTAGTAAACAGTGCAATCGCTCTATTTCCACCTCTATTCAAATCTAACATATCTTAAGAAATTTTTGGATTTGAATACAGGCGGAATTACGCAAAAGTTGTGTACTCTTTCTAAAATTAGCCTAGTTTGCGTTCAGATTTGAATCAGGCCCTAAAGGAGCAGTTTTTTAGATAGGAAGTGGACCAAGAAAGAACTGTGTCACAAAGGCCAATTGAGTGAAGGGTATGCAGGAGAAAAAGGTGATCAACGGCATTGAAAGTGGAAGAGATCCAGCAGCAGTAGTATGGAGAAATGATTTGGAGCCTTTGCTGTAAGTATATCTGTCACAGAGTGTTTCTGGCTGAAGATCACCTGCAGGTATTGGCGCTGCTAAACAAGGAGGCACAGAGTCTAACATGCCTCTGCTTTTCACCAGGGATCCCTGCAAGGGAGTTTGGGGTTCACTGCAAGAGACGTGCAGGTCACGGCCCTCCAAGATAGCTATCAGCGAGGTGCGAGGTGAAGAAACGTAGTCATACAGGCAGTGGTCAAACCATGCGGACAGGCGAGGTAGAGAGGAACAGGCAAAGGCGAGGTCAGGAGTCAAAACCAGGTAACAGAGAATACACCAAGGGATTATCCAAAGCAGAGTCAGGGAAAGTCGGCTCGGTACACAGGTAATCAGGCAGAAGACTGTAACACATACAGAAGTGCTGGAGCATAGGGAGATTTAGATTCTCTGGCACCTATAGGGTAATGGTGCCAGAGTCTCCCTGAAATAGAGACCACTTGAATGTGATTGGTGGACAGTGGTTTCATATTAGCTGACCACCGACAGGAAACAGAAAGAAGTGTCTTGTTGCCTTAGCATCAGACGCACATGCACCCTAGTGCCGGGCCCAGCAGGCAAGAGCGGAGAGCGCCATTGCCTAGGAAAGGGGAGCGCAGGAACTTCAGAACGGCACCTATTCCCGGCAGAAGAGGACAAGCGGGGACGGCGCCTGACAATATCATTGATACATTTTGTGAGGGCAGTCATAGTGGAAGGTTGGGAGAATAATCCCAATATCAGAGTTGAAAAGGGAGTGGGAGGAGAGTACACAAGCTACTCAAATAGTTTGGAGGCAAAGGGGATGAGAGAAATAGGGCATTAGTGGGAGAGAGAGCTGGGTAAAATTATGTTTTCTCTGAGATTGGTGTGATATGCACATGTTTAAAGAAGGATGTGAATGTGCGAGTCGAAAAAGACAGGTGGAAGACATGACCTTGATTCCATGGAGGTGGAGAGAGGTAGACTTGAGATGGAATAGAGTCAAGTGGGAAAGTGTTTGGTTTGAAGCAGTAGCAATTCATCCTGGCTTGCGGGCCGGAAATAACTGCAGGTGGATTAGGGAGTGCAAGAGAAGGTGGATGGGGCATATGGGTCTAGCATGAAAAGATAACCTTTCAAATGGTGTTGATTATGTCTTTGAAGTAGGTTACAAAGTCATTGGCTATGAGTGAGTAAGGTGGAGGTTGGCAGAGAAGTGAGTTGCAGGGTTAGAAGTAGAGTTGTTCACTAACCTTCCCGTGTTTTGGATCTGTATTAAGTTCATGTTTTGGTTTTGGTAAAACCGCACTCGCATTTTTCGATTTTCGTTTTGGATCTGTATTTTTTTGAAAAAATGCTAAAATATGATAAAATCACATAACTTTGTCAATACATTATCATTAACCACAATAACACTAATTTCCAGTCAATTTTGAACACCTCACAGGTAACAATATTATTTACATCCACTTTTGACAGAAGACTGCAGCGAGATGGCTGAATACTAAGCGATAGAGAAATGGCACAAACACACGGCAGTTCACAGCACATCTAGGAAAATTGTCACACAGCAGAAAAGAAAAGTGGTGCAAAATGGAATTGTCCTTGGGTCCATCCCATCCACCCATATGTTAAAAAGGTTATAGGAGGAAATAGGAGGGATAGTTACAGTTTGTTTGAGCCCCCACAAAACAAGCTAACAAAAGGCTTAAGGCAGTTAAGCTAACAGTGTTGTCAATGAACTCTATGACTGCAGCAAGCTGCCTGGTTGCTCTGTCGATTAGTAACGGCATAAACACACGGCAGTTTATAGTAAATTTAAAAAACATTGCCACACAGCAGTGGCAGAAAAGAAAAGTGATGCAAGAAGGAGTTGTCCTTTGGAACGTCCACCCACCCTTATGTTGGATTGACATAATATGATTGATGGGCAATACATAGTACCGCGACCTGCAAAAAAAACTACTTACCAAGATGCAGATGACTTGATGGAACAACTCGCTCTGTTGCCGACTCTGCAAAATGACGTCATCAGAAACCGCGACTCCTGTTAAATGGATAGATGGACAGACCCGGCAGTCAATGATGTAAATGTAAGTATTATTTTACCCCTACAATAATACTTACATTACATCAATGCCAGCCGGGTCCGTCCATCGCCCCTTTAACAGGAGTTGCGGTTTCTGATGACTTTATTTTGCAGAGTCGGCAACAGAGCGAGTCGCCCTATCAAGACATCTGCATCATGGTAAGTAGTTTTTTTTGCAGGTCGCTGTACTACGTATTTGGAGTCCTCATGTTGTCCTCTTCTGTGTCGGGGTAGTCAGTACCGTTAATATGTACTTCACCCGGATAAAGTACTTGATCTACAAGTCCAACATACTTAGCGTAATTGCTTTGTTTCATCTCCTCCTTGAGTTTCTCAAGTTGCTTTCCAAAAGTCTAATTAAGGGAATCACTTGGCTCAAGCTAGCAGTGTCTGAACTCACTTCACAGGTGACTACTTTGAATGGTTTCAGCACCTTTGCACAACTCAGAAAGTTTTCTCCACTTCGGCGGACTAAAATACATTCCCCCTCCTTTCCCAATCGTATGGCTTGTGGAGTAAGTGTGGATGGCTTTTTGCTGTTCCTCCACCCTCAGAAGCACATAAAGGGTGGAATTCCAACTTGTTAACACCTCTTGCTTCAGTTGGTGGCAGGGCAAATTGAATTGTTCTTGTAGCTGCTGCAATCTCCTACATGCTGTTGCAGAAGGCTGGAAATGTCACAAAATTTTATGGGCCACAGACAGCATCTCCTGCTCGTCCCTGTCATTTTTCAAAAAGCTCTGCACCACCAAGTTGATTGTGTTTGCAAAACAACGACTGTGATGGAATTCACCCAGCTGTAATGTTCTCACAGTATTGGTTACATTATCAGAAATTACATATCCTGAGAAGAGTACTATAAGAGTATTATGGGCAACACAGTGGCCTAGTGGTTAGCACTTCTGCCTCACAGCACTGGGGTCATGAGTTTGATTCCCGACCATGGCCTTATCTGTGTGGAGTTTGTATGTTCTCCCTGTGTTTGCGTGGGTTTCCTCCGGGTGCTCCGGTTTCCTCCCACACTCCAAAAACATACTGGTAGGTTAATTGACTGCTATCAAAATTGACCGTAGTCTGTCTGTTTCCCTCTGTGTCTGTGTGTGAGTGTGTGTCTATATTAGGGAATTTAGACTGTAAGCTCCAATGGGGCAGGGACTGATGTGAATGAGTTCTCTGTACAGCGCTGCGGAATTAGTGGCGCTATATAAATAAATGATGATGATGTTGATGATGAAGAGTACATGTTGGATAAGCCATGTAGCAATGACATCCTTTAGTTTTTGTAACAGATTGTCAGCTGTATGCCTCTTAGTGAAGCCGGTAATACACATAGTAGCCTGCCTCAGAAAAATGTGAGGCAGTTGGGTACTTGTTGCTGCTGTTCTTGCTGGTGAAGGAAAATCACCAAGCCAGTGGGCTGTCACAGTCATATAATCTATAGTTTGCCCACTTCCGCTTGTCCACATATCTGTGGCTAAGTGTACAGTGAGTGGAATGGCATTTTGTAGCCCAATAATTACGTTTTTACGAACCTTTTGGTAGAGGTAAGGAATAGCTTTTCTAGTAAAATGGTGTCGTGATGGAAATTGGTAACGGGGACACGTCCTCAATTAAATGTCTAAAACCAACTGCATTAATAGTGGATATTGGATTCAGATCTAATACTAGCATAGTCGCCATGGCGTCTGTGATCCGCTTTGTGACTGGGTGACAGCTTTCATACTTGCTTCCTCTTGCAAAGGATTGTTTAATAGTCAATTGTTGTAAACTACTAGTAGTCTTCTTCTTGGTCTGCTTCTAGGATGAAGAACCACCCCCAGCAGCAGCAGCAGCAGGACTTAAGCTGGGTACACACTACAGAAATTTTGACCAACTTTTTATGCCGAGCGATTTTACATGCGACCGATGGTCCGATTGCTCGGTCCATGGACTGCATACACACTAGCCTTGTTTAGGACGTTAAAGGGAAGAGCGGACGTCCCTTTAGTGACTTTTTACAGCCATGTTGTCGTGAGCAATGACTGTAATTTCGTACTCACTGTTGTGGATCGGTCGGAAGTTTATACACACTACACAACGGAAACGAGATTGGAACAAAAATATTAAACGGTACGACCAACCAAATGAGGCGACAATCATCTATTTCGGCAGACTTTCGACCATCGTGTCACTGCACACACTGACCCGACTTTTGAACGAGCTGTCGTATGTCGGCTGATTGAGCCGATTATTGGACGAAAACAGTGTAGTGTGTACCCAGCTTAACGCTCAAGAATTCTTCTGAGGAATCCTGGATAGTGGAGACATCTAGCCTTTGCAACTTGGATGCAGGACTAAGTCCGATCACTATTGAGAATATTGATGAGGAAGGTGTTGTGGGTGTAGATTGCAGGTGCCGGGATATAGGTGAGAGAAGGGCGCTAGCTGATGCCAGATTGCTTGTTGTTTGTTTTTTTAGCATAAGTTTCTGATTTTACCAAAAGTTTGTCATGAACTCTCTTCAAATGGCATAACATGGATTACGTTCCTAAATGGTGAAGGTTCCTACCTCAACTGACTGTGGCTTTACAAATGCTACAAATGGCTAGACAACTGTTGGCAGGATTTGGGTAAAAATAATTACACACATACGAGGTGGATTTTTGGTCTCATGCCCAGGCATGACAATGGTCTTCTTCTTATCACTGGCAAGAACTGCTTCCATTGGTGCAGGACTGACACAAACAACATCATCATCATCAATATCCTCATTAGCGCCGTTGTCAGCTACACAAATATCTCCCTCATCCTGTTGCAATTCCAAAGTGGCATCCTCAATTTGTGTATCACCGGCTACAACTGGGCTGCTCGTCCACACATCTTCAGAGATGCTGAAAGGAGGCTTCTTTATGAGTGCAGTATCAGAAAGGTCAGGCTAACACATAGCACTCGTGGATAGACTCTCCTCAGGGATTTGTGTCATTTCTGAATCTGAACAGACAGTTTCCTCTGCCTGTGTTTTTCCAGCTCGGCTTTTACACTTAAAAGTATTTGGGCACCACTTTTTCAGTCTGAATGACAAGATTCTGCATCGTCATGACTGACCTTACAAAATGATGCCTCACTGACAGTTGCAGAATTAGCACTCATACAAGAAGGCGAAGGCCTGATTCTTTCCTTGCCACTGCGTGTGTAGAATGGCATGTTGGCAATTGTATGGCTTTCTCTAGTTAACTTCATTACAAGTGTTTTTTTATTTACCAAGGTAAAAGCTTTTCTTTTACATTTTTGTTCCCTGACTTAAAAACACTATGCAGTTTAACATAGGCTTTAGCTGGTGACAAAGAGGAATTACTATCATCATGACTGATGCCAGCAGCTGCTTGGTGCTCCTGGTCTTCTGTAGACTCATGTGAATCCATATCGATGGCACAGAGCAATCTCACTGGAGACTTTTCTAAACACTGCCACACTTTTCAGCAATAACAATGAGCAATTGTGCTGACACTGTAGACTGGCAAGAACACGGACACCTCTCCTGTTTATGGGTGAGCTATGGCACAGAGCCCTACTGTTTCTGTTTCAGCAATGACAATGAGCAGGGCTGCAAAGAGGAAGTCACCCCCCCCCCCTTATAGTTGAGTAAGCAAAAAAAAAATTCATGGGTATGGTCACACAATTGGGGGCGTGGCAATGCACCATTGGGGTGTAGCTAGCACAATAAAATCTCTAGGTCCTGAATTCCGCGGAGCGTGACATTTGTCCAAGCACTCCTGACTTTCAGGACATCTAGAACCCTTGTATAGTATAGGAAGAATGCAGTGTGTACAGAAAGCGTTCAGTCTTGGCCTGCGCCCACTGGGCTCACCAAACATTGGCATTGTCCCTAATAGAATCACAACATTTCACACACTATGCTGCTCTGTCCTACCTGTTCTTCTCACTTTCACCACATGTGGCTGCTGGTTTCTTTAGTTGCGGCTTGTCTGGATCCTGGAACGATGGAGGACGTATTTGGAAAAAAATGGCTACATTTAGAAAATTACAGCCAGCCCCACCGTTAAATCAATAACATCCATGATTAATAATTAGGCCTTCCTCCAGCCCCAACATTAAAATAGTATTCCCATTACCCCGCAAACAAAATAGCAGCCATTAATTAGCCACCATCTACCTCACACACACTACATTGCCAAAAGCTCCGTGCCATCACACACACATTACCTTATGATCACACTGCGCCCTCCATGCTGCCTTTGCCCTTTTCTTTAACCCCCTGTGCCATGCTGCTTGTCCTTCTTTTCTTTAACCCCCTGTGCCATGCTGCTTTTGTCCCTCTTTTCTTTAACCCCAGCGCCATGCTGCTTGTCCCTCTTTTCTTTAACCCCCCCTGTGCCATGCTGCTATTGTCCCTACTTTCTTTAGCCCCCTGTGCCATGCTGCTTGTCTTGTCCCTCTTTTCTTTAACCCCTCTGTGCCATGCTGCTTGTCCCTCGTTTTTTTAACCCCTCTGTGTCATGCTGCTATTGTCCCTCCTTTCTTTAACCCCTCTGTGTCATGCTGCTTGTCCCTCTTTTTTTAACCCCTTTGGTTCATGCTGCTATTGTCCCTCTTTTTTTAACCCCTCTGTGTCATACTGCTATTGTCCCTCCTTTCTTTAACCCCTCTGTGTCATGCTGCCCCCTCCTGTTTTTTAACCCCCCCCCCCGTTTTCCTCCCTTCACTTACCTTTACTTCTCTCTTCCTTCTTGTCTTCTCTGCTGCTCTGTGCTCCATTGCTCCAGACTGACTGAATGCTGGGTGTGACATGATGATGTCACACCGGCATTCAGTCAGTCTGGAGCAATGGAGCACAGAGCAGCATAGAGGAGGGACGCCGGCTCCGCAAACACGTGAGTATGGTTTTGGTTTTCTTTAACTATCCTGCTCCCCCCACCAATGACCGAGCCCCCCCGCCGCCGATTTTTTTTTTTAAAAAATTAATTTTGGAAAAAAATAAAATAAAATAAAAAATCGTTGCGCGAGGGCTTGGGCCAGGCCCCCTGACATGCCCGGGCCCGGGTAATTAGTACCCGCTCCCCTCCCTCTCGGCGACCCTGACAATGAGCAATTGCACTAACACTGTAGACTGGCAAGAACACTGACACCTTTCCTGTTTATGTGTGAGCTATGGCACAGAGCAATGTGACTGGAGCCTTTTCAGAACACTGCCACCCTTATTGTTTCTGTTTCAGCAACGACAATGAGCAATTCCACTGACACTGTAGACTGGCAAGAACACTGACACCTCTGTTTCTGTGTGAGCCATGGCACAGAGCAATGTGACTGGAGACTTTTAAGAACACTGCCATCCCTACAGTTTCTGTTTCAGCAATGACAATGAGCAATGGCACTGACACTGTAGACTGGCAAGAACACTGCTACCTCTCCTGTTTCTGTGTGATGGCCACCCATTCTTGCCTAATCAATGCTTGGGGGTAAATGTATGAAGCTCCGATTTTTTCAGCTAGCCGGAAATCGGCGACTTTGCAGCTAAAATTTAAAGCGGCGATGGCTTGTAAAGGCAAACTTGCCTTTACAAGCCATCGCCGCTTTAAATTTTAGCTGCAAAGTTGCCGATTTCCGGCGAGTTGAAAAAATCGTAGCTTCATACATTTACCCCTTGGAGTTTGGCAGAATTTGTAGGTTTTTGTTTGTCCACCCGCCCCTTGAGAATTGACAACAAGTTCTCAATCGGATTAAGGTCTAGGGAGTTTCCTGGCTATGGACACAAAATTATGATGTTTTGATCCCCGAGCCACTTAGTTATCACTTTTCTATTATGGCAAGGTACTCCATCATGCTAGAAAAGGCATTGTTCGCCACCAAACTGTTCTTGGATGGTTGGGAGAAGTTGCTCTTGGAGGATGTTTTGGTACCATTCTTTATTCATTGCTGTGTTCTTAGGCAAAATTGTGAGTGAGCCTACTCCCTTGGCTGAGAAGCAATCCCACACATAAATGGTCTCAGGATGCTTTACTGTTGGCATGACAAAGGACTGATGGTAGTGCTCACCTTTCCTTTTCCAGACAAGCGTTTTTTCAGATGCCTCAAACAATCTGAAAAGGGATTCATCAGAGAAAATTACCCTGGTCCTCAGCAGTCCAATCCCTGTAACTTTCGCAGAATATCAGTCTGTCCCTGATGTTTTTCCTGGGAAATAGTGGCCTCTTTTCTGGCCTTCTTGACACCAGGCCATCCTCCAAAAGTCTTCGCCTCACTGTGCGTGCATATGCACCAACACCTGCCTGCTGCCATTCCTGAGCAAGCTTTGCACTGGTGGCACTCTGATCCTGCAGCTGAATCAACTTTAGGAGACGATCATGGCGCTTGCTGGACGTTCTTGAGTGCCCTGAAGCCTTCTTCACAACTATTGAACCACTCTCCTTGAAGTTCTTGATGATCCGATAAATGTTTGATTCAGGTGCAATCTTACTACCAGCAATATCCTTGCCTGTGAAGCCCTTTTTGTGCAAAGCAATGATGACTGCACATGTTTTCTTGCAGATAACCATGGTTAACAGAGAAAGAAGAATAATTTCAAGCACCACCCTCATTTTAAAGCTTCCAGTCTGTTATTCTAACTCAGTCAGCATGACAGAGTGATCTCCAGCCTTGTCCTCATCAACACTCCTAAGGGTGGGGGTGGCGAGGGGGGTAACACCTAAAAATCATCGAAAACGACCATAACTCTGGAATGTCTGGAACAATTTACACCAAACCTGGTACACATATGACTTACAGTCTGACAACAAATATTGTGGGGGCAAGACACCCCTAGCACTCCTAAGGGTGGGGGTGGCGAGGGGGGTAACACCTAAAAATCATCCAAAACGACCATAACTCTGGAATGTCTGGAACAATTTACACCAAACCGGGTACACATATGACTTACAGTCTGACAACAAATATTGTGGGGGCAAGACACCCCTAGCACTCCTAAGGGTGGGGGTGGCGAGGGGGGTAACACCTAAAAATCATCGAAAACGACCATAACTCTGGAATGTCTGGAACAATTTACACCAAACCTGGTACACATATGACTTACAGTCTGACAACAAATATTGTGGGGGCAAGACACCCCTAGCACTCCTAAGGGTGGGGGTGGCGAGGGGGGTAACACCTAAAAATCATCGAAAACGACCATAACTCTGGAATGTCTGGAACAATGTCTTGGAAGAAGTTCCAAAAAAAGGGGGAAAATATATTTTTTCTGGATGCACCCGGAAGAACAGGTAAGACGTTTCTCATCAAGTTGTTACTTGCTAAAATTCGAGTACATTCCAAGATAGCTATTGCTGTGGCCTCTTCTGGAATTGCTGCAACTTTGCTCCCTGGTGGAAGAACAGCACATTCAGCTTTCAAGTTACCGCTTAATCTGGCCCGAAGTGAAACTCCCGTCTGCAGTATCACTAAACGAACAGAAAAAGCTCAGATTCTGCAGGAATGTCAGGTCATTGTATGGAATGAATGCACCATGTCACACAAAAATGCTTTACAGGCCCTCAATCAAACTTTTCAATTTTTAAGAGGCAATGATTTACTAATGGGTGGAGTCACTGTTGTATTGGCTGGAGATTTTCGACAAACATTGCCGGTCATTCCAAAAGGAACAATGGCGGATGAAATTAATGCATGCCTTAAATCATCACATCTTTGGAGGCATGGTCACACTTTGCGACTAACCACAAATATGAGAGTTTCTCTGCATGGCAACACAATGGACGGTCAGTTTGCTGATCATTTCTTAAATATTGGGAATGGTTTAATGCCTCTTCATCCAGTAACTAAAATAATTGTGTAAACAACATCAACTTAAAGATTCAAGAAGAGTTGCCTGGAGAAGCCATATTATACAAATCAATAGATACCGTTGTTGAAGAAAATGAGGCTGTGCACTATCCTACTGAATTTTTAAACTCTTTACAACCTCCCGGAATGCCACCGCATAACCTGGTACTGAAGATTGGATCACACATTATGCTTCTCAGAAATTTAAATCCTCCAAGACTTTGTAACGGTACAAGATTAGTAGTCCAAAAGCTCAATTCTCATGTCATTGAAGCAACTATTTTGACAGGCTGTACAAAAGGTGACAATGCTTTCATTCCACGCATACCTCTCATTCCATCCGATATGCCATTTCAATTTAAGCGTCTACAATTTCCAGTTCGTTTAGCTTTTGCCATGTCTATCAATAAGGCCCAAAGACAATCTTTACATGTAGCTGGAGTCAACTTGGAATCACCTTGCTGTTCTCATGCACAATTTTACGTTGTGTGCTCAAGAGTTGGATCACCAAGAAATTTGTATGTATTTGCCCCAAATGAAGAAACGAGAAATATAGTTTATCAAGCTGTTTTGAAGTAATTGTTTATCGGTTCGTTCCATCATATACAGTTCAAATACAGTTTGACATTTTCACTTTTCACCTTCCACTGCTCCAATTTTAACATGATATTTACATGTATGTTTAATATTTAGATTGATTTTTGTAAATAAACATTCTTTAAATCCCGGGCAATGCCGGGTATTCTGCTAGTATATATATATTATTTTTTTGCATTAGATACATAAATCAATAGGTTCTCAATGTGTACTGTACATACAATGGGCCTGATTCATGAAGGAAACACTTTGGCAAAACCATGTAACATTGGAGGGGGAGGTCATTTTAAAATGTGATGGAAGATTTATAGTTGGGGTAGGAATGTCCTAGATTAACTTTCAATTTCAGTGTACAAATAAACTATCAAGTATTTGTGTGCTACATGAAAACACAGCCAGTATACAACTGATTTGCACCCCTTGCATTGCAACATGGTTTGTCCGAAAGAAAACATACTCCTATTTTTGTCTTACTTTCCTTAATGAATCAGGCCCAATGTGTTTTTATGGTCTATGTTACTTGCATACACATGTACTGTGCTAGCTAGTGGCTCGAATATGTGTACTTTTCCAAGCAGAGTCTATGAAGTTTCAAGTATCACAATAGTCGGCACTTACTCCTGCCCTGTAGCTGGTGCATCTGCTTCAGCACGCGCTTACTGTCAATGCCTACATCAGTCTTCCCCTTTCCACCCCTGCTCTGCCCATCACATCATAGACAGTCATAAGTATTATTTGAGTTCATATATGAATTACACACAATTGCGTTCATTGGTGCAGGGCCCCTTTCTGAGCACACGCAGAGCTATTTCACACAATATATGGCATGCAACTGGACTTGCATCTGAAATTATGGCATATCCTCCAAATTCTGTAACACAGCCTCACGTTCAGATTCAGTTTTAAAAAGAGCACAGAACTTGTGCGCACCCGATGAATATGCTCTGATGTGCGTACGGTTGTAATTCACTAATACCATGTAAAAATTTGTATTGTTTTTGAAGCAATTGCACCTTTTTTCACCACATACGTATTTATTCCTATTTCACATCTGAATGCACATGCATGCATGTATTTCCTTAATTAACCTAATTGACCTTATTACTCCTAAACACTGATGTTTCATGACAATTAAATATTAACCCTTTCACTACATGACCACATCAACCTGCACTATTCACTGCTAACAATAATCTCTTTGGGTCTGATTCATTAGTGATCCGATTTTTTTTACGTAAGTTGCGATGCATATTTTAAGAACAAACTGGGAGATAAGAAATTCTCAATTCAAAAAGAAACGCAAAGTTGAAAAGCACGCCCACCTTCAGTTCTTTACGCAATGGAATATAAGATGCATCGGATCTTAAGCTCATCTTAAAATACGCATCGCAACTTCCGCTTAAAGATAGGAAAAAAGTGTGCTACGTAACGACAATTCTGGGAGGTGCTAAAGGTTTGTTTACCAAATGTTTTAACACACTCGGGAGTGTATTAGGCAACACAGTTCTAACCTACTTATTCGTTGTAACAAGTTTATAGTACCTTGGACAAATGATTTTGATTTGGCTTTAGTGAACTAAATTAACACACCTTCTTAATCACCTACATGAAAGTTATGTAAAGAGTTTGATTACAACTAAGGTGGATGCAGATGAATTCTCATAATAATTAGCAAGCATAAATAAACATGCATAATAAAATAAACAGTAATGTACTGTAAAAATGTGTATCATTTACGTTACAAAATGCATAGCCTACTCTTCCATTTGCGATACATAGAAAAGTACATACAGAAAAAGGGCATGAGTAAGGAATTGAAATCATGACTCCATTGTTGAAAGGTGGATTGGCTAACCACTAAGGCAACAATCATTTGGAAATAGATTTACATTCTAGAGACTAGAGTGAGAAGCACACCAATACAGCATGTGTGCAACTGATGTAAGAGCTACATAATAGTACTGTTACTTATTTCCCAAAAATATATGCAAGTTATAATCTGCATAGGTACTGTTACAATTCAGGAGTTACCTTAGTCAGTATTAGTGCCGGCCTTCCCAGGGCGTGGAGTCTAACAGCCCTCCCGATCTTCTCCAAGAACTGCCGCAAGGCAGGATGGTTTTCGCTGCCGGAGAACCGCAGGCTGCGGCCCCCAGGTTAGCCTACTGATGTAAGGATAAAGCTCTATGAGATGGACAGGCAAGGTAGATATAGCGCAACAAGGTGTTAGCAGTAAGAAACTCACTAACCATGATATCCTGGAGAATATAGCCGGGTTGGTACACAGGAATCAATCAGTCAGCAGTGCCAGGGATGAGACTTGAGAATAGCCAGGGAACAGTCCGTGTCGGTACACAGGAATCAAGCAGGCAAAGCACAAAGGAGCACACAGGGAGAGGAAGCCAGACGCTGAGAACACGTTGCTCTGACACAGATAGTGTGTCAGAGCAGACTGAAATAGAAATTGGAATTCCCCGCCCCTAGGTCATCGCCGCCGGGACTACCCGGAAGTGCGGCGCCCCGGAGCTAGCGGGTAAGAGCCTAACAGTACCCCCCCCCCCCCCCTTTAGGGATGGCCTCCGGACAGCCTATAGGGTTTTTGAGGGAATTTGGCATTGAATCTCTTTAATAAATGTGGAGCATGAAGATCTCCTACAGGGATCCAGGAACGCTCGTCCGTAGCCTTTCCAATCAACCAGGAACTGTAAGGAACCTCTGGAAATGCGAGAGTTTAGAATCTCTTTGACCTCAAATTCCTGATTTTGTGTAGAAATGGCAGTAGGCGGTTTTTTAGAAGATAAGTGGCTTGAGAAGAGATATGTGAAAAACATTGGGAATCCTTAAAGTAGGAGGTAGTTTTAACCTGAAGGCTACCGGATTGATAACTTCAGAGGTCTTGAAGGGACCAATAAATTGGGGGGCAAATTTTTTTGAAGGAACAGGCTAAGATTACGCGTAGACAGCCATACATTGTCACCAGGGGAGAGTAAGTGAGACGGTCTCTTTCTTTTATCAAAAGCTTTCTTACTAGCGGCAGAGGTGTGAAGCAGTCTGCATCTTATTATATTCCACCTAGAAGAGAAATCTTGAAAAAGGGTATCTACCGCAGGGACTCCGGATGTGGGTGTTACAACTATATGCGTACCTGCTATTGTTGGCGCAACTCGGAAGAAGGTGCGGAGTCTAACGTGCCCCTGGTACCCCCGCAAGGAAGTATGGACTTCGCTGCAGGGACACGCAGGTCGCGGTCCTTCCACGAGTCAACAGCGAGATACAAGGAGGTGTCAGACAACGTTCTGGTAGTTCACGGTACACAGGGATATCCAGAAGAATGGTGAGACAAGCCGGGTCGAAAACGTTCATGTAGCGCAGTACAGAGGGAGAATCCAATAGGGGGGGCAAACGGTCCGGGTTAAAAGGTCACAGGCAGCACTGGAATAGTCAGGAACAAAGTAGGATACTGGTACACACACAATATGCTGGAGGCAGGAATACCTGATACTCTGGAACAGGGGTCAGGGCAGGAAGTGCCTATAAAGCCAAGGGGACCAATAGCTGTAATGGGCGGCAACTAATTAGCACTACTGCGCTATCCAATAGTGTCCCGTCAACTATAATGAGCGGCAGCTTAATTAGCAATGCTGTGCTATCCAATAGCAACCAGACGCGCATGCTCAGATGGCCGCGCCGGGCAGCGGAGACTTGCTAAGCAACCAGACGTGTGGGATGATGACGCAGGCAGCCGTCCTGAGGAGGCAGCAGGACGGCGCCTGACAGTATACCCTCATCTTCTTCCCTCTCCTCTAGTTTGAAGAAATTCTTTAAGAATTAGGAGCATGGAGATCTTGCTTTTCCACCGATGATCTTTCCTCTGGACCGTATCCTTTCCAATGGATGAGATATTGTTGTTTACCATGAAGAGTACGAGAGGTCAAGATCCGACTGATCTCAAATTATGTTCCGGCAGAAGTTTGTACTGGTGGGGGCCGACAAGGAGGTCGAAAGAATTCATTGAGTACCAATGGTCGCAGTAAGGATACGTGGAAAGTGTTATAACATTTTAGAGAAGGAGGCAATTTCAACTTGAAGCACACAGGATTGATGACCTGCAGGATGGTGTAAGGGACATTGAAGGAACTTTTAGTTTCAAGTCCCTGGTGGATAACCACACCTGGTCCCCTATTTTCAGAAGAGGAGTGGCCCTACGATGGCGGTCTGCAAAAATTTTGTGATGCTGTGTGGCTTTGAGTAACGCGTCTTAGTCTTGGCCCAGATGAGCGCAAACTTTCGATAGAGGGTATCTACGGCTGGCACTGAAGAGGGAGATACAGGAAAGGGATCTGGATAGGCAGGATGGTTTCCATACACAATGAAGAACGGGGAAAACCCTGTGGATACATGAACATGTTGGTTATGGGAGAATTCCCCCCAAGGAAGAAATTGAGACCACTTGTTCTAGTTGTCAGAAGTAAAACATCGAAGGAAAGTCTCCAGATCCTGGTTGATCCGCTCCGTCTGCCCATTTGTTTGGGGGTGATACCCCGATGAGAACTTTAACTCAATACTCAACTTGCGACAAAAGGATCTCCAGAATCGGGAGGTGAATTGGACTCCATGGTCCGAAATAATCTCCTTAGGGCAGCCATGTAACTTGAATATCTCTTTGATAAAGATATCTGCAAGACGTCCGGCCGTAGGCAATCCAGTTAGAGGAATAAAGTGTGCCATTTTAGAGAGGCGATCAATGACCACCCAGATAGTGGTGAAACCTGCACTGGAGGGTAGATCTGTGATGAAATCCATGGCCACACTTTCCCAGGGAGCATTAGGAATAGGAAGTGGACAGAGTAATCCTGCCGGAGCTCTCCTAGAAGTTTTGTGTTGGGCACAGGTAGTACAAGAGGCCACAAATTTGCATATATCCGAACGTACAGTAGTCCACCAGAAACGACGACACAGTAATGCTGTGGTCTTTTTTTATTCCAGCATGACCGGCAATGCGAGATGAATGAGCCCACTGTAAAGTCTTGAGCCGAAGGTGGGGTTCTACAAAAGACCGACCTGGGGGGGGTGAGGATGGCTTAGTTCTAGTGAGAGCTACAATCTTAGAAGGATCAATGATATGCTGAGGAACCAAAGGTTTTAGGCCATCCGAATCGTCAAATGAGCGAGATAATGCATCCGCACGTCCATTCTTAGTACCAGGACAAAACATGAGTGTCAGTGTCGGGCAAAAAAGGATGCCCACCGGGCTTGCCGTGGGTTAAGGCAACGTGCCTCCTGAATGAAAACTAGGTTCCGATGGTCAGTAAACACGGTGACAGGATGTATGGCCCCCTCCAACAGATGTCGCCACTCCTTCAGGGCAGACTTGATGGCCAACAACTCCTTATCCCCAATTCCGTAATTGTATTCACTAGGAAGAAATCGTCTGGAGAAAAACCCACATGGGTCGTGCAAACCAGAAGTAGATTTTTGAAACAGCACAACTCCAATGCCTACAGAGGATGCATCCACTTCCAGAAAGAAGGGTTGTTCCTGGTCTGGCTGGGAAAGAACAGGGGCTGAAAAGAACGCCTTTTTTAATCTTGTAAAGGCAGAAGTGGCCTCAGGGGACCAAACCCTAGGATTTGCAGCCTTCTGGGTTAAGGCAGTGATTGGTGCAATGATGGAGGAGAATCCTGGAATAAATTGGCGATAATAGTTAGCAAAGCCAATAAACCTTTGGATAGCTTTAATTCCTTGTGGTTGAGGCCAACTCAGGATAGCCGTCACCTTGGAGGGATCCATACATAGACCTTGACCCGACACAATGAAGCCCAGAAATGGTACTTGAGTTACTTTGAATACACACTTCTCTAACTTGCAGTAGAGATGGTGCTCCCGGAGTCTGCGTAGGACCTCCTTTACTTGTTCCTGATGGGTTTCCAAATCCTTAGAGAATATTAATATGTCGTCTAAATAGACTACCACAGAAGTGTACAACAAATCTTGAAAGATGTCGTTGACGAATGTTTGGAAGATAGCTGGGGCGTTGCCGAGGCCGAAGGGCATCACCAGTTACTCAAAGTGCCCATCTCTGGTGTTAAAGGCCGTCTTGCATTCGTCACCTTTCTTGATGCAAATCAAATTGTAGGCCCCACGGAGGTCTAGTTTAGAAAAAATTTGAGATCCACTGAGTCTATCAAAGAGGTCAGAGATGAGAGGTAGTGGATATCGATTTTTGACGGTGATGCGATTGAGAGAACAATAATCAATACACGCCCGAAGCGACCCATCTTTCTTCTTGACGAAGAAAAAGCCTGCACCAGCTGGGGAAGTGGACTTACTCCCCGTTTTAAGTTCTCTGCGATGTATTGGGACATGGCTGACGTCTCAGGACGAGATAACGGATAAGTCCGTTCTTTGGGGATCGGTTGGTTAGGAGACAATACGGTAGCGCAATCCCAGGGACGATGAGGAGGCAGGGTCTCTGCTTCAGTCTTGCTGAATACATCTTGGAATTTCATATAAGCAGCAGGAATACTGGTTAACTTGGAATGAGCCATAACTTGAGATTTCGGAGGCAAGACTTTGGACAAACATTTAAGACGACATCCTGAACCGCACGCATTCACTTGAGCGCGGCCCCAATCCATTTGGGGAGAATGTATCCTTAACCACGGTAGCCCCAAGATGAGGGGGTTAATGGACTTAGGTAACACCAAAAGTTGGATCATCTCGCTATGAAGTGCTCCTACCATCAACCGAACAGGAGATGTCACGGAGGAGATGAAACCGTGAGTGACACGACTACCGTCGACTGCCGTCAAGGATAACGGTTGAGGCAAGGTCTTTAAGGGTATTTGGAGCTGCGAGGCAAGATCTGCCGAAATGAAGTTCCCGGAGAAGCCGGAGTCCACAAAGGCCATGGTGGAGAAGGTACCTTTAGGGGTGCTCAGGATGACAGCCATAAGGAATTCTGGAGAATCTCTGAAGTAGGGAGCAACAGTGGACTCTCCCCGCCACCGTTTAGGAGGAAGAGTTTCCCGGTCTCTTGGGGCAAACTCTTAGAAGGTGTCCCGGATCTCCACAATAAAGACACAGACGTTGTTTGAAGCGTCTCTCTCTTTTCTCCAGGGACAATTTAGAACATCCTCATTGCATAGGTTCATCCACTGGTAAGATGAGGTTTTGAAACTGAGGCGCTAGCCGAGGTAAGAACCGTTTGCCAGAGGTGCGTTCTTGCGTGCGCTCCTGGTAGCGCAAGTCCACCTTGATGCACATTGAGATGAGGGAATCTAGATCAGCCGGAAGTTCTCTGGAAATCAGTTCATCTTTAATTCGGTCGACCAGACCCTGCCAGAAGGTTGCCACCAGTGCTTCATTGTTCCATTTTAACTCAGAAGCCAGGGTCCGGAATTGAACCGCGTATTGCCCCACAGACAGGTGCCCTTGACGTAGGTTTAACAAACCAGTAGATGCAGAGGCGACTCTCCCGGGATCGTCAAAGACTCTTCTAAATGCTTCGATGAAAGTCTCTGAGCTGCTAAGGAGGGGATCCCCACGTTCCCATAACGGTGAGGCCCAGGCAAGAGCTTGACCACTGAGGAGGGAGATAAGAAAGGCCACTTTGGTGCGTTCTGATGGAAAGGCTTCTGGGTTACACTCAAAATGGCGCATTGGTTCAAAAAACCCCTGCATTTTTTGGGATCTCCGTCAAACTTTTCGGGTGCCAGGATGTGTATACAGGAGGCTGCTGTAGATACCGTAACCACACTGCAAGATGCAGACGTAGAAGAGGTTATGGCTGGTGTAGTGGGTAAGGACCCCTGTAATGCATCAAAACGGGTTGCAATGCCTTGGACACATTGCAGAAGAGGCGCCTGGGCTGCTTCCTGGTGTTCCACACTCTGAGCCAGGTGCAGGAGTAAGTCCCGAGCCGACGGTTCACCAGACTCTTCAGTTGTCATGGCCAGAGTATACTGTCACAACTATATGCGTACCTGCTATTGTTGGCGCAACTCGGAAGAAGGTGCAGAGTCTAACGTGCCCCTGGTTTTCACCAGGAACCCCCGCAGGGAAGTATGGACTTCACTGCAGGGACACGCAGGTCGCGGTCCTTCCACGTGTCAACAGCGAGATACAAGGAGGTGTCAGACAAGCCGGGTCAGCAACGTTCTGGTAGTTCACGGTACACAGGGATATCCAGAAGAATGGTGAGACAAGCCGGGTCGAAAACGTTCATGTAGCGCAGTACAGAGGGAGAATCCAATAGAGAAGGTCAAATGGTCCGGGTCAAAAGGTCACAGGCAGCACTGGAATAGTCAGGAACAAAGTAGGATACTGGTACACACACAATATGCTGGAGGCAGGAAGACCTGATACTCTGGCACAGGGGTCAGGGCAGGAAGTGCCTATAAAGCCCAGGGCACCAATAACTGTAATGGGCGGCAACTAATTAGCGCTACTGCGCTATCCAATAGTGTCCCATCAACTATAATGAGCGGCAGCTTAATTAGCACTGTTGTGCTATCCAATAGCGTCCCGTTGCCTAGCAATGGGAGGCGCATGCTCAGACGGCCGTGCCGGGCGACGGAGACTTCCGTGTCTGGTTGCTAAGCAACCAGACATGCGGGATGATAACGCAGGCGGCCGTCCTGAGGAGGCAGCAGGATGGCGCCTGACAGTGGGTAGATCATTAAATGGAGGAATTTTAGGATGGAATCCTTGGAGAGCGAAAAAGGGGGATACAGAGGTAGAGTCGTGAGAGTGATTATTGTGGGCAAATTCCGCCCAAGGTAACAAATCAACCCAGTCATCATGTTTTGCTAAAATAAAGCATCTGAGGAATTTCTCAAGTTCCTGGTTGGTCCTCTCAGTCAGACCATTAGTTTGGGGATGGTAGGCAGATGAAAAATTAATCTTGATCCCACAGACACGAGAAAAAGCTCTCCAAAATCTTTCCACGAACTGAGTTCTGCGATCAGAGACAATTACATCCGGACAGCCATGGAGGCGGAAGATCTCCTTTATTAAAAGTTGCGTCAGGACGGGAGCAGAAGGTAGACCCTTCAAGGGTACGAAGTGAGCAGCCCAAGAAAAGCGGTCCGTGACGACCCATACCATGGAGAAACCTTTGGAAGGAGGTAAATCTGTAATGAAATCCATGGAGAGATAACTCCATGGGCGGTCGGGAATAGGCAACTGCTGTAAAAATCCATAGGGGGCCTGTCGAGGAACCTTGTTCTGAGCACAAGTGGAACATGCCGCAACAAAATCCCGAATGTCCGAGTGTATAGACGGCCACCAATAACTATGAGAAACGAATTCCAACGTTTTCTTGACACCTGAATGACCAGAGCATCGAGAGGCATGAGCCCACTTGCGGAGTTTGGACCGTAGATGAGGAGAAACAAAGGTCTTCCCACGAGGAATCGCTAAGTGAGTAGAAGTGGTAGCTAAAATACATTCTGGATCCAAGATAGGCCTAGGAGCCTCCTCTACAGCATCCATGGAGTCGAAGGAACGCGAAAGGGCATCCGCCTTTTTATTCTTCGATCCTGGTCTGAAAGTGATGATCATATCGAAGCGGGAGAAGAACAAGGACCATCTGGCATGACAGGGATTTAAGCAAGATGCTGAGTGCAAATATAGAAGGTTCTTGTGATCTGTAAATATCGTTATCGGGAACATGGCTCCTTCCAAGTGATGTCTCCATGCTTCCAGGGCTAATTTTATGGCAAGAAGTTCCCTGTCCCCAATGCCATAATTCTTCTCTGCAGCAGACAGCTTATGGGAAAAGAAGCCACACAGAGAATATCTCCCAGATGAGTCTTTTTGTGACAAGATAGCCCCAACTCAATGGAGGATGCATCGACCTCGAGGAAAAAAACGGAAAGGTGGGATCTGGTTCATGTAAAATAGGGGCTGAGGTCAAGGCTTTCTTTAAGGAAGAAAAGGCCCTCACTGCCTCATGTGGCCAGAGTCTCGCATTGGCGGATTTCTTGGTTAAGGCAGCAATAGGTGCAATCACTGAAGAGAAGCCTTTGATGAAGTGTCGATAGTAATTAGCGAACCCGATGAAACACTGGATCGCCTTGAGTCCCATCGGCTGAGGCCACTCAGAAACTGCCTTCAACTTCTCAGGATCCATGCATAACCGGGAACCAGAAACCACATGACCAAGAAAGGGAAGATGATCCTTCTCAAAGACACATTTATCCAAATTACAGAATAGATGATGTAGGCGCAGGCGTTCAAGCACCAGGGAAACATGATCATGATGCAAAATGATATCAGGAGAAAAAAATCAGAATATCATCCAGGTAAATCACCACAAACCGATATAGGAAATCCTGAAAAATTTAGTTGATGAAATTTTGAAAAACTGCGGGAGCGTTGCAAAGCCCAAAGGGCAAAACTAAGTATTCGAAATGTCCATCGTGAGTATTAAAAGCAGTTTTCCACTCATCCCCTTGCTTGATGCAAATGAAATTGTAGGCACACCTAAGGTCATGTTTAGAAAAGATATTAGCCCCCTTAATTCTATCAAAAATCTCCGAAATCAAAGGCAAGGGATATTTGTTTTTTACAGTAATGACATTAAGCCCACGATAATCTATACAGGGACATAGACCACCGTCCTTCTTTTTACCAAAGAAGAAGCCGGCCCCCGCCGGGGAGGAGGATTTGCGAATAAAGCCCCGTTTCTTTAATATAAAGGGGCATGGAGTTTGATTCAGGTAGAGACAATGGGTAAACCCGTCCTCTGAGTGGCAATTTATCCGGCAGCAGCTCAATAGCGCAATCCAAAGGCCTGTGAGGAGGTAACTTGGAAGCCTCTTTCTCACAAAATACATCTGAAAAAGAACTATAGTGAGAAGGGATGATAGAGGACGTAG
Source organism: Mixophyes fleayi (assembly GCF_038048845.1). Classification (NCBI taxonomy): domain Eukaryota; kingdom Metazoa; phylum Chordata; class Amphibia; order Anura; family Limnodynastidae; genus Mixophyes; species Mixophyes fleayi. Next base: position 232,832,000 of record NC_134403.1, read on the forward strand.
GGAGTGAAGGAGGGCTTACTGTAAGGGGCCTTTTAATCTTGGCAAGACTACGAGAATGACAAGCCGCGCCCCAGGCAAGAACCTCAGGCTTGTGCAAATCCAAGGTGGGGGAATGAAGTCTGAGCCAAGGAAGACTGAGTATCAGAGGATTAATAGCCTCGGGAATAACTAGCAAGGAAATATTCTCAGTATGTAGAGCTCCAATGCAGAGGGATAGTTTGATTGTACGCTTCTTAATAGATCCTCCTGTAATACGGCTTCCATCAATGACCGTGATGGCAATCGGGGGGTCTCATAGTAGCGTAGGTAAAGATAACTTCCCAACCACATCAGCTCTTAGGAAGTTCCCTGCTGCCCCAGAGTCCATGAGTGCAGGAAGAGAAAGCCGATTGTCAGTGAATAATAGAAGAGCCTTGGACAGAAAATCTGGAATTCACTGGAGAAGAAATAAATACACCTAACCTGGCCTCTCCATTGTCAGTTAGGCTTGGTCGTTTCACGGTCGCTTAACACAATTGCTCAGCAAGTGTCTGGGTTCCCTGCAATACAGGCATAGACGATTCTTAAATCGCCTCTCCCTCTCCTCCTGAGAGAGGCGCGCTCTACCTAGTTCCATAGGCCCCTCCTCCGGTACCACGGGCTCTGGAAACGGGGGGCCAGATGAAAAGCAGGACGACGGAAATTCTCCTTCTCCTGGGAGCGACACGAAACCGAATATCAATCTGGTTGCCCAGACAAACGAATGTGTCTAAGGAAGTTGGGAGCTCTCGACCTGCTAGTCCGTCCATGATGTGGTCGGATAACCCTTGCCAAAAGGTATCCACAAGGGCCTCATTATTCTAGTGAATTTCGGCCACCAGAGTACGAAACTGAAGGGCGTACTGGCCTAGAGTAAGGGAGCCTTGGCGAAGACGGAAAATGCCGGAGGCAGCGCTGGAAACACGTCCTGGCTCGTCAAAAATTCATCTGAAGGTCTCCAGAAAGGTGGCACAATTCTGTACAATAGGATCATTACGCTTCCATAGGGAAAATGCCTAGGCTAGAGCTTGACCGGACAGCAGGGAGATGATGTATGCCACTTTAGTCTTCTCCGTAGGGAAGTTCCCGGGCTGAAGTTCGAACTGTATGACACACTGAATTAAAAATCCGTGGCAGGCCTTGGGGTCCCCATCGAATTTGGGGGGATTAGGGATGCGAAGCTGAGAAGTTGCAGGAACTAGGGCGGCAGAACTAACCTGGGAGGGAATAGGTTGCGGAGGAGGAGAAGGTGGAGGAGCAGGTGCAGCTGCCTGAGCCGAGAGAGTATTTTGAAGAGTATCCAAACGTGCAAACATACTCTGGAGAAACTCAAGTAACTGTGCCTGGTTCTTCTCTTGCTCTTCCACCCAAACAGCAAAATGCTCCAGTAACTCCCTGGCAGAGGGATCACCAGATCCGTCCATCACATAGATAGGGGGGCCAGAGCAAACTGTTACAATTCAGGAGTTACCTTAGTCAGTATTAGTGCCGGCCTTCCAGGGCGCGGAGTCTAAAGGCCCTCCCGGTCTTCTCCAAGAACCGCTGCAAGGCAGGATGGTTTTAGCTGCCGGAGAACCGTAGGTTAGCCTACTGATGTAAGGATAAAGCTCTATGAGATGGACAGGCAAGGTAGATATAACGCAACGAGGTGTTAGCAGTAAGAAACTCACTAACCGTGATATCCTGGAGAATATAGCCGGGTTGGTACACAGGAATCAATCTGGTCCGCGGTGCCAGGGATGTGACTTGAGAATAGCCAGGAAACAATAGCCGGGTCGGTACACAGGAATCAAGCAGGCAAAGCACAAAGGAGCACATAGCGGAAGAAAGCACAGGGAGAGGAAGCCAGACGCTGAGAACATGTTGCTCTGACACAGATAGTGTGTCAGAGCAGACTGAAATAGATATTTGAATTCCCCGGCCCTTGGTCATGTGATCACCCCCTGGGACTACCCAGAAGTACGGCGCGCCGGAGCTAGCGGGTAAGAGCCTAATAGGTACCTTAGTGGGTAGAACGAATACCAAACATGGCCGTAGCATCTGAGTGCAGCTTAAGGCCAGTATTCGTTAATGAAAGGAACAAAACAGGAACTTTTCAAAAACCAGCTTATGTGTGTTTTTTGAATGGTCTAGAATTAGGATTGTATTTAGATAAAGTAATGGTTTATTTTCATGTAACACACAAACACTTGTTTGCTTGATGTTTACTCTGTCCTACAAATGTGATCTACTACATGCTCTACCACAATGATAAATCTGTCCTCCTATTTTAGATGTATCTCCCCTCAAATGCCACTTTAGGGCAAGGTGCATTTAGAATTTATTACAATGTTTTACTTTCAAAAAGTTAGATGACCCACAGGTCACATTCACATTACTCTGTGCATGCTGACATGTATTACTATGAAAGGGCCTAAGACTCAGAGGGTGGTGGCTTGTTTTTAGGGGACTTTCTTGGACTAAAATGCCACATTGTCTTGAATCCTTGTTTTTTCTACATCTACGGCTTGTATGTGTTATGGTATGTACTCAGCTTTAAAAAACATCAATGCAGACCACAGTCCAGCAGCACATTGGTTTAGTCACTCACACTTACTTCCTACCTGCACTGGGGTCCTGAGTTCAATTACTAACCATTCCCTTATATATGTGTACTTTGTATGTTCTCTTCCATGTTTGTGTGACATTCTAAGTTTATGTTTTTTTTATTTTATTCAGACCTTCTATATAGCAATTACCTCCCCTTTCAATCCCTGATGGTTTTGTGAAGATGTTAATTTGGTTTGCCATTTACCTTCCTTAATGAATCAGGCCCCCAGAGCACTTTATGTGTATGATATTACTACGATTGGACTACCTTTTGTAGGGGAAAGGTGTTGTTGTTTGAGAGCCTTGGTTGTTTTTTGGGAAATACAATTATAAACTTGGAAACTTTTTTCAACATCTCATGCTTGTATGTTATATCCCCAACTTGTAAAGAAAAACACTGCAGCCAATACCGGCTCTGCATAGTGGCTTAATGTGTAGTACCTCTCCCTTCCAGTGCTGGGGTCATGAGTTTAATTCTTGCCCATTGCCTTCTGAGTTCAGTATAAATTTGTGAATGATGAGGTAGTAGAAACAAAACAATGTATCTGAAATGTACATTATTTATTGTCCTAATACCCACATGTTGAGCAATTGTAATATATTAATAAAGAAGCACACACTAAGGGGTAAATGTATCAAGCTGCGAGTTTGCAACTCCAGCGATTTTCTCAGGAGAGTTGAAACTAGCCGATGTATGAAGCTGAGTTTTCATACAAAATCGCCAGAGTTCTGCTTCTGTCAAAATCGCTACTTGCAAAATCGCCAGAGATCAAACTCACCACTGTTTGCCACTGCAGCTATACAAGTCTACAATGTATGAAGCTGCGAGTTAGCAAACTCAGGAGAGTTTGCTTCTAAACACGCCAGATACAACACGCTGCTTGATAGCAGCGTGTTGTATCAACACATCACTGTTACACTGCCCTGGCAGTGTTAAAAAGTTAAAGAACAGATAAAAGTTTAAAAAAAAAAAAGCGTGAGGTCCCCCCGCTATTTATGCTTAACCCTAGTGCTGCCTGACTAGTGCTGGTCCCGTGAAAATCGGGGAAAAAATTTGTGTGGGGTCCCCCCGATTTTCACTTTACCAGCACTAGGCAAACCAGCCAGGGTTGGCGTCATTATGGCAGGGGGACGCGCGGCAGGGGTCCCCCTGCCATAATGACTAACCAACCCTAGACTGTTCAGTGCTGGGCTGGATTCCCTAGGGAGTGGGCTCCGCTGAAAAAAATTAGCGGGCCCCCCCTAGAAAGAACCAGCCCAGTGCTGATAGCACTAGGGCTCTTCCTACTACCCCTGGGCTGTGGGTAGTAGGGTAATACGGCGCTAAATGGTTAAAAAAAAAAACCTGACACCAATTTTGTTTGTGGAACTACAAGTCCCAGCCAGCCAGGTTGCCAAAAACAGTGTGGCCATGCTGGTGCTTGTATAACTACAAGCACCAGCATACCCATGGCAGCCAGGGCATGTTGGCACTTGGAGAACCACAAGTGCCAACATGCCCTGACATTCCTGGCTTGCTGGGCCCTGTAGTTCCACAAAGAAAAAAGTTAACAAAACAACAACACCCTCATACAAACCACACATATTTATTAAAAATAATAAAACCCACAATAAAGACACTAACCAGCCTCTTTTAAACCACAACTATTTATTAAAAATAAAAAAAAACAAATACTTACCGATGATGTCTTCTTTCTTGATCCAATGTCCCTTATTATTTGTACATCCATCTTGCCGGCTTTCCCCAGTCCCAGCCATTTGTACCTCCATAAACGAATCTGTGCCAACTGGAACACTTCACCCAGAAGGGGCACATATTTGTAATTTCCCGATTCTTTAGTCTTGATTGAAGTAAAAAAAAATAAAAGCCAGGAGCCGCCGCAAACCCCTCCTACCTAGTAGGAGGTCCGTTTTGCAATGCTCTTACGCTGTTTGCGTAAGAGCTAAGTACTGTATTATGGTATTTTCCCACACTAGTGGGGAAATCACATATTACTGTATTACAGGTTACGCAAGTAGCGTAGCGCATGCGCAATGCGATACGTTAATTGCGTAAGCGATTTGCGGCGATTTAAACACGCTGGCAAACTCGCACTTTGATACATTTACCCCCAAATTTGTTTAGTTTTCAAAATTTTTAAACTGTAATAATATAAAATAAAACATTATAATTTTTGATTCCAGTAACTAATTTGGCTCTTTTTTTTAATCAATTTAGAGTACTTTTTCATTTTTCGCTGATATTTTAAAATATCGACGATGCTCTCATCTTGGGTTTGTGGGATTTCACCGCCAGCCTGGGTGTCTTCTTGAGCTGTTGTAAAAAAAAAAAGGAAAAAAAAACAACATATTTAGCTAATTGTACAAACATATATTATTATTATTATTAATTTTTATTTATAGGGCGCCACAAGGTGTCCGTGGCGCCGTACAGGGATAAAAACGAATTACAATACAAGGTAAGACAGCACAGTACAGTAAACATGAAGCACAGTAACTCAGTAAGCTCAATGTACAGCTTGTGAGGGCGGGGGGAGTATCCGCAAATGACGGGGCCCAAAAGGAGGGCACGGAAGACAGGGAGACCCCCAGAGGAGGGAGGAGGGCAAAGTAGCTGGAGAGCAGAGTTAGAAGTGGTGGAAGCAGGAGGAGAGATGGCCCTGATCAGAGGAGCATACAATCTAAGGGGAGGGGTGGACAGACGGAGAAACACAGGGGAGAGAGGGAGAGTAGAGGGACGGAGCCAGGGAAGGGGAAAGAAGGGGGAGAGGCAGAGGATAAGGTAGGTAGTTAAGTGGGAGACTGGAAGGCTTTAAGAAAAAGGTGGGTTTTTAAAGCCCGTTTGAAACTGGGCAGGTTAGGGGAAGTCCTGATGGAGGGAGGGAGCTTGTTCCAGTGGAGCGGGACAGCGCGGGCGAAGTCTTGGATACGCGCGTGGGAGGAGGTGATCAGGGGGGAAGATAGGCGACGGTCATTGGCAGATCGGAGAGGGCGAGATGGAGCGTGAATAGATAGGAGTGTGGAGATGTAGGGTGCTGTGGCGTTGGCGAGGGCCTTGTATGTAAGTGTGAGAAGCTTGAACAGAATTCTGTAGGGGAAGGGGAGCCAGTGGAGGGATTGGTAGAGGGGGGGAGACAGAAGAGGAGCGGCGAGAAAGGAAGATAAGCCTAGCGGCTGCGTTAAGTACAGATCGAAGGAGAGCGAGATGAGAGAGGGGGAGGCCAGTAAGGAGGAGGTTGCAGTAGTCCAAGCAGGAGATGATCAGAGAGTGAATAAGGCATTTGGTGGCATCTTGGGAGAGAAAGGGCCGGTTGCGAGCAATGTTACGCAGCTGGAAGCGGCAGGATTTAGCAAGAGAGAGGATGTGGGGGCCAAAGGAGAGAGAGGAGGCGAGGATGACACCAAGGCAGCGAAGTTGGGGGACAGAGGAGATAGAGGAGTTGTCGACAATGATGGAAAGGTCGGCGGGGATGAGGTATGAGGGGGAGGAAAAACTATCAGCTCGGTTTTGGCGAGGTTGAGTTTGAGGAATCGAGCGGACATCCAGGAGGAGATGGCGGAGAGGCAGGCGGACACCCTAGAGAGGAGGGAGGGAGAGAGATCAGGAGAGGAGAGGTATAGTTGAGTGTCGTAAGCGTAAAGGTGGTAGTTGAAGCCGAAGGAGCTGATGAGTTCACCCAGGGAGGAGGTGTATAGGGAGAAGAGTAAGAGGCCCAGAACAGAGCCCTGGGGGACCCCGACTGGAAGGGTGGACGAGGAGGAGAGAGAGTCAGTGGTGATGACAGAAAAGGATCGGTCAGTGAGGTAAGAGGTGAACCAGGATAGGACAGGGCCAGAGAGGCCGAAAGACTGGAGGGTGTGGAGGAGGAGGGGGTGGTCAACGATGTCGAAGGCTGCAGAGAGATCAAGTAAGATGAGAAGGGAGCAGTGGCCCCTGGCTTTAGCAGAGAGGAGGTCATTGGTGACTTTAGCCAGGGCAGTTTCAGTGGAGTGAAGGGGGCGGAAACCAGACTGGAGAGGATCAAGGAGGGAGTGTTCAGAAAGGTAAGAGGTGAGACGGCTGCAGTCTTGCCTCTCGAGAATTTTGGAGGCAAAGGGGAGAAGAGATATGGGGCGATAGTTTGAGACAGAAGTGGGGTCGAGATTTGGCTTCTTAAGAATGGGGGATACGAGAGCATGTTTGAAGGAGGAGGGGAAGATGCCGGAGGAGAGGGAGAGATTAAAGAGGTGAGCGAGGTGGGAGCAGGTGATGAGGGAAAGGGAGCGAAGAAGGTGAGAGGGGATGGGATCCAGGGAACAGGTAGTAGGGGGGGAGGAAGAAATGAGAGAGTGGACTTCCTCGCCCGTGGTGGGGCAGAAGGAGTGGAGGGGAAGGTGTTTAGGGGGGGAGGACGGAAGAGTGGGAGGGGTAGAAGAGAGAGTGGAGGAGATTTCAAGTCGGATGGCCTCGATTTTAGAGGAGAAGAAGGAGGCGAAGTCGGAGGCAGTCAGGGAGGAGGGGGGGAGGGGAGGGGGCCAGGAGAGTGCTGAAGGTGGCGAAGAGGCGGCGGGGGTTAGAGGACTGGGAAGAGATGAGGGATTTGAAGAAATATTGTTTGGCGAGAGAGAGGGCAGAGCTGTAGGATGAAAGGATGAATTTAGAGTGGAGGAAGTCAGCCAGGGAGCGAGATTTTCTCTAGTGACGTTCGGCGGTACTGGAGCATATATTATATATAATATAATATATATATTACTTCAAAAGGGTGTACTTTGTTTATCTCATTTGATGAGATCACCAGAGCCATGAAGTGTTACATAACTTTACATTGTTGGAAAAGGTTAATGGTATGCTAAACACAGTATTAGACAGAGGATTAATACTTTTGGTTGTAAGATGTTTTTATAAATACACATTTGTCTGGTGGCTGGGGGTTTACTTCAACCCACAAAAATTAATATTATGGCCATCATGGTTGAAAATTGTGGAATGGATAACTAGCTGTTGGGAAAATGGCATGTGGTAAATTCTAATGTAGGCACAACTACAATGCATCTCAAAAGGAATCCAATTCGGAAAAGGCTTTAATTACAATACTTACATTCACCCATTGTCCCCTCCAACACTGGCTGTGTGGCAGTCACCTCCTCCACCTCCAATGCTGGCGCCTCCTCCGCCTCCTCTTGCGTCTCATTCGCCTCCTCTTGCGCCTCCTCCGCCGCCTCCTCTGACGACTTCTCCAATGCCTGTTATTGGCGGGCACGATGTCTATGGTCTGTGGAAATAAATATTACACATAAGCTTCTTTTAAATCTTCAGGATGCTTATCAATTATAAACATCTACCCTGATAATAATGTGAACTGACATTGTGAAACATGCATTTTAATACAGATCTAAACAAAAACTTAACCAAAAGGAAATAAATTGGACAGACACACCCCACTTTCAAATGGCCTGTAACAAGGTTTCTTTTGGGATTATGCATGTTGAAATGTCATTATTACTGTTAAAATTGCTACAATTTTTTTTCTCTTTGTCCAAAAATAAATTTGCACGATCTAATTAGTGTCAGATTAGGGAGACATTTTATAGGACGTACTTGGGTAAGGCCTTGTAATATGTGAAAAACAGCTTAGGCCAACTCTGAGCGTTGCCCTCAAAAATGCTGTGCAACTATATTTCAAATATGCCACATCTGTCACTGTTATATTGTAAGTGTCTGGTACTTCGTGTCAGCCCGTTGCATTAATGGTTAGCAATTCAGCCTCCCAGCGCTGGGGCCAGGAATCCCAATCAAATCCCAAACAGGCCTCATTGGTGTGCAGTTGGGCCTCAATCATTAATGAAAGTAAATGCTCCACCATTAAAATGTGATACAGGGGCCTAAGTATGTGGCATTGGAGGGGGAGTTACATTTGTAATCAGGAGGCAGATTTATCGTTGCGTTTGACCATGTGTTTGTTAAACTTTGAAAGGTTTTCTAAAAGTAAAGCAAGTATGTGTATTACAGTATTGAATGCGAATAACAGAGAACACACGTCTCCTAATCTCCTCTCTAAGCTCCTGCAAGAGCTGGGGCTGGTGCCACCGCAGATCACTCCACCGGCGCTGCAACTGAACCACAGAACGCCGGCGTTGGAAATGCCACCACAGATACCTGCGGACCCTTTGGTAGGCCCGCAGTTTCATCTCATTTGAGACATGCTGTTCATACCCTCGGTCAGCACTCTCAACACTCTTCTTGCGAAGCTAGCAGATGTCATCTTGGACACCAAAATTGACTCTCCAACACTCTGCTCTGTGATTGCTTCTCTGAGCACGTGTGGGCGAACTCACGTCACTCGCGGGTCAAGCTACACCTGTGAGTAAAATGTGTGCCTGTCATTCAACCATAGTATCCTTGTCGCGGGGGGGTGTTAACATTTAGCGTTCAGACTTGTACGCTGCTCTTAGCAAATAGGATGAGACATGTACACCTAGACTTGCAATTTAATGGTTCTTTAGAAGCAGCTGTGCCCTTCCTTCAGTCCTGCTCTTTCTACATGATTCCAGGCAGATACATTTGTCTGTAGGACACTTGGAAGACATTATTGCAGTGAGTAATCTTTAATATGTTTTAAGAGAGATTACATACCTGTTTACAAGAGGGTAATTCACTGTTTAAACATCAAGCAATTTTAGTGTAATTTGTCATTTTACATGAACTATATATTATTACTATATATTATTGAATATTCTGGTGAAAAATGACACAGTTCGAGATACACTAAAATACACTCTGCTACTGGGTTTTCCCACACTAAACCCAGGAGTAAGTACACTATAGCTTTGGTGGCCTGGATCATTGTAATATATTTAAGTAATATCTTTAACGTGGCCCAAAAGAAACCCCAATAGGCCTTATGTTTTGCTTTTGCACTCTCCTTAGATTCTTTGACGTTGTTTCTGAAAAATTCTACTTTTTGTTTGGTGCTCCGGTCCTGGATTTGGATTTTGGTGAGTAGTCTGTGCCATAAACTAGGCTGATAAAGTAGCTAGAGCAGTGTTTCTCAACTCCAGTCCTCAGCACCCCTAACAGTGCATGTTTTCCATATCTCCTTGCTTAAGCACAGGTGTATTCATTACTGACTGACACATTCTAACAGATCCACAGGTGGTATAATTATTTCCCTTGTCACCTGGAAAGCATGCACTGTTAGGGGTCCTGAGGACTGGAGTTGAGAAACACTGAGCTAGAGGAATGGAATCTGTCCACTTTACTTTATTTTTTTAAGGCCCTCAGAAGAAGGCTGTTGGCCGTTACTGTTGGTTGAGAAGTGACAAGCACGATTTGAAATTACATACACCTTGTGTGGTTAATAATGTTTTGAATCTTTTTGGGGTTGAAGTTTGTTCTGATGCTGACTTAAATGTATTGTCAGGTTATTCACTCATTTTCAATTTGGGCATGCTGCTTTTGCCAATATCTATGTTGTGTTTTTTATAACTGCCTTTGGGTGTCTTACAATGGAAGGTGTATTTTTTTAATTTTATGTTGCCCTATTAAAAAGGTGCATTTCTGCCTTTTGGCCGTCCACTTGTGTACATGCTACACGTCTCCAATTCAAATGCACAAGCATTTATATTCTAAGGTTCATGTACTTGCAAACTATGTAGGGGCGTGAGGAATGCATTACTCTTGTTAAGCATGCAATCTATTTTGGTTTTGGGGGGGTTAATCAATGTAAATGTTTAACATTTCTTTTTGGTATTTCTTTTTTCCATCTCTCTTTAGTTTTGGCATCCAAATGTCCGATGCTGGGTCAAGTAATGCAGGGGGCAAAAGCAGGCAAAATTTAAATTTTACAGGGCGAGAAGTAGATATTTTGCTGGAATTGGCTATTGAAAAATGTCATACACAACAGACGCGTATGTCAGCCAGTCAAAAAAACAGACATTGGGAAGAGATTACGCAACAAGTTAATGCAATAGCCCCTTGTCGGCGGGCGATCAATGATGGGAAAAAACTAAAAATAATAGGTTTAATTTTTTGCAACAACTGTAAACATTGTAAAAGAGTGTCAAATATTACCTTGACACATATTTTATCAGTGTAAGCCATGTGTTTTTGAAGGCCACATTTGTCCCTACATAATGTGCATTATAGTGTCAAAGAGTAGTTGGCCAAATGTACATGTCACTTTCAGACAATTATCCACCTAGGGCAATGGACACACATTTAACTGTGTGTTTTTGGGTGTCTAAATTGTAACATTCCAATGTTATGTTCCATGGGTTAGTTGTTAAAAGATTTGCAATGAATATATTTTTCTATTTTGTACAGGTGGGCAGACTTTAAACACAATTTAAAGAAGAAACTAACAGAGCAAAGGAGGCACACTCAAGGAACGGGTGGTGGCCCAGCACAGGACCTAATATTGTCCCCACTGGAGGAGTGAGCGAATGTCGCAATTTCTGAAGAATCTCTGGTTGGGGTGGGCTGAATTGATACTGGCAGCGACCCACCCCTAACATGGCCATTATCTCCTCTAGGTACATTTGGACTATTTTCTATGGGTGTATGTAAATGTTTGTGTTTTGTTTACAAACATGTGGCACCTCTATCAGTAATCACAGCCTAATGACTGTAATTTCTGGATGGCTTATCCAATGTATATTTTTTTACATACAATTTTAGCCTTAACCTATATTCAAATGAATCTTAATGGATGCATCACAAATTTTATACTGTAAGATTTGGGTGCATTTGACACTTAATCATTTATGTTTGTTTCATTTTCACAGAGTGCCAGGAGGAGCAGCAAAGTGTGGGTGCCAACACAGAGGGCAAGCAAGTGGAGGCGGGTGCCCATGATGTTGAGGCCCCTTGGAGGGAGCATGCACAACTCTTGAGGCAGCAGACACTAACGCACATAAGCCAACACTTTGAATCCGCCACAGAGTACATTGACTTTAACGTCCATAAGATGTACAATATCCTCATCCGTCTTGAGCTCAAATTTCATGAGCACACTTTAAATGCAACCCTCACTAATATGTGCACCCTCTTGGCCCAAATTGTCCAGAATCAGCAAACGTCATAACACCCTCCACTAGATGTCATTCCTTCACCTACGCCAGCACCACCGCTCACTATTCCAAATTATTCTCCATTATCCGTTTCTCTGCCTCCTTCCCCTTCTCAGCCTCCTGCCCATTCACACCTCTCGGTACACCCCACATACCCCCCCTGGCCAGTCCTCTGCTTACCCCTCTGCCCAGCCCTCTGCTTACCCACCTGTCCAGCCCCATGTCCCTTCATCACGTAGTTGGTCACACCCTGCTGACCCAGGGAGTTCTGATACTTCCTCCGAGCCCTCAACATAACGGGTCACTTGAAGTCAAAAGCATGTTACAGCCTCCAAGAGGGGAAAGAAGAAGAAAAATAGATGAATTAAATTTTTTGATGTGTTTCATTTTGTTTGTTTACTTTACCATCAATGTCTAATCAAATTCAAATTAGATTTTATTTTGGATTGTCTTTTGTGATTTAAAAATGCAGATATGGGAAAAGCTAACATATTGTTGATTGTGAGTACAATGAAAAAATAGTACACTAACTCCACATAACTCAAAACACCAATAGCCAAACCACAACATTACTGTTTACTACAAAATTGCCCAGCAATGTGTATCCAAAGTGGCATTCAAATGTTGTTTGTTTACAAGTTGTTGGTGATTGGAAACAAACACATACACAAGCATATCTCTCCTGCCCCCAATATTTTAAACCCATCATACACCAAGGTACATTGAAAAATTAAAATACTAGTTTTGTTGGCTAACATTGTTTGAGGCACAGGGACAAAGGACCGGGGAATTCAAATTTCTATTTCAGTAATGTCAGCGTACATTTGATTTGTGTAAAGTGTTAAGCATGGATGCTTAATTGTGGCTTTTCTTACAATGAAAGTTACATTTTGAGTTGTCTGTTCCTTATTCTGGGGACCATAAATATGTGTGTACCTCTTAATCTAGAACAAGCAAAGGTTTTATTGTCCTGTGGTATGTGTTGATTGAACAGACTTGTCTTTGTGTCCTTATTTCACAAATTAAGGGAAGAAATGCTTGATTATGCAGTTTAGCCCAAACATGTTGCATTGTAGTGCACTTTAAAATGAATATGTGATGTGCAAATGCTTTCAACATCACATTAATTTAATATAAAACACATTCTGTAAATGAAAGACTGAAGAGAGTACTCATTAGCACCACTTGCAGGGTAACATGGTTTTGTAAGTGAATTTACTTGTAGTAATTTAGTGTGTCAATTAAAAAGTAAGCTAATCCTGGGAAGATTTTGAATAGGGTTAGGGCTGTATAACTCAACCTATCATATTGTTTTTTTGTTTGGTGCTGTAATCACCCGTGCTTTGTGACATGGTTGTGCAAAGTTGCACATTACCAGCTTTGTACTGATTTCCTTTCCTTTACAACTCATTACGTCCAGGTCACAGTACCTGCAGGCATGGGATATTCCTCACACAGTAGTACTAGTGTTACTTAGGTACCAAAAACAATGCTTAGTGTCAAGGGAGATATTTCTAGATGCACGTTTGGAAACCCCTATGTTTTGTTATGAGCGTTTTGTCACTATCCAATAACGATTGTCGAATCTCAATTTGTGTTTCCAACGCACAATTATTTATTCTCAAAAAGTAGCAGAATAATTCAAGCGAAATAATAGTAAATACAGCCGTTACTTATCGCAGGCACTCTGGATCCAGTGAACAGTCATTCAATCCTGAAGTCTGTGGTCAAGGTGACTGAACACTACATGAGAGCTACTGCTTATATGCAAACAGAGATACAGTGAAACAATGCAGGTGGTATAGCTTGCTTCTATTGGTCCAGGCATCAGGAGGGTCCAGGGGGTTACACATCATAGGCTGATTCAATCTAAGGAATCCAAAGGTGGGGGCCTCTCCAGGGGATGAGCTCTGTTCTTCCCGCCAAACTGCTCTGTTCTTCCCGCCACACTCCAATTACAATCAGTCTATTAGCATTTGACAGTTAATATCATATTAAAGGTTTATTCCCTGACATCAATATCTAGAATATGCAATGTGCGATCTCTTCGCTGAATGCACCGAACAGCTGCTGATGTAAAGGGGATTACTATGATATTAGACATGACACATTTCTTTTAACCTGAACCATATGTATCACTAATATGCATATAACTTATAATATTACACATAAACACTACTATATTTCGACATAAATAACTATGTGTTGCAACTACAAAATATGTGTACTATTTACAAATGTGTGTGTTGGTGCGAATATATACTAAAGTGTGAAAACTGTTATTGCCACGTGTTGCGGCTGGATACGCCCTTCCACGCCGTAGCGTGCTCTACGCATAATTTCAGACAAGGACGATCAAGTTTGCTCGATATCAATTGAAATGACTTTATCCAATTTGCTGACTTCGACAGTTTGGATGGGGCTGCCACACATTCTCCCTAGGGAATGTGTGGCAGTGGTCAGTAAAAGCTGCTTGATTACTGGCCACCCTGCAGAATACATTCACATATATCTCCCCCCCCCCACTTACCTTTCTCCATCCGCGCCGTGCTCTGCACTTCTCATTCTTCTGACATGGGACGGCACCAATCACATGGTGCGCGTCCCATGAAGAATTCTCAGTGATAGGCAGAATGCTTGGTCTATCACTGAGCGGGAGGGGGGCTGGCCCAAAACACACTTTTTCTGACTGGCCCGGGGGACACATGCCCCCCTGCCACCTGGGCCAGCCCGCCCCTGGGAGAGGATGTTGGTTCTGCACCTGAATAGAATAATTTCCTATTCAGTACAATAAAGGGCGTAATGTTGGATTTAAAATAATTTTTACTATTAAATTAAAAAAACTGCTATGATAACGTGTGCAAGTATGTATATATAAATTTCAAAACATACTGTATTAGCAATGCAAATGTATGTAACTATGCAGTCATAAGTATCATTTGCGTTCAGGCTTTTTGCATTCATTGGTGTCAGGTAAATTTATGGGAACTCATTCACTATGTAACCTTGAGGACTATATCCCCTGAGGAAGTCTTGAGGACTCTTGAGGTGCTTTCTTCTTACAGAACTGTACTTGTAATTGTATCTGTGGTATTAAAGTATTTTTTTAGACCTTACTACACTATCTGCCTGATTCATATTCAGATGTAAGTCCGTTTAGGTGTCAAATCTGACTCATAAACACCGAACTCGTGGGACAGTGGGAGAGAGAGACAGCAGGAGACAGGAGTGATGAGGTATGATGGAAATGTCAGGGGAGGAAGATAGATTTTGGTGTAATCAGCATACAGGTTGTACTGGAGTGCAAAGGAGCTCAGGTCACCAATGCAGGAGGTGTAACGTAAAAGAGCAGGGGACCAAGAACAGATCCTTGGGTAACTCCAACAGGTAAGGGAAGAGGGGGGATGGTGGAGTTAGGTGTGGAGATTGAAAAAGAGCAGTTGGTGAGGTCTAGAAGCATAAAATGGGAGAAGTGCCCCTTAGATTTAGCGTGGAGAAGGTCGTTAATGACTTTAGTGTGGGTGGTTTTGGTGGAGAGCTGCAAAATAAAGATTTAAGTGGGTTGAGGGATAGACAGAAGAGAGGAGGTAGGTGTGACAGTTGTAAACAACTCATTTTAGAAATTTGGAGACAAAGGGAAGGAGAGAGAACCGGTGGTAATTAGAGAGAGAGAGAGTATCAAAGAATGTTTTTTTTTGAGTATGGGGGATGTGTGAGCATGTTTGGAAGAGGAAGAGGAGATATCAGAGGAGAGGGATAAGTTTCGGAGGAAGGCAAGCTGGGAGCAGGTTTTGAGAGGAAGCGGAGAAGACAAGGAGGTTGGATCAAGTGAGCAGGTGCAGGTGTGGAAGGGAGTAGAAGGGCATGGACTTCATCCACAGGATAGAATGTAGGTGGACTGGAGAGGGGGTTAGCAGTGGTAAGCAGCGGGTGGAGATAGCGTCCCCAAAAGAGCGTGGACAAGGTGGGTATGGAGGGTGGGGCGAGAAGGGACTGATGGGAGATGACATATAGTATGTACTCTATTTTGGAGGTGGGTAGCAAAGGTGAAAGCAGAGAGTAAGGAGTAAGAAGGGGAAGAACGGGAGAGGGTGTGATGTTAAAGTCCCCCAAGATGAGGGAGGGAAGGTCAGAAGAGAGAAAATTAGGGAATCAGGAGGTGAAGTGATCGAGGAATTGAGAGACAGGATCAGGGGAATGGTTGATAATGGCCACAAGGAGGTGGGCTGGGTGGAAGAGGAGGATGGAGTTGACCTAGAAGGAGGAGAAAGAAAGAAAGAAAGAAAGGGAGGGTTCATATGGTATAACCTGTAAAGTGCAGTGGGAGGAAATAAGGATTCCAAAGCTGCCATCTTGCTGGCCCCAGATTTGGGTGTGAATGAGAAGGACAGGCCCCCCGAATCAGTGGGAGAGGTCGTGTCATAAAAGGACAGCCAGGTTTCAATGATGGCAAGCAGGTTGACGGAGCTAGAAATAAATAAATCATGGATGGAGGCCAGTTTGTTACACACAGACGTGGCATTCCAGAGAGCACAGACTAGAGGGTGAGAGGGATGAGGAGAGATGTGGTTGAGGATGAGGTTGTTGGGGTTGCTGAATTGCAAGGGTGGGCATTATGAAAACTGGTTTGAAATAGCGAGTGATAATTTATTTTTAATGTTTCTGATATTATTATTATTATTATTATTAATATTTATTTATAAGGCGCTACAAGGCATCCGCAGCGCCGTACAGAGACAAACAAAATCACAATACAATGGGAGACAGCACAGTACAGTAAACACAGCAACTCAGTACGCTCAATGCACAGCTAGAGAGGGCGGGGAAGGGGGAGGGAGGATCCGAAAATGACGGGGCCCAAGAAGGGGGGCGTGGAAGACAGGG
Organism: Mixophyes fleayi; assembly: GCF_038048845.1. NCBI lineage: Eukaryota > Metazoa > Chordata > Amphibia > Anura > Limnodynastidae > Mixophyes > Mixophyes fleayi. The sequence goes on from NC_134403.1 coordinate 232,848,539, forward strand.
AGACCCCCAGGGGGGAGGAGGGAGCGAAAGTGGATGTGGGGTGGAGGACCTTTGAGGAGGAGGGCTAAGTAGCTGGAGAGCAGAGTTAGAAGTGGTGGAAACAGGAGGAGAGATGGCCCTGCTCAGAGGAGCGTACAATCTAAGGGGAGGGGTGGACAGACAGAGAGACGCAGGGGAGAGAGGGAGAGTAGGGGGACAGAGGCAGAAGATAAGGTAGGAAGTTAAGTGGGAGACAGAAAGGCTTTAAGAAAAAGGTGGGTTTTTAGGGCCCGTTTGAAGCTGGATAGATTAGGGGAAGTTCTGATGGAGGGAGGGAGCTTGTTCCAGTGGAGGGGGGCAGCGCGGGCGAAGTCTTGGATACGCGCGTGGGAGGAGGTTATAAGGGGGGAAGAGAGGCGACGGTCAGAGGCAGAACGGAGAGGGCGGGATGGAGCATGAATAGAGAGGAGGGTGGAGATGTAGGGTGCAGTGGAGTTGGCGAGGGCCTTGTAGGTGAGTGTGAGGAGCTTAAAGAGGATTCTGAAAGGGAATGGGAGCCAGTGAAGGGCTAGGTAGAGGGGGGAGACAAAAGAGGAGCTGCGAGAGAGGAAAATAAGCCTAGCTGCAGCGTTAAGGACGGATCGAAGGGGATCGAGATGAGAGTGGGGGAGGCCAGTGAGGAGGAGGTTGCAGTAGTCCAGGCGGGAGATGATCAGAGAGTGGATAAGGCATTTGGTGGCATCTTGGGAGAGGAAGGGCCGGATGCGAACGATGTTGCGCAGCTGGAAGCGGCAGGATTTAGCAAGAGAGAGGATGTGGGGGCCAAAGGAGAGAGAGGAGTCGAGGATGACACCAAGGCAGCGAAGTTGGGGGACAGGGGAGATAGAGGTGTTGTCGACAGTGATGGAGAGGTCAGAAGGGGATGGGGTATGAGAGGGAGGAAAAACTATGAGCTCAGTTTTGGCAAGGTTAAGTTTGAGGAATCGAGAGGACATCCAGGAGGAGATGGCAGAGAGGCAGGCGGACACCCTAGAGAGGAGGGAGGGAGAGAGATCAGGAGAGGAGAGGTATAGTTGAGTGTCATCAGCGTAAAGGTGGTAGCTGAAGCCGAAGGAGCTGATGAGTTCACCCAGGGAGGAGGTGTATAGAGAGAAGAGTAAGGGTCCCAGAACAGAGCCCTGAGGGACCCCGACTGGAAGGGTGGATGGGGGGGAGAGAGACCCAGAGGTGGTGACAGAGAAGGAACGGTGAGTAAGGTAAGAGGTGAACCAGGACAGGACTGGGCCGGAGAGGCCGAAAGACTGGAGGGTGTGAAGGAGGAGGGGGTGGTATGATATGCTCTTGTATTCCTATATTCAAATTCAGTTTATTTTTTCCAATGTATTTTAAACTACAGATGTATTCTAATAGATAAACCAAAGTTGTCATGCAGTTTATTAGGGTCTTTATCTTATAAACCTTAGAATTATTAGAAGGTGGTAAATTTGCAGACATTACAATGGTTGCAACTATAAAATGACCAAACAATTTTGTGTTTGCAATTTTATCTATAAGAAAGCTATTATTAATCCTTATTTACAGGGCGCCGCAAGGTTTCCGCAGCACTGTACAGAAAACAGATAGTGGACCATACAGGGTAAAACAGTACAGAACAGTGAACTAAAATACCATTACTTCAATAGCTTCAAACATAGCTAGCACTGTAGAGTTGAAGGAGAATAATGGGTAGAGAGACAAGAGAAACGAGGACCCAGCTTGTAAGAGCTTTCATCATAAAGAGAAGGCAAACAGACAGGAGGCACAATGGGGAGTCAGAGGGGATCAATTGCAAGATGAGTGAGTAGCGGGACAAGGGAAGAGAGGTGAGAGATCATGCATGGAGAGAAGGTTAGGTGGATGGGTGGTAGGCTTTGAGGAAAAGATGGGTTTTAAGTGCTCGTTTGAAGGTGCACACATTAGGGGACAGTAGGATGGAATGTGGGAGCTCATTCTAGTGGACGGGGGCTGCCCGAGAGAAATCATGGATTCTAAAGTGGGATGAGGTAATCAGAGTGAAGGAGAGGCGACAGTCATTGTTCAATCGCAGGAAGCAGGATGGAGTGTGAATGGAGAGGAGGTTGGCGATGTATGGGGCAGTGGAGTGAGAGAGGGCCTTGTAGGTGAGGGTGAGCAGTTTGAAAAGGATTCTGTAGGGAAAGGGGAGCTAGTCGGAGACAAGGCAGAGGGGAGGCAGAAGAGGAGCGGCGGGAGAGGAAAATGAGTCTTGCAGCAGCGTTAAGTATTGACCTGAGGGGGGATGAGGGAGGAGAGTAGGAGGCCGGTGAGGAGAAGGTTACAATAAGCAATATGGAAAATAATGAGTGCATGGATGATGGTTTTTGTGGCATCCTGAGATAGACATGAACTTGAAAGACATGGTAGTCTTATCTAGGGACTAACATGTCTTTCAAGTTCATGACTTCCTTAAACATGATCTCTGGCCTATTGAAAAAAACTTTCTTAAGAATGGGGTCCATAAAAAAAACATCTAAACCAACATAACGAGGTCAATTGAAATCCCCTCTTTATGTACTTTTTAATAAAATGTCTACATTTTACAATTTGTTCAGAGGAACCCTCGAAAACTAAATCAAGAAATTAAATTTCATGTTTATCTATAAGTAAATTTTTGTCACAATTCTGAAACGAGGAGTACATGCTAACGTTGGCGCAGCTCAAGTAGAAGGTGCGGAGTCTCGCGCGCCCCTGGTCTTCTCCAGGAACCCCCTGCAAGGAGGTATGGGATTTGTTGCGAGAGACGCGTAGGTTGTGGTCCTTTACTGAGCCGTATAGTGAAGTACAAGAGAGAGAGTAGTCAGGTAAGCCGGATCTGTAACAAGCTAGCAGTGGAGGTACACAGGGAGGAATCTGCTAAATTTGTCAGACAAGCTGGGTCGGTAACTTCCAGAAGGGATCAATGCACAGGGAGAATCCAATAGAGTGGTCAGACAAGCCGAATCAATAGGAAACACTGGAGAGCAGGATAAATAGTCTGAGATGCCGGGGATCCGAATATTTATTTATATAAAGAGAGCAATAGTATGCATTTCGTTCATTAAGGGGCCAACATTTGCAGTGCATGCTTGTGGCATTCATAACAAGTTTCCAAATGGACTGCCACTCATATGCAAGCTGATGCTTGTATTTCAGCATCCAAAACCAAAGAATAGTAAATCCTACATCGATTGTATGTCTTTCTGCAAACTGTATACAAAACAGTCCCAATAAATTGTCACTATTTCTCAAAGTTTTTATATTCTGTTTGCCAACTTCTCTTTTGTTTGTCTTTTCTCATAATTCAAGCTGGTGTTCCTACAGCAGCATTCTAAATGTTTAAACTCGGGTCTCAAATTAACTTCTAGGCACAGACTAGACATCTCCTTCTCTACATTTCTGAAATTACATCTGCCCATGCCCAATTCAACATGGGGTAGTGTAGACAGTGGGGAGGAGAAAGTAAATTGAGAGAGAGAGAGAGAAGGAGAAGGAGGATTTGAGGAAAAATGCCAGTGCTAGGTGACAAAGGATGAAATTGTAAAACAGGCAATGTATATTATTTAAAATAAGACATTTGTCATTTTAGCAGCTATAAAACTATTACCACTGTTCTCAGGAACATCGTTAAGGTCAGGCGATACAGATTAGGATCTCTGCATTAATATAACACAGAATGTAACTTGATGACTTTGTGGTCTGGACTGCTCTGAAGACACAGTGTCCCTGCCATGCAGTCACCCAAAGATGGGTTTCTCCACTTATGATGCTTAATTTGTAATAAAAGAAAATGTATTTAGATGTACAAATTATTTTCGTATAGAGATGGGTTTAACAGGTACTTCAATCTGTACAGATGTTTACATTTAAATATGGGGTGCCAACATGTTTTGTACCGTAGACCTCAACTAGATCAGGACAGTAGGAACAAAAGGTCTTTTTTCCTATGCATGCAGTGTATCTTTTGACAAGACTTGAGAAAACGTAGGAGGCAGCTCCAAAACTATAGCATACAAATGAGGGGATAGGGTGTAGTTAATGCTTATGTGGGTGTAGCTTTACAATGAAATATTACATGAAGGATATTACTGAGGATCACTACACTGGACTGGTTCATTGACACTAAAAATGGGTGAGTAGGTCACCTTCCCGGGAGAACCTGCATGGGATATCAAGCGTTTGGTGGACTGCACTGTGGGCACCCTTGATTTAGATGCTTGGATTGGCTACATTCCACTAAACTTGCATACTCATGGACATACATAAGTTGGCTGTGTTCAAATATATGGTGCTAATTCTCTGTTGATCTAGTCCCAATGACTAAATTCCCTGCATATTAGTATTGTTATGTGCGTACTGTCGCTAACCAATAACGATTGTCGAACCTCGATTTGTGTTTCCAACGCACAAAGATTTATTCGCAATAAGTGGAAAAAATATGCTCAAGCGAAGTAATAGTAAATACAGCCGTTACTTATCGCAGGCGCTCTGGATCCAGTGCAGTCATTCAATCCTGAAGTCTGGGGACAAGAAGTCTGCACTCTGGATCACAAGCTGCTGCTTATATACACAATCAAATACAGTAATACAATGAAGATGGTATGGCTTGCATCTATTGGTCCGGGTCTCAGGAATGTCCAAGGGGTCGTCAATCATTGGCTGGTTCATCCTAAGGAATCCAAAGGAGGGGGTCATCTCTGCAGGGGGTATGCTCTGCTCTTCCCGCCAGAATTCCTTAGTCTTAAGTAGTTTATAATTCCCTATCATTCATAACTTGCGTATGCACTCTGCGATTCCCTCGCAGAGCGCACCAAACAGTAGGATATGTAACAAGGTTCATTATGATACCACTCATGATGTTATTCCTTTAACCCGTTCTGTGTATTTCACTAATATGCATGTAACTCTGATATAACATATAAATACTACTATATTTCGACATAACTGACTATGTGTTGCAACTACCAATAATGTGTACTATTTTATAAGTATGCGTGTTTGTGCGAATGTATGGTAAAAGACCAATTACTGTTGCTGCCACGTGTAGTGGATGCGTACGCCCTTTCACGCCGTAGCGTGCCCTTGTACGTCGATGCATACCGTACGCATCTTTTCAGACAAAGACAACCAAGTTTGCTAGACTTTAATTGAAATGACTTTATCCAATTTGCTGACTTCGACAGTTCCACCCTTTGATAGTGTAATAAACTATCACCCAATCACCGTTTCAAGTTCAGGATTATATAATACTTCTTCACAGACCATGATCTCGGTATCTGGTACCACCCTTTCAGTCTCTTTCTCAGTGTTACTCCCATGAGACCGTTTTCCACACTTCAACACGGTAGGAACACATTTGACAACTAAACCAATTGCTAAGATGGCACCCAGTATAAGGAGAAGGAGCTTACCTACACTAGCAACCATTTCCTGTACCCACTCCCCCAGACCGGAGAACCATTTTGCTGGGTTCAACCATGAGAACCAACCCGCCACCTTTTCCCCGACCTCATATAACGAAGAATTATGGCTCTTTCGAAATTCCCATTTCAGCTGCAAAATTTCATCCATCTTCCGGTCTATAACCTCTTTAGGGTCTTCCGTATTATTAGTAATGTACTTGCAACATTTGACACCGAACTGGGTGGCCAGTGTCACACAGTACCCACCAGTAATAGAGGTGAGATAATTTAGTACCAGTCTATGTTGCACCAACTCCTTCTTGTACGCTTGTAGCTCCCTTCCAGTATACCTGAACGTGTCATCATACATCTCGGTGATATTATCTATTAATTTAGCTAGGTCTTGGATATATTTAAAGTTTAATGTTCCCCGAGCGGTCCTGGTGAGATCTAGAGCAACCATAACTTGGAAACCAGCAGTTTCACTAATCAATTTTGTAGCTATGGGTTCCTCACCAGGAATCATATTTCTCTTGCCACGGTGTTCATACTGTGTGTGTATGTATGGTGGTGATGTAGTCTTGTGAATATCTACCATTTCTTCATGAGTAATAGTCATGATTTCAGGAACCAGTTTAGCTAAGAAACACAAGCCCTTGGAACTCGGAGTCACCCAGGAATAAGCTTTCCTCCCACAAACAAAATACACATCATCAGGGAGAACATAAGGAACAGTATGCCCATGAATTATATCACAGAGTCTTGATAAAACTACCCATGCCTAGTGTCTCCATCTGTTCTAGACACGTGTCGGCATTAATGATATTTTCACATTTATCTGTAGAGACTTTTCCAATAGATACCTTCTTATGTTTGGTTATACGCCCTAACTTGTGACTTCCATCAGCATTCCTGCCTAGTAGTGACCTTGTGAGTCTCTCTCTAAAATGAGTGTGGCGAGCCATTGTCTGATCTGATAGGTCAGCCTCCCAATTCTCCAGGCGCTTTGCATGAGATATGTTTAGGCACAGCAACGATCTGCCTATGGAGTATTGTCGAAGCGTCAGACTAGGGGACCTAGTGTTATTGTACCTCCCTTCTATGGGCCTCCCACCCCTTAATTCGAGTACTTCGGATATGTTTAGCGGGAATGGCACTAGTCCTATGTTATGCTGCCCTTGAGGCACGTGAGAGCACACCCAACACTCAGTTTGGTTTAGCACCTTACCCACCAGGGAGTGATAATCCTCCAAAGGATGCCCGCCTATATTCAGAGTACTGGGGGACTGGCATCGTTGGATGCAATTCTCGTCAACTAGGGAGTTGCAGAACTTGCAGATACAATACTCATCAGACAATAGCCCCTCACACTGCCTCTGAGTTCCTGAGCTAGCAGACCTTTTCATAACCCCTGGACCAAGTTTGATAATGGGCTGCTCAGGATATCCTATTAACTTTTCTTCGGCCTCTATTTCATCCGTATCACTCCCAGAACTCTCCTCCGTCCTCCATCCTCCTTCACAAAAATAGAATGTCCTAGAAAAAGTAAAAACAAGGAAAATCCTGGAACAAAAGAAAAACAAAAACCGCCACTCCATCGCTGGAAAGATAGTTCTGAGGCAACGTCTCTGGTTCAGGTGTCTCAACTGCAGGCTTTAGGTCTCCCGGAACAGGCTCACAAGTGACAGCTCTATGTCGTCGGTCTGAGCCTTGTCTTGCACTTTCTCCGGATTATGGACTCTCCTGCAGTGGGTGGAATGGACCCATGTGTCTCTCTCTGCCACCTTCAGTGATGTAGTACTGGTCAGCAGCACTTGGTACGGGCCTTCCCAACGGTCTGTTAAACAACCTGAACGTAAGAAATTGCGGATCATAACATAGTCTCCAGGTTCAACATCATGACAGTTCGTCTCTGGCATACCAGGTGACAGCATTTTTAGTTTTTGTTGTTGTTGTTTCAGCTGTCTACTCATTCTTATAAGATATTGTACAGTCACTTCATTATTACACTTTAAGTCGTCTTGTGGACTCACGATCAAATGAGGTTGTCGTCCGAACAGTATCTCAAAGGGGGACAGATTAAGAGGAGGTCTAGGAGTGGTTCGAATGCTGTGGAGGACCAACGGCAAAGCCTCAGGCCATGCCAACCCAGTTTCAGCCATTATCTTACCTAGTTTGTTCTTGATAGTACCGTTTACTCTCTCCACCTTACCACTGGCTTGTGGTCGGTAAGGGGTGTGAAGTCTGCTACTGATTCCCATGAGTTTACACATATTTTGGAAGACATCACCAGTAAAATGGGTACCCCTATAACTTTCAATGATTCTAGGGATACCGAACCTACACACAAAGTCTTGTACAATTTTCTTTGCAGTGAACACAGCAGTATTAGTGGCTGCCGGATATGCTTCTACCCAACCGGAAAACACATCAATACACACTAACACATACTTTAGATTCCTGCACGGTGGTAGTTGGATATAGTCAATTTGTATTACCTGAAAAGGTCCGTCTGTAGGAGGGATGTGGGATGGCTCAGTTGGAATAGTTTTCCCAACATTTTTCCTCAAACAAGTAAGACATGACATTGCTTTCTTACCAGCTTGAGAGGAAAATCCAGGAGCACACCAGTATGCTCTCACCAGTTTGCACATACCTTCTTTACCCAGGTGAGTCAGGCCGTGTGCTGCTTCAGCCAGGCTTGGATAGTATGTTCGGGGAGCTACAGGCTTACCTTGTCCATCCCTCCAGAGTCCTGAGGACTCTTGACCACATCCCTTCGCCTTCCAGACCGCCTTCTCCTGCAGGGAACACAAATCTTGCATTTCAATTAATTTCTGCGTGTCTAATGTCTGAAAAACCATCATAGTCTCGGTCGATACAGTCATAGGTTGCCCTGCTGCCCATTTAGCAGCTTCGTCTGCCCTGTTGTTGCCCAATGACACTGGGTCTTCTTCAAAGGTATGGGCTTTGCACTTTATGACGGCTACTGTTCTGGGTAACTGTATCGCTGTCAGAAGTCCTTTTATGTGTTGTGAGTGTGCCACTGGTGTACCTGCTGCTGTCGTAAAGTTTCTAAGACGCCAAAGGGCCCCAAAATCATGCACTACCCCGAAGGCGTACCTAGAGTCAGTATATATGTTGGCTGATTTACCCTCTGCCAATTCACACGCTCTCCTTAGTGATACTAGTTCCGCCACCTGGGCTGAGTGAGGTGGACCAAGGGGTTCAGCTTCTACCACATCCTGATCGTCTACAACAGCGTAACCAGTACATAGCTCTCCTGTCTCTGTCTGTCTATGGCAACTTCCGTCTGTATAAAACGTAAAATCTACATTTTCTAAGGGGGTGTCACGTATGTCGGGCCTTGCAGTAAAGGTCTGATTCAGGTGTTCCATACAGTCATGCGTGTCAGTATTCTTGCCTAACTCATCATCAACCAGGGTCTCCTCACCTCCCACCCTTTGTGTCTCTTGAGACACATACGGAAGGTATGTAGCTGGATTTAGGGTGCTACATCGTTTGATGGTGATGTTTGAGGGTGCCATCAGGGCTAGTTCCCACTTTGTGAATCTAGCTGAAGAAACATGTCTGGTTTGGGCTGAATTTAACAGAGCTGATACAGCATGGGGTGTATAGATGGTTGAATTATGTCCTAATACTACATCCTCACTCTTACTTACTAGAAGGGCCGTTGCTGCTACACTTCTAAGACATGTTGGGAGTGACCTTGCCACATTGTCTAATTGTGCACTGTAGTATGCTACCGGTCTGCTAGCGTCACCATGTTTCTGTGTGAGGACACCTGCTGCACAGCCATCAGCTTCTGTACAAAATAGCTCAAAAGGCCTTTCATAATCAGGTATTCCCAATGCAGGTGCTTTTGTCAGACTATCTTTAAGATTAAAGAGCGCTTGCTCCGACTCTTCTGTGTGTACGACACGTTCTGGTTTTGAGGAAGAGACTAGCTCCTGCAATGGTAATGCCAGAATAGAAAAACCTGGGATCCAGGACCTACAGTATCCACACATCCCCAAGAAAGTACGAATCTGCTTCTGGCTCTGCGGCAGGGTCATGTGTTGTATGGCCTCAATTCTGTCGGTTGTCAGGTGTCTTAGCCCCTTAGTGAGGCAGTGTCCTAAGTATTTGACCTTAGTCTGACATGGCTGTAATTTATCCTTTGCCACCTTGTGCCCTGTTTGTGAAAGATGAAGCAACAACAATTTAGTATCATGTAAACATGACATAAAAGAATCAGAGCACAACAACAAATCGTCCACATATTGAATTAGAACAGACCCATTGTGGGGTTGAAAGGATTGCAAACAGTCATGTAAGGCTTGGGAGAAAATACTGGGGCTGTCAATGAACCCCTGGGGTAGTCTGGTCCATGTGTATTGCACTCCCCTGTAGGAGAATGCAAAAAGGTATTGGCAGTCAGGGTGAAGAGGGACTGAAAAGAAAGCAGAACATAGATCAATGACAGTAAAATGACTGGCAGACGGTGGAATCTGCATGAGGATGACAGCTGGATTCGGCACTACGGGGAATTGGCTCTCAACAACTTTGTTAATTCCCCTTAAGTCCTGGACTAATCTATAGCCCCTCCCCCCACTCTTCTTCACAGGGAAAATGGGACTATTTGCTGTACTGGCTGTACGAATTAAAATCCCTTGTTGTAACAGCCTCTCAATAACAGGATACACCCCTAGTTCCACCTCCGGTTTTAATGGATACTGTGGGATTTTTGGAGCTATCCTACCACTTTTTAGATTGACCATGACAGGGGCTACGTTTGCCATCAGTCCAGTGTCCTGTCCATCTCTGGTCCATAGGGAACCTGGTATTTCCAGCAACATCCCCTTTACTTGAGATGGACTTTGTTCTATAACAGGAGAGTGTAACATTAACCTTGGAGGGGTGTCCAATATGTCCTGTACCTCATGTGCAACCCTCTCGGGTATATCTAGGAACACACCATCTGAAGTACAGTATATGACACATCCCATTTTACATAACAAGTCTCTCCCTAGCAAGTTAGTAGGAGCCGCTGCAGCCAAGAGAAACGAATGCTTAGTATGCAGAGGCCCGATAGTAACTTCGGCGGGTTTAGTTAGAGGATAATGTAACACTTTTCCCGTCACCCCCATAGCTGGAATAGTTTTGCTGGTCACCTGTAGATTGAAAGGAGAGGTTATCACAGATCGGGCCGCCCCTGTATCTACAAGAAAAGTTTGTTTCCTGCCAGCTATGTCAACTATCATTGTTGGTTCTTCACTCTGACTCTCAGTTAACCTCACTGGCTGTAGACTACAGGTATGACCTGACCCCTAGCGCTGACTATTGATTTCCCGCGCAGCATTTGCTGCCGTAATATGCGCGGGTAGATGTGAGTCTTCTAGTCTATGTGAATCCTTTCTTGGAGGATATCTATGTGACCCACCCCTATGTGTATTGAGTCTTTCTTTATTACAATCTCTCCTGTAATGTCCTTCCTCGTTACAGTTGAAACACCTGATCACTTTAGGTTTCCTGTTATATGGGTTGTATGCTGGTGGTCGTGTATGCACCCCTTCTAGAGCCTGTATACTTACCGTCATTAACCTATCACTTTTCTCTTCCCTTTTTCTAAAAAGGTTCTTGTCATGCTCCACAGCAGACTCCCTAAGGAAGTCTACCGTGACGCCTCTCCAATTAGGTAATGTGGTTTGTACTCTCGTCTTTAAATTTTCCCTAAGGCCATCCATCAGTACCCCTACAGCTACCTCTCTGTGATGTGGGTCCTCACTTATGTTGGATATCCCAGTAAATCGTGCAATCGCTGTTATAGCTCTAGCAAAGTAATCTGAGGCAGTTTCACTATCCTTTTGTTTAATGGTGAAAATCTACTCCAATTTACTACTACTGGAAAACAGATGGCTAAGTGTTTGACAATTTGTTCTATATTCCGTTGGTTAATCTCATCAGTCAGGGTGTCATCTTCCTCCAACAAACAATCTCCAATAAATTTTTGTATGTTAGTATTGGGAGGAAGACACGCCCTCAACACTACCCGCCAATCCTTACTGGTTGGTTCATGAGCATTCCCTAAGTCTTTAACAAATTTCTGACATTTAGCTAACTCTTTTCTAGGAACTGGGAATTCAGTCATAATGGAACGTAATTCTGATCTAGTCCAGGGACAATGCATTGTAACATTTCTTAAAGGAACTACACCATCCTTATCCGGTTTCCCATTGGGAACTGATATTGTGCGGACTGGGAACACACCCTCTGGTACACTAACTTCAGGGGGCGCTACAGGATTTACAGGCCCTAGATTTAGAACACTTTCACTCCTAGTGATCACGCTACTCTCACCTATCTCAGCCATTTTCTCATACTTGCGCTGAGCCTCTAGTACATTAACAGCATGGGCAATGCCTGAAATCACAGTGGGTTCATCTTCGTTTTCAGATACACTTGATTGAAATTGATTTAAAACAGGGTACAACTTAGTAATTTTTCTATTTTCAGTTTTAACAACGGCTGTACTTACCCCTCCCGCCACATAAGGTGGCGGGGGCGCGCTTGCGCTGAGTTCGCCACGCTTCTCAATGGTTACATCCGCCTTGCGCGCGCTTTTCGCCACGCCTATTTCCGGTTTGTATTCGCTGCTCTGCCACGTGTTACCTTCCATTTGCCACAATTTTAAACAATCATTATGTCTATTTCTCTTTTTCGTTGACTTGATCAACCATATTTTATCTTTTACAGTATTCAGTACCTCTGCATTAAAACTCCCTATTGTTGGGAAAGGCCTATCACAAGCTTTGGTCACCCCGACCCACGTGTCACAATACACAGTTGCATATGCACCATACTTCTTACACATGAGAAACCTCGCTGAACCAATAGGGCCTTCCTTAGGCAGTACACTGACCATCTCTAGCGTATGCTTAGCACCCATGTTGAACAATATACCTTCTACCCGGAACACAGACACACCGCAATGCTCTGTTCCTTCCGGCCAAATGTGAAATACAGACACACCGCAATGCTCTGTTCTTTCCACCTAATAATTTCAACTCTGTTGCTATACTCACCGCTAGAGATCTATAATCCTCGGTGAACGTATTTCCTTTAGCAGCGCTCACTCGCTTTTCCCTAATACAGAAATATCACTGTGGGCCCCAAGGGCTATCCGCTCCTCGATACCCTGGCTAAACCACAAAATCTGCTGAGTTTATTATCGCTGGGAGCGCAAAGTCGATACAATCAACCTGCCTTTCCAGTATAATTCCTCCTAGCTGCTTCACCAATTCGCACTAACGGTGCGACCGGATCGCACTGCCTACCAATACTAATTATTAGCAAACCTTGCGATCTATTGGTAGCGCTTTGCGAAAACCCAGTTTTCGCATTCGGTATACCTGCCCTGTATACCGTCCTTCAGTTGGGCAATCCGCCTCGTCAGACAGCAACTGAGCACCTCAACAATAAAACAGTGTATCTACGTTACAACATCACACAGTATACACCTTTTCTGCGCAGAAAATCAAAAGTTCCCAACAATAGTAATAATATCTCAGAGGCTTTCACAAGTAATTATACTATGCATGTATAATAACTATCAAAACGATTGTTTAACCACGTGGCAAGTTTACCGGAAGTTCGCGTACGCACAGCAGGAAGTACACATACGCTAAACAATGCAATACAGTTAAAACGCACAATGACAGAAAAAAGAAACAGTTTTCTCTTTTGTCCCTAGGTTCTAGTTAGCGTGCCCTAGATAATGCAAAACGGACATTCGGTTTCACAACACAGAGTAAAATTCAGGTTTTGAACACCATGCGTTCTTACCCGTTTATGACGCGTCTCCACCCTTTGTTGAGGAACCGAAATCCGTTGGTCTTGCGTATCATCGGCAACTAAACCTCCAAAGCTCACGAGCCCCCAATTGTTATGTGCGTACTGTCGCTAACCAATAACGATTGTCGAACCTCGATTTGTGTTTCCAACGCACAAAGATTTATTCGCAATAAGTGGAAAAAATATGCTCAAGCGAAGTAATAGTAAATACAGCCGTTACTTATCGCAGGCGCTCTGGATCCAGTGCAGTCATTCAATCCTGAAGTCTGGGGACAAGAAGTCTGCACTCTGGATCACAAGCTGCTGCTTATATACACAATCAAATACAGTAATACAATGAAGATGGTATGGCTTGCATCTATTGGTCCGGGTCTCAGGAATGTCCAAGGGGTCGTCAATCATTGGCTGTTTCATCCTAAGGAATCCAAAGGAGGGGGTCATCTCTGCAGGGGGTATGCTCTGCTCTTCCCGCCAGAATTCCTTAGTCTTAAGTAGTTCATAATTCCCTATCATTCATAACTTGCGTATGCACTCTGCGATTCCCTCGCAGAGCGCACCAAACAGTAGGATATGTAACAAGGTTCATTATGATACCACTCATGATGTTATTCCTTTAACCCGTTCTGTGTATTTCACTAATATGCATGTAACTCTGATATAACATATAAATACTACTATATTTCGACATAACTGACTATGTGTTGCAACTACCAATAATGTGTACTATTTTATAAGTATGCGTGTTTGTGCGAATGTATGGTAAAAGACCAATTACTGTTGCTGCCACGTGTAGTGGATGCGTACGTCCTTTCACGCCGTAGCGTGCCCTTGTACGTCGATGCGTACCGTACGCATCTTTTCAGACAAAGACAACCAAGTTTGCTAGACTTTAATTGAAATGACTTTATCCAATTTGCTGACTTCGACAGTATGTACCCAGTTATGAAGAAAGAATACAAGTGTGGGGAAGAGAGCGATGGTGTACAGAACATTTTATATGGAAAGTAGCTTTAAAAGTATTTAAGTAACTTAATGTTAAGTAATGAAAATATGAGCAGAGCATTATGTTAAGAGTTAAATGAGTCAGTTGAGAAGTAGGTACAGGAAATCACCAAGTCAATGTCAAATTATATTTGTTACGATTATGATGCCTTAGTCAGTATTAGCACAGGCTTACCTAGGGCGCGGAGTCTAACGGCCTTCCGGTCTTCACCAAGAACCACCGCAAGGTAGTGTGGACTTTGCTGCCGAAGAACCGCAGGTCGCGGCCCCCAGATTAGCCTACTGACGTAAGGGAGAAAGTTCTAAGTGATGGCAGGCAGACAAGAAAATAGACAATGCGGTGCAAGTACAGGCACTAACCGTTAATTCCAGGCGTTGTAGGTCTGGAACAGTAACCGGTAGATGCACGGAGCCAATGGGTGCGTGGCAGGATTTGGGTCCAGAGACACGACCGGGTCAGTACACTGGTAATATCAGATATACGGTACCAGAGGGAAATCCAGAGAATAGTTGGTAACACAGCCGAGTCGGTACACAGAAGGTATCAGGTATACGGTGCCAGAGGGAGATCCAGAGAAAAGTTGGTAACACAGCCGAGTCGGTCCACAGAAGTTCAGGTTTACGGTGCCAGAGGGAGATCCAGAGAATAGTCGGTAACACAGCCGAGTCGGTACACAGGAGATAGTCCAGTTGCGTAGTGCCAGGGATAAGCCAAAGAATAGTCAGGTCACAGCCAGGTAGGTACACAGGAGTAGGAGGAATAGAGGAGTACACAGGGAGCAGATTCACAGGAGTCAGGACACAGGAACTGTAGCCAGGAACAGGAAACACATTGCTCTGACACAGGCAGCGTGTCAGAGCAGGGGAGATATAGCAGTTTGAATTCCCCACCCAGGAGTCACATGATCGGCAGCAGGGAGAACCCGGAAGTGCGGCAGCGCTACCAGAAGAAGCGCTGAACAGATCGGACACCGCTGTCAGATCACGCTGACAGCGCAGCGGAACGGGAACAAGGTAAGTTCCTAACAATATTAGTGCTACAGTTATGACTAAGGCTAGAAAGTGGATTAGAAACAGAAATAGGTTAAGGTTTGGATATTTTTTTAACTTGACTGAAGTTGTCCCATGAGACCTTAAGCTCATCCGAATCAAGCAATTTTAATGTAAATTTTGTTTTTGTCTTTTTTGGATATAGGGCTGAGGTAAAAGAATTGTAATGACTTTCCAAATACATATTCCATTTTAGGAGGTCTAATGACAGCCCTCTGACCTTAGGTGCATGCTAGCAAGTGGTGCTAAATGGCAACTGTCTTCTGGCCACTCTTTTACAGCTGAGAGATAGTTGGGGGCTTCTGCAGTTAGAGAACTCTGCAGTACTTTTATAGCACCTATTATGGACAATGTGGCTGGTTACGAAGTTCCACTGACAATGCAGACATTCACCAGATTTCCCCACAACTAGAGGTAAAACTCATCCTTAGTTGAAAATCTGGCTTCCTTCCCCCTCCACCACCAGTGTACATAATCCTGTATTTTAGAAATTTGTCACCCCTTAACTTTTTAACAGGGTCACAGCAATGTTTGACACTTATGTACTTTTCATTAAATTAGAACTGTATAACAGAACGGAGGCGTGAATGAGTGCTATTGGGGGCAAAGATGTCTATGGAGTGGGCTGACATGCCTGCACCTGTCACTATCCTCGTCTCTCTTACTTGCTTATCCACAAGCGCATGACCAAGGTTGACGATCAGAGATCTATCCTGCTTTAACCTATTTTAAGTTGATCACTGCAGGCCCCATATAGTCATAGACCTCTATGGGGACAGCGATCTGACCGCATTTAACAAGCTTTGCTTTTCACCGTCAGCCTTAAAAGAATAACGTCATATGAAGATGACGTTAGCTTACCATTTCAATGGAGTCTATAGGTCCCCATCACTGTCGGAGAAGACTCCCTGGATCCATCGCTGGTCCCATTGCTATGTGCATGCATGACACTAAAAATGAATGTGCAGTAGCCAAACAGGGGTCACTTCCTCCTTTCACCGGCAACATAAGGCTGCCAGTGAAGGTGTTTTTAGCGAGCCCTGGGGAATCTCCCTCCTAATAAGCCCTGGCTTGGGAAATATCAGCAGGAGTACATTTTGTATTGCTGCGCAAAATAATACTTACTTGCCATCCACTACCCAGAAATGATAAATAGACCCCTAAAGCTTCACATTTTCCTTTCATTTTTTCTTTTTACTATACAGAATTATTCTCTTGCATTTTAGCTAATTTCGCTTTATACCTCTCCCTGTCAAAATGTTGTACCCCCCAAAAGACTCACACCCTAGGTTTGCAGACTAGTCAGCCTAATGGTAAATCAGGCCCCATAGAGAACCCTGCCATTGAGAGTTTACATTCTAGAGTTATATGGGGCACATTTATCAAAACTCGCAAAATATGAAAAATAGTTTTCAATCCTTATCGCATTGATAAGGATTGAACTATTTCTCATATTTATTAAAAAAGCAACACAGGAACAGCAGTTCTGAAAAACTGCAGTTCCTGTGAAGTGGAAATCATACTTACCACTCCATCTTTGTACCCAAAGCAGCATGCCATGAACGGGGCTCCTCTTCTGACTCCAGTGCGCATGCGCCGAGTGAAACCCTCAGGCATGCGCCAGGGGCGGATCTAGACAATTGCTCTACCCGGGGCGATTTTAGGGGGGGGGGGATTTAGGCCCCGCCCCCTTTCTGATTTCTATGGCTGCCGGCGGCTGCACAGTATGTGCAGGTCCGCTCGGCAGTGACAGTATGCTGCCCGGCTGCTCTGACACAATCAGAGCAGCCGGGCAGCACCCTGTCACTGCCGAGCGGACCTGCAGTGTGCAGCTGTTGGCAGCAAGCCCCTGCTAGGGAGGGCGATTACCCCCCCGCCCCCCCGATCCACCACTGGCGTGCGCACAGACATCTCTGCTCTCGCTCCAGCTGCCGTACATTAACATGTTTAAAAAGTTAATTACATTTATTGTTAATTAGCGTTACTGAGCACTCCACATACATGTTATGGGGGAGTGCTCAGTAAAAGATAGGAGATGCAAAGTAGCAGATAGATATCTCATACTTGCCAACTCTCCCGGAATGTCCGGGAGACTCCCGCATTTTGCGAGAGTCTCCCGGACTCCCGGGCGAGTGTGGCAATCTCCCGAATTCTGCCCACTTCACTAGGAAGTGCCCACTTCCTAGTGAAGTGGGCAGAATTAGATCCCAAACGCCGCGATTCCCGATGAATCGCGGCGTTTAGCCCCGCCCCCCGCTGTCAAATGACGCAATTTGCGTCATGACGTCACAGGGGGCGGGGCCGAAATGACGCGATTTTGGCCGCCCCGCCCCCTCACGCCCCCCTCCACTGGCTGGCTCCCGGAAGAGAGCTGAAGAAAGTAGGTAAGTATGAGATATCTGCTGTGATGCTACTATCATAAAGAGCAAATTAGTGTTTAATCCCCTAAAACTGTTGTTTTCGGGGATTTTACAGGGGGGAAACCTTTGATAAATAGGCCCCATAGAATCAAATATTTTTGTGATTTCCAAACCCAAAACTTTATTTTTCTTAAAGATATATTTATAGAAAAAACAGTTGCTATGAGAGGTTTATAAATGCGAATTCAAGACAAATTCGTGCCTTCTACCATGAAGACATTGTGACCTATACTTGGCATTCATCAGTTTGTTTCCTACTCATTGTCTAACCGGACCAGTAGCAGAAGTGTTAATCCACTTAAGCTGTGTCTTCCGCTTAGCATTTCCCTCCCTCTTTCCTTTGGTATCTAACCCTCCTCTTTTATGTTTACACATTTCTGTCTGAATTTGTTCTAGTCTTCCCCTGTAAGGTCACACCCCAGAAGCCTGTATACATTATTAGAGGGAGAAAAGGCTCGCTACTTAGACACGCAGCAAAGAGGAGAAGAGAAAGCTTATTGGCCGCAAGAAGCAAAACAGAATCAGGTACGTTATATAAAATTAACTTACTCCCTTCGTTTCCACTTGTAAGATAAAAAGTTAACATTTTTTCTAGAATTCAATAAATGAACAGAACATTCTGACAATAACCCCTTTCGCTATTAGTTGTCAGCATAGGTCATCGCCACTTAATACACATCAGCAGAAACTCATCTCGAACGATTCCGTAACCTACATATTAACACCTTTTAACGTGAGCCCAGTGCCTGTAATACGCACATGTCATTGACCATTTGTATCCCAGATATGTAATGATTCAGACTGCTGAATTCCTAGCTGTCTAGGTTCCTGGCTATTCTCCTTACTCATTGACCACAAGGAATGCCTTTCTGGTGTAATCTACCTTTTATGGAGATTTTTAAAAGTTCTGAAGCCGGAGACAGAAGGGGCGTGGGCTGTGAATACGACTGCACGTTGTCCTACCTTCTAACATTTTAATGGATAAAGTGGTCTACAAAGAATTTATCATAAAATCTGAAGTTTTCCTCTGACCAGATATACAAATGCACACAATTTATAATAATAATAATATATATATTTTTTAATAATACAACGCAACAGACTTTGCAACATGAACTCTCCACCTCTTCTTTGCTTCAGAACTTCCCACTTAAAGTACTATTGCAGTTACCTGGTCTAAATTAATTTATTTTAAATAAATCTTACAATTAACCAATTAAGTCAACACTGTTAACTGTAATACTATAATTTTCATTTTTGTTTAGTGAACTGTTGTTTATAGTAAATGTAATTCTTTGATACTAAATATAGAAACATCTGTGCATAAGTATGACTGTTTGCATAAGGATCATCCTTTAAATTAATATAAATGAATGTTAACAGGACAGGGTATTTTAGGAGGGAGAAAGAGGCAGACCATAGGACTTTCAAAAATACAACATGGGCAAGAACAACTTTAAAAAAAAGTTGAAAGCTGAAAAGAGAATAATAAATCTTTTGTGAGAGTAAAGTTGGGATGGTGAAAAGCAAAGCATGTGATAACATCATTTTCATTGTTCAGCTGTGCCCTCTTTTGGAAGTATCTAACCTTGCCAACATTGCCAGAAATAATTACACATTATCACTTTGCCAGAAATAATTACACACTGGCAGAAATAATTACAATGTAGTAATGAGAACAACACTGATATTATTTTTGTATACATTGACCTAGCATTTTAATAATAATAAAACTAGTATTTTAAGATGGTGAGATAAATACCCCATTTCGAACAATGATGAAGAGCCAAATCTGTCAATATGTACATTAAAAAACATGCATTCCTATATTTCTTGTTCTTTTATCCTTTCTTTAATATTCTTACAGAAAAATGCCAAACTGGGGTGGAGGAAAGAAATGTTCGGTTTGTCAGAAAACGGTCTACTTTGCGGAGGAAGTACAGTGTGAGGGTGGAAGCTTCCACAAATCCTGCTTCTTGTGCAGTGAGTTAAACCACTCCCATATTAAATATGCTGAACTTGTTATTGTTATAACTTTAAGTTTGTCTAGATGAATTTTCTTTCACTGTGTTCTAAATGTAAGCTACTTGTGAAAACCATGAGAGAATTGATGTGATATAGAAATAACTGATATCTATGTTGTGTAGGCTCTCCACATGGACAGCAATGAAATACATTTCACAGAGTTGTGTGCATAATTCTCTCACTGTCACATTATACCACAACTGATTGTAACTTTGACTAGAACTACTTACTAGTTATGGTGTAGCTAAACATGGCCAAGGTGATAAAAGCACACATTGTTGGTGGAATAAAAAAGTCAAATTAATTGTGTTAGTTACATGGGTCAGCAGCAATAGTGGAGCTTCAAGGGGTGCAGGGAGTGCAACTAGTTTTCGAGTGTAACTATATGAT
This sequence comes from Mixophyes fleayi, assembly GCF_038048845.1. Taxonomy (NCBI): domain Eukaryota; kingdom Metazoa; phylum Chordata; class Amphibia; order Anura; family Limnodynastidae; genus Mixophyes; species Mixophyes fleayi. The sequence goes on from NC_134403.1 coordinate 232,868,694, forward strand.
TCATAATTTATTTTCTCTTATTTTGCTGGTGGAGCAGGTTAATATAGTTACACAGCTGGCAGGATATGTTTTAACGGAAAGAACCACAATGTATAATAATTCCTTTAGACCCAATGATTATTAAGATTTTACCAGTGCTTGTAAAAGCAGTGCAGCCACAAAAAGAAAACGTTAGAAGATAGGGACCAGCCCCATCTACAAATACAGGCAACTCCTTTTATTACACATGACTGATTGCCAATGATTGCCCATTTATGGAAGAAACTCTGACAAGGGGTTATTGTAGCTGTACCTAGTAGCACACCAGACAGAAATGATACATATCTAATTACATAATGAAAATTTGACTCCAAACTAATTATTTTTTATTGTACTAATATTGAGATAATATTAAATTATTGTGAATTAGATATCTACCTCCATATAACAGCACCATACTTTCATTAATGGCTATAGTGGAAAATATCTACTCCTGTAACTTGTGTGAACAATAGTTTTAAATAAAAATATTAATAATTATTTGCAGGTAAAATGTACTTAGTATGCACATTACACTATATAAGCTGAAAATTCTTACCCAATAGTAGGTTGCATGTTCTCTGTTGATCATCATTCCAATTCACGCATACACTATATATTTTCACTGAAGTTAGTTCCCATGCAAGCTACATGCTTGCACTTTGTACTATGCACCATGTATGTGAACCAATTGTAGTGCAATCATACAGCATGTGTAGTCCATGTGTGTCTGGATTTATTTAGCTGATCTGGGGATCATGTTGCCTCTTTGTTGGGTGTAGAACAGTCATTTTGGCACATTGAATGTGTCTGCTCTGTAGTTAAGTTAGGGCAATGAATATTTGATATATGTCCTACATCTGCCTCTTTTCCAAAGCTCACCTTCTATGCAATACATTCTATTGGGTAATGCCTCATTTGGGGTCCCAGAACAATGGTATACTGACACATATACATATTGTATATCCAAACCAAATAGCCGGATCTGACAGGGCACCATTATTGTGGTCAGACAACGTCCACATAGATGCAGTTATTGCCCAACCACATTAACCATTCATCACTAACAACATCTGTTAAATACTCATCAGACGCTGATTGGGATCTGCAATCTTTTTTGATTTGTCACCAGTTAGATCTAAAAAGGCCTAATGGCCATCAATATCACAGAATGTGTGGCCACCTTTTACACGGGCAACTAATTCACTTGCAGTCCACATTGATATGCATTTGCATTGCACAACTCCTTTGATAAGCAGAATCCAAAGACTGACTGCCATATTGCACATAAATTGAGTTTTTAAGCACCCATAGTGGACTACCTTGGGCTGGGTCACTAAGCTACATGCTTTTTATTTACTCTAAAATGTTTCTAATAGTTTGCTCAGTAGATTGCTTCTAGTTATACCTTAATTGCCAGTCAATAAAGCTAATTTGCATTTCAGAGACAGGGCCTTGTCCTGGACACAGATCATATCCTTAACTCTACCAACACACAATCACAACATACAGTACATCCTATACACACCCCTCTAGAATTTCCTTGCAAAATTAGAACCAAACATTTACAATATTAACTGTACAGTGTGGATGTCTGGCAGTTATTTCTGTAATGTCTGCTTAATCTAAACAACTAAAATCAATAATTATCAATTTATCTTAATTGTCTGCAAACAAACCGACAAGTTGCTCAAAAGTTGTCTCTTCAATTTCATGTACGAGAGAATTATGAATGCAAGGGTTCATGCTTTAACATCTAGTTATATATTATTATATAACCTTTACTGTTTTTTTCAAAGTTATTTATTAAATACCCATATAATTGCCATATTCAAAAATCCTATAACTCACGTTCCCAAAATAGACTTCTTATTTATTGACTTCAATATAAAATATACGTAAAACAGGTTTAAAAATAATCCACATAAACCAGATTTACAGTATCAGGATTCGACTTGTATAGACAAAGCTTATAAACGTGTTAAAGGGCGAGGAGGTACCTAACAGTTTGTTATGTTTTCATGATCATATAATAGCATATTTATGACTATTACCGTCAACAACAGTCGCAAATGTAGTTCTGGTTTAACCCACGGAACATACTTCCTATTCTGCCCTATATCCACAGGACCAATATTATATAATAAGCTTATATTTTCAAGAAAGACTGTTACCCAGATATATCAATAATGTTTTGTATTCTTAAGTAATATTCTAATTGTAACACTCATATATAATATAAAACAGTGTATTAAAGTATATTATATAGCGTCATCAATTTTGTTTACTCTATTAGCATAGATGGTATAGCACATATGTTAATGCAATACATTACATTAATTGCCTGTTTTATAAATATACAAGTTATTGTGTGTGTGTGTGCATGTGTTTCAGCTATTGTAGTAAGGGTGTGTCTGTATAAGCTTGTGTTGTGTTGTATCAGGGTGTAGTATGGATTTGCGTATGAGCTTGTGATGTGTGGGGGAGGGGAGTGTTTATGGGAAAGGGCTGTATACAAACGCCTCCATTTTGGAATTAAACAAAACAAACTTCCATCTTCCAAATAAACATCACAACACTCCAAACTTCAAATACAATTTATATCCTATACCACTCATATTCATTATACATGAGCCAAAACCCTATATAACTCACAAACTCCAGCTTATCTGACAAACTCTAATTCTCATTCTGAAAATCACATTGTCTCACGTACCCACCCACATGCATATTAGTCATAGTATATTTTATCTCTGTATACTGTATTCTTTAGGCCGCATAATTTCCATACTAAGATGGGAAGGGTTGTGTCTCAGTAATACAAACTCAACCTCTTGTCTGATAAACCATGTGCTCATAAACTCCTGTAAATATACAACTTTACCGCTAATACAAAAATTAACCACAATATTAACTATAACTCAATATTCCCAGCATTATCAGTTCAGATTCCACATTCAATCACAAACTATGCATATTACATTGAAACACATTACTTCAATTATTCTAACCAGCATAAACTACCTTCCATTCCATACATTCAACAAACTAAAATCTCAGCCATACTCTAATATAAACTGACCAAATTCTATAGCTTCAACAGTTTCCATACTTGCCACATGTTCAGCTGTATACTCCTTGTGTGGGGCAGAAGATAAAGACTTTCCAGCCATGTGTTTCATGGTATAAAACCTTCCTTTGGGGTGGAGTCATCCTTTTACAGGAAGTTGGCTCACATGATTTGATATGTAAATGCAAGATGCTTCTCAGGGCAAAACATGTGGCTTGAAAGAAATATCAAATATGACTGAAATATTATTATAATATTCTTAATAATTTCCTCTGATGTCAGTTTTCTGTCATTACTGTTAAACTGATATCAGTTCCCATCTCATCAGTGCTCCTAGTGTTTGTATGCAACTTGTATAAGTGTGTGTTAGAACAGGTGATCAATAAGGTAGGTATCGTTCAGTTTGGAATAAATTATGGCAATGAAATATTCACAGTCCAAAGTTTCATATTAGACAAGTTACTTAAGGGTGAGAAAGACAAGAGACAGACATCTGACTAAATGAGTAGTCTTGATCTTGCTCGCGTTGCCAAAAGGAAATAAAAAAACCTAACGTCATTTCGCTTGACTCAAGGAAAATAAATGCAGAATGGTACAGCAAGTTGCCTTTTCCTAGCGTTCTAAATTATCCCTCAATTAAATCTAGACCCATAAGCTAAAGATGATTGTACGTCACCAGACTCCCATCAAAGTTTGGTTCAGGTCTCACCTGTGTCCAGTTCCTGCTGTTCTTGGTTCTTAGCAGCTATTTTAGTATCCCTTATGTTCTCTGTCAAAGATATTATCTGCTGCAGCTGGGCACCCTCTTGATTCTCAGCATCTATTAGGGATTAAAAAAAATCAGTAATGTTTACACTTTTACTTTTTTCTACCCGTCTGCCATCTTCTCCATTGTGTCCGATTGTAGAGTTCTGATAATCTGCAGTTGTCCACTTACTGGTTCCTAAGAAGAGAAATCCTGTTCTTAGTAACTTGTGAAGAAATGTGAGTATACATAACACATTTATCTGTCTATCCATTCCCATTTTACTTTCTATATTAAAACATGAGTTAGCCATGTAAGTGCCCTTACTGGCCTGCAGGTTAATACAACAAAATCATTAAACTACCATTTTTTTTAAAGCTATTACTGCAGTTGTTCAATTATCACTGCTAGAAATTCAAAACCATGTTATCATTTATTCCATACTTGCCAATTTTATAAACTTGCCTCCGCGAGATCCTGGAGGGAAGGTCATGTGACAGGGATATGTGGGGGTGTGGTAACGCCATTGCATCATCACGGCCCCGTCTACTGCTATGAAATGCCAAAAATTGTGGCATTACATATTATGGGCGGGGCTTGATTATGGAAATCTGTGTCATTAAGCTCCACCGCAGTCTGGGAGGATGGCTACTCTCACGGAATTTCTAGGAGTCCTCAGTAGGCAAGTATGTTTTTTTTTTTATGGTCCACGTCTATCCCTCTGCTTCTTGTGAATAAAAACATCACCCACCAGAATTATCTTCAATTTTACAGGTATTTATAAACACAAACTATAAACATTTGTGTCCACAATCAAAAAACAGTGTTTGAATACACTAGGGCAGGGGTCCTCAAACTTTTTAAACAGGGGGCCAGTTCACTGTCCCTCAGACCATTGGAGGGCTGGACTATAGTAAAAACAAAAACTATGAACAAATTCCTATGCACACTGCATATATCTTATTTGGAAGTGAAGAAACAAAACGGGAACAAATACAATATTTAAAATGAAGTAAAGTTAAATCAACAAATTTACCAGTATTTCAATGGGAACTATGGGCCTGCTTTTGGCTAATGAGATGGTCAATGTCTGGTTCCATATTTGTCACTGCTGGTCGTAACAAGTGATGCAAGTGTGTATCCGTTAGTCTTGATCTGTTTGGAAATTTCAAATGTTTCATTCTAGAAAAAGTCTGTTCACAGACATAAGTGCTGCCAAAGATGGTTGCCATTTTGAGTGCATGGTTCCTGAGATGAGGATATGTCTCAGAGGGGAGAGATGCATAGAAATTATGAAGGCTGCTTGACTTGAATGCATCTTTCAGAGAGTCACAATTCTGCAGTTCAGCCAGTTCCATTTGGTAAATTGTATCCACATTTTCAATGTCAATAGAAAATGGGTTACGGAAAAGCTGTATGTCCTGTTCATGGAGATGAAGCTCTTTAAATCTAAATTGGAACTCCTTTTGCAATTTTTCCAGTGAATCCACACATGTTTTGTTTGGGAATGCAATCAATGTTTTTTCTGCTAACAGATTTTGAGTTGTGGGGAGATGGCAGAAGTTTTCCTCCTTCACTTGTTTGATGAGGAGGCCTAATTTCACTTCAAATGCTTTGACATGTGATTGCTTATCACAGATGAGCTTCCCCTTTCCTTGAAGTTGCATATTGAAATTGTTGAGTAGCTCTGTTACATCTGTCAGAAAGGCAAGGTGCCATTTCCATTCTGCATCATTGAGCTCTGGTACTTCTTTGTTTTTTGAAAGCAGAAAAGTTGTAATCTGTGGAAGTAAGTCATAGAAACCTTTCAAAACTCTCCCTCGACTCAGCCAACAGACTTCTGTGTGATACAGAACATCTTCATAGTCAACATTTAGCTCAGACAGAAATTCCTGAAATTGTCTGTGGTTTAGTGCATTAACTCTAATGAAGTTAACACAAGATACCACAATTTTCATAGCAGAGTCCCACTTCAATGATTTACTACACAGCGCTTGTTGGTGGATGAGGCAGTGTATGGCTATTGGATGAGAATGGTTATGTTTGTCCATCTCTTGGTTAATGCGAGCAATTACTCCTTTCTTAGGCCCCACCATGCTAGGAGCACCATCAGTTGTCACGCTGGCTAGTTTAGCCCAGTCCAGCTCCAAACCATTCATAGTTTGGCAAACCTTTTCATAGATATCCTCTCCTGTAGTTGTTCCTTTGATGCTTTGCAGTGCAGCAAGCTCTTCTGTGACTTCGAAATAATCATTCGTCCAACGAATAAAAATTAGAAGTTGTGCAGAATCACGAACATCATTGCTTTCGTCGAGCGCCAAGGAAAAATATGAAAGTTTTTTTGTGGAGTTTTGCAAATGCTGATGCAAATTGTCTCCCATTTCTTCAATCCTCTGTGTAATTGTAGGTCCTGAAAGACTCACTGTACTAAATAAATCGGCCTTCTCTGGACACATCTCTTTGGCAACAGAAAGAAGGCATTCTTTAACAAATTCTCCCTCCACGAATGGTCTGCCAGTGCGTGCTATTAGCTTGGCAACTTGAAAACTTGCTCGCAGTGATGAAATATTTAGCTGCTTCTGCTTCACAAAAGTATTTTGCTGAGTTGTCAATGTATTTTTCAGTTTTAATATTTTATCTTTTCTCACTTCTCCAATCAAACAGTCATATTTATCTTTATGTTGAGTTTCATAGTGTCGACGCAAATTATATTCTTTGAACACAGACCCTATATTCTGGCATATCAGACATACAGCTCTTTCCTTGTACTGCATGAAAAAGTAATCATAAGTCCACTGTTCTTTGAATATCCTACACTCCGGGTCAATTTTTCTTTTTCTTGACATCATTGTTTCCCAGGGATTTCAAATTGCTATTTGTAAAATACCTATATATATATATATATATATATATATATATATATATATATATATATATATATATATATATATATATATATATATATATATATATATATATATATTATATACAGCACTACAAAAACAATATACCAGCAATAACTTTGCCCACACAGAGGCATACAGACTGCAATGCCCATCATTGCAGTCTGATTGGTGAAACTCCGCTTTTACCTCAGGCTCACACTGAGGTAATAATGCTCCCAACTTCCTCCAAGCTGCCTCTGCGCTGTGATTCCTCTGTTTTCCGCACTCTCTCTCCCGCTCTTCGCACTCCCGCTTCCGACCTTCACTGCTCACAAGTCACCGCTCAGGCGGCCCTCCCAAATGCCCTGGCTTCCTCTGAATCCTGGGAGATGAGTTGTAGACAACAATTCTCATGATCCAGCGCTTCAGCCGGCCAGCCAATCGCGGGCGGCCGCCGCCCCCTCTCCCTCTTCTACCAATGACCGTCCTTCTCATGTAAAAAAAATGACCGACAGGCAGCGGCGTCATAAACACACGGCGGGCCATATATATGTCAGCGCTCCGCATGTGGCCCGCGGGCTGTAGTTTGAGGACCCCTGCACTAGGGTTTCTCTATGACTCCAAATAGCCATGTTACTTTGTGTAATTACGTGATTTACTACTTAGTCCTTATATAACAACAGTTCTGATAGCATTTGTCAGATCATGTGTCACCTTACACAAGAGGGAATTTCAAAGTCCCATTTCTGAGTGGCATATAACATTGTGTATTAGAATTCACCTTTTAAGCCTTAGTAAATAAACTCATTAATATTATACTGGAGTTTCATTAATTCTAATGCTACATGGAGCCAAACACCTCCAAAATTATGGCATGAAATGACTAAATTAATATCATATCTTGCTTGTTTCCAGATTACTCTAAGTCTGATCATGGGACAGCAATACATACAATAACTATGACTATGCAGTGGGTCGTTTGCTAATATTATTAGTTACAGTCTCCATAATACAATTATATATTACCTGTATATACTATGTTTTTTTAAATGAGTATGATTTTGAAGACCACCTCTCTATTATCCCATATATTCTTTATATAGTTTTAAAACAATTGCATATATTCCTCAGTCATTGCAATCTTAAGGGCTAATCAAATTATTTGTTGACATAACAGCAGGACATCTCTTTGTGTATATTCAATTAATTCCAATGACAAAACCCAGATTCATATTTTGCTGCTTATTACATTGTTTCTCTATATTTATAATGTTAACTATATTGCTGTCTAAAATCCTGTATTTTGCAGCCGTGTATTCTACACATACATACCTTAGACATGTCAACGTCTACATCATATTGAATGATATAAATGTTCATATTTACCTGCGCTACAGGACGCATCGCTAACCTGCGATCTAGTCCTCTTATTTACACCCAGCTTATCAATACATAATTATAAGCTCTCTACCTGTCACGGGCACTAGGAGTTCTGCCTAGGATTCACCAGTTGACTATGCTTACCAGAGAGGCGGAGTTTGCACAGCGGTCCTCTGGCAGCAGGGTGAATAGTGGAACGTATATAAAAGCAGATGGAGAGAGGATGCCAATGGAATTGATGATAGTCAATGACTTGCAGCTGTACTGGTAGATGAGTCAGCGACTTGCAGCTATATTGGTAGATGAGTCAGCGACTTGCATCTATAGTGGAAAGGCAGGTTTGAACCACGGAGACCATGGTGGACGTGAGCAGGTGAAAGAAGGTAACGGGAGAGTCCGTGGTCTGCGGATAGCAAGTTGTACCACTGCTGTGATGGGAAGACTTGTCCAGGTGCAGTTAGGTAGCGGGGAAGTCAGTGGTCTGCGTATAGCAAGTTGTACCACTGCTGTGACAAGAAGACTTGTCCAGGTGCAGGTAGGTAGTGGGGAAGTCAGTGGTCTGCGTATAGCAAGTTGTACCACTGCTAGTAAGTGATTAGTTGTTCAGGTGCGGATGAGTGGAGGCATGAAAAGAGTCAATAACTATATGAAGATAATGAGAGCACAGAGGAACTTGTTCCAAACAGATATGCAGCGTAACAACTAATAGTCTATAGTGGATATGGATATCGCTGCTGAGTAGAGAAGCTTGTCCTAAGTGGATATGCAAGGTAATAACTGATAGTCAATAACAAGTAAGCATACCGCTGATGAGTAGAGAAGCTTGTCCAACGAGGATATGCAGGCACAGCAGGAAAGCTGAACGGCTGTAGCGGGTATGGGAACCGCAGGTGAGCAGAGCAGGTTATCCAGCAGACAGCTGAGGACACGAGCAGAATACAGGAGTCTGTAGCGGGTATGAGAACCGCTGATGAGCAGAGCAGGTAATCCAGAAGCCAGCTGAGGACACGTTCAGGATACAGGAATCAGTAGCGGGTATGGGAACCACCGATGCGTAGAGCAGGTAATCAGCAGGAAGCTGAAGACACTAGCAGGACACAGGAGACACCTTCAGAGACTCACAGGGAATGAGACTCAAGATCAGGCAACGATATAATGAGCACATGTGCCTTAAATAGGGAGAGGTGCCTGATCCACCAATTAGATTAAAAGCAAAGGTCATAAGTTCTTGGATGCTGCGCATGCGCAGACCATCAAGATGGCGGACGGCCGCGGCTCAGGACAGGCGCCGGCAGGAAGGCTAGAGAACCACGCACCAGCGCAGAGGCACTCACGGTCCGGTGAGTGACACTACCGGTGATTACTATAAATTTTAGCAGTCAGATATGTTAAACATACCACCCTTTGCGAGTATCTTAAAATATTTAAGAAATAAAATTCATATCCTCCTGTTACATTTTTAATGACTGTGTTAACGCATTGTGTGAATATCCCCCCTGTCTACTCAGTGGATTTGTTGTTTCTCAATCGTTTAACGATTGGTAAATTCGTCTCTCAGATCTGGTTTGACCCAGCCAGAATAGCTAATAATGGCTTTACCGGAGAACCATTACACTTGATCCACTCATAATTTGTGTTTCTTCAGGAGTTACAGGTTTGGAGTGCCTCAGTGGATTCCATATTATGATCAATATACAAGTGAAGCACAAGTTGAGTTATTCATTTAATATGAAATATTGTATCATCCCAAAGTAACTTATTTTGTCACTGTTTACAAGCAAAATCCTATTGGGCAAATGTGAATTCCATGTGATACACTAATACGTAATTTAAATCTTGTCAAAGGGCTCGCTACCCTCATGATGGTGTTTTATACTAGTTTGTGGAGTTGTTTGAGTTACTGGCTCTAGTATATTATAGCCATTCCTTTATAGTTGTTAGCAGGGAATCGTAGATCTCCACGCAAAATTCCTATATCTCATTTGCAGCTCAGCATTAATGTTAGATTCATGTGTGTGATTTTATAGATGTATTTTATAGATGTATTAAATTATATATTTTTACTTATTTGAAGACTTTCTTTATTTTGTAAATATCAGGGTTTAGACAACTAAGTGCTGTACTTTTTTAATATTTACATTGTTGTTATGTGGGTAATTCACATTTTCCCTATATATATTTTCCCTTAATACATTTATCCTTTCTATATAGCCTAAGTGTGCCAACTGGGAGTGTGTGTTTGCTTGTTTTCTGTAGGTAGGCGCTTACCTTCCCTAGAGGCCCTGGCGATGCACCAGTTTCTGGTGCATGCTGGGGACAGGACTAACTACCCAGGTGCTCCAGATTGCTATCATGAGAAGCGGATCTGCTGCAACAGTCTGAATTTGGCTCCAACTCCCAAGACTTTTGTCAGTTTGTGCAGTCACCACATCAAAAAGCATCCCTGCATCTGGGATAGACACCAAGTGCGCAATACTCGGCAATGAATGAAGCCTGAGTCAAAACCTAAACAGTCAAAGGGCACCCGCTCTAGGTGAGCTCCTAAGTTAGGGGTGCTGTTTTATATGTGCATTTGAATGTTTTTCAGGTGCTCAATAATCTACTAAAAGCTGAAAGCGCCATTTGCACACAATGCAATTAGCAGTACAAGAGATAAATCATCTTTCTTAGCACTATAATTAAGTAAGGGTTAAACAGAGCATGATGATAACAGAAATAGGAAGGGACTTAATTTGAAAAAAATGTAATTTTTCTTATGCATGTTTACAAATCTAGCATATACCCCAGACCCGGCGGCATTGCTTTTTTTAATGTCGGCATTGTGATTGGCGACATTGTCAATGTCGTCAATCAAACTGATGACGTTGTAAACCTGTCTGCACAATATAAGTGTTGGCATTTACCCTGCTGACATTTTCATGTCGGTAACCTCCGTCGCAATTATGTACCCTGCCCAATTGTTTGTGTTATAAGTTTAAGCAGACTGTGTTTTGTCTATTCTTAGAAGATCAGATCACATTATAAGACCACTTTATGAAGAAATTCAGGTAATTCCAAAGAGTTTACATACTTTTTCTTGCCGCTATATATGCAAACAGCCCATGGGTGCTCAAAGACTTGGGTGCTTAAAGTCTACAGTGTTCTCCCCAGCACCTATTTTCCGGGTGCTCCTCCTGGCTCTTGTTACTTCCCACCTGGCACTTGAAGCCCAACAGAGTCCTATTATAATGGAATAAACCATTCTCCTATTACAATGTACACTATGCGCGCACTACAGCAGTGTGTATGTTGGATCACAGGTCTGACCAGTCCTGGCAGGTATGGGCAAAAACCTCCAACATTTTTCATTATTATTGCAAATTATTACAACTGCCCCCACCCGACTGCTTTGTAATGCCAGCGAGCTGGGAAAATTTTCTGGGGAGAACACTGGTCTACTCGTCACAAGGAATATTGTCAAGATCAACCCTCAGTACACCAGTAGTGAGAGGAATTGCACAGCAGGCAGAGAGATGGGCTCACTCCATCACTGATACATGCTCAAACTAGTATGAGCACAAGAGCAAGTCTAGCTTTAATTGATGCTGAAATGCATAGCCACTTGGCCAGAAATAGTGATCAGAGTTGCTGCATTCCAGTATGGTTTACAAGCATGAAGATCGCACCACTGCCTGTAAGTAAGAAAGGGGATAATAAATTACAGGCAAGAGCTCAGGCAACGGGAATAGAATTGGCAGAACAATAATTAGTGAGCTTTTTGCAATTTATCTTGTTCCTGCAGGTTAAGTGAGTGCAAGCTTATATCCCAGAGTTTGTTTGCAAGGGTCTAGTGTTGTAGAGACTAAACACGTTTATTGGTACAAGACATTTTTATATAAAGTCTCTGAATACCAGCTTCAACAACTAAGCAGTTTTTCTCCCATCCATAAACTTTCACAATGCCTATTTTTTTTTTTTTATATCACTACTGCAGTTCATCACCGTTATTTCTTCAGTTCTTGGGTCCTGACCTAACACTTCACTTCAACTGCCTGCTATTTGGGGCTGACAATGTCTCCAAGATTTTATTTTATTTTAACCATGAAGTTAGTTACTCTGATAATGGAATTGAGGAAGCAAATTTTCCCATCACAACAGATTCTGTTCCTGGGTGTCCAGATATACACTATATGCCATTGTCACAACTAAAGTGTTCTAGGATCCAGTCCCTACCTAGCATGTCAGCCGCAGGCTCAGAAGCAAGTCTCAAAAAAAAAAAAGGTCTGATATTGGTGGGGATGTTCTCATCCACAATAGGAATAATCCTGTGGACAAAATGACATACCCAATATCTCCAGCTAGAGCTCATAAGGAAATGGAACTAAAGGAACCTGCCTATTGCCCTGTCAGGAACCACCAGACAGTCGACCAAGCAGTGGCTAAGGCCATGTAATAGCAATTACATCTGCTTGCAGAGTAGGAGAGGTACAAACACCATGGTGCAAGGAACTTTTTCTCAGTATCTACTTGGATAAAGTGGTATTCTGAGCCAAAACCGAATTCCTGCTGAAGGTGGTTTTTAGATTCCACATTAACCAAGAAGTGGCACTGTCGTCTTTTTGGCCCACTTCCAAAAATGAAAGTGACAGAAAACTACATATACCAGATCTACTAATAGCAGATTTTATATATTATGTCTACAACTGGGAATTTGGAAGACAGACTTGCTCTTGTTCTTATGACTGGGCCCAGTAGAGGGTACACTCCCTCTAAGCAAACTATTGGCTTCTCTGATTGTGTTGAAAATATATAGTCCTACATGAGTAACAGTTGTAAGGCCTCAGAGATCCTTAGAGTTCACTCAACTCAAGCATCTTGGGCAAGCAAGGCTCAGGTTTCGGTGGTGCAGCTCTGCAATGCTACTGGATATTCTATTCATACTTTTAAATTATTATCTGGATATCTGATCCACTTTTGATGCTCCATTTGAAAGAGATGATCTTAATGCAGCTTCCAAATAATGAGAGAGAGAGAGATATATTTTCTTTTTTCATATTGCAGCTTTCAGCCAACAAAAAGTGCTCTGGTGATGACTCCCACAAATTGCCAGGGCACAGACTTGTGCAGTATGAATGGGGTCAACCCGGGAAATTCCCGGGTCCAAGGTGCAGTATGAATGGTGTTTCTGAGCTGGGATGCTCCGAGCCCCTGCAAAAACCGGCTTCAAAAACCCGGGATATTGCAGGGGCAGCAGTATGAAAGTGGTATAAATCTTTAGTTTGCAACATATCTGGCAGAGTTTTGTTTATTATTGGGCCCTCCCTATAAGCTTCCCATAGTTATTGCTGCTATGTAGTCTGAAGATAAAAAGGACGGATCATTTACCATTAATTCCTTTTCCTTAAGAGACTCATACTTGCCTACTTTTGGCACCTCCTCTCCCAAAGGGCAAGTGCGGTAGGTGTGGCATCACAAAGGTGAGGCATTATGAAGCAAAACATGTAATCAAGGGTCCCTCTGGCCTCTGTAAAAGAAGTAGAGGCGGAATCGGGGAGAGTGGTCTACTCTCCTGGGAGGACTCCCTGAAATCTGGTAGTCTCCTGGACAGGTAGGTTCTGTATAATCTGTCTTGAATCAGAATGCAGTTAGTCTAGTTTCCTCTTCTATACATTACATAATTGTAGCCACCTTGTGTATTATTGAGAATATTTTTACTTTGACATGTGTTTTATTGCTTGTGCACAGGTGGGAGAATCTTTAATTTGCACACTCTGACCTAGTATAAAACTGCACTATTGCATTCCATAGTAGGGTTTAGTACGAGTTTAAGTTAGATTCACTAGGACACTGGTGCCAGATAGGGTTATTGACATCTGTTTTCCTACTACTATCTTGGGTTTCATTTGGCTTTATCTGTTCAATGCTTTTAATCCTTTTTTTTTCTCCCCATCAGTGGTATGTAAGAAGAATCTTGATAGTACCACAGTTGCCATTCATGGGGATGAAATCTATTGCAAGTCATGCTATGGCAAAAAATATGGGCCTAAAGGATATGGATTTGGACAGGGAGCAGGTACTCTAAGTATGGACCGGGGAGAAAGCTTGGGCATCCGACCTGAAGAGTAAGTTACAAGATGTCTGTGATTTTATTGTTTTTTTTTATACATTTAATGTATTAAATTACTTTTCCAAACAAAATGGTCTGACAGTTTGGAAAGAATATATGACTGGCAGTGTGGGGTCATTTTTAAATGAGGAAAAATAGAGGTGGTGTTTGTTTGTTTTATGATTTTGAGTCTACAAGATGCATACACTGGTGTACCCCCTATACCCTAATTTATTTATTGATGCTCATATGATTTGCATGACACTTTGCATGGCATAGTTCATGATTGGAGTACCTATGTGTATGTGTATAATAAAGTACTTCACTATATAAAGTATGCTTTATGGTGCTACTTTAATGAAAGGCATGGCTGAAACTCAATTACCACCACCTCAAAGATGGTCTAAAAGTCAGATTGTTTTGCTTACACAACAAGATTCTGCAGACAGCCACTAAAATAGGAATGCCTCCCAAAATGTGCAGTCTCCATCTCTTAAAATATCTTGTCCTAGCAGACAAAATTTTGTACATGCACCTCATGCAAAGTCCATATCTTTGTCATGTTGTTTTTTTTTGTTTTTTTTGTTTTTTAAGGAATGCTCATAAAAAGGGGAAAATATATTTATTCCATTATGGTACAAAATGACTACCATATGTTGAGAAAATTATGTGAAATATGCTTGGGGAAATGGCTAAATAAATAAATTAATAATAATAATAATAAAAAGGGTAGATCTCCTAAGGTAGAGATTTGGCGTGCATTCGCGGCATGAAAAGTTACATTGTCCTTGTCAATTTTTTTTTCTGTTCCCTCTCCAACTCCAGGTCCTCAAGACACCAGCCTACAAACAACCCAAATCCCTCCAAGGTTGCTCAGAAAGTGGGAGGCGCTGATGTCTGTCCTCGTTGCCTTAAGTCTGTGTATGCTGCTGAAAAAGTGATCGGTGGAGGAAATGTGAGTACAACTTATGAGGAATGAACCAGTGGCGGAACTACCATTGTTGCGGCAGGTGCTGTGCACCAGGGCCCATGGAGATAATGGGGCCTGCTGCATTGCAGATGCAAAGGGTTGGGGGCCTTTGTGTTATGATCTGCCTTGTTTCTTTGTGTGCATTTTTGTTATGATCTGCCCTGTTTCTTTGTGTGCATTTTACCCTGTGTTATGATTTGCCTTGTTACCCTGTGTGCACATATCTGTGATTCTCCAGAGGAGCTGCTGTCCTGCCATTCCTCTATCAGGGGTTAACTAGCACTGCTAATTAATTATCCTCACCTGTCTGTGGCCTATATATGCCTGCTTATTCCTGAATCCTTTGCTGGTCATTGATGTTCCTAGCCTGCTCATGTGTTTCTCTGTTCCTGATTTACCTGCATGTTTCTGACTACTGCTGCAAACTGGTTTCCGTTAAGTCATCTGCTGCATTTCTTTATTATTTACTGCTTGTTTGCCAAGATCTGGAAATCCATTGTTCCATTCAGCCTGAACTGTTACTGTTTATTTTTGCCTTACCTGGACTATACTTTTCTGCAATAAACAGTTTAAAACGTTTATATCACGTGTCTGGCTCCATGGCTGTAATTAAGGAAGTGGTTGTGAACAGAACCCTAACAGAATGACCAGCCAAAAAGAAAGCCTTGGAGTCATGTGGAAAAACCCTGCTTCAGATTTCCCCTGGAACTCTCATTGGAATTGATTTCATTTGTTTTCTCCCTGCAAACATGTCTGCTCTACAAATGGCTGAACAGCCTCTGCTTCAGTGTCTACAAACTGACATAATTCTGTTACGCTCTCAGCTGGCTCAATTTTCTGCTCTATTTTTCGACCCACTCAGGAGACTATCAGAATCTGTTTCTCTGAAATCCAATACTGTTGATTTGCTTCCGCCAACTCTGTCTGCTGCTGAAACTGTGCTGCCAGCACCTCTTAATAGTACTATGACAAATTTGCGTTTAAGTAACAATTACAGTGTGACAAATACCCAGTTCACGGGTGGTCCACGCCCCCACCTGACTGAAGCGGAGCGACGGCGCAGAATAACCAACAAACTATGTCTCTACTGTGCAAGTAATATACACTTCTTACAAGCCTGTCCTCTCCGCAGGCCACGACAGCCTACCAAACCATCTTTTGTTGTTACTTCTCCGCATTCTGGATTTGTTTACATTTCACCTGTTCTACTCCCTGGGATGAGACCCAATCTGCCAACCCCCAGTTACCAGTCCCGAGGCGCCAGCTCCAGCCGCCTGTCCCGAGGCGCCAGCTCCAGCCGCCTGTCCCGAGGCGCCAGCTCCAGCCGCCTGTCCCGAGGCGCCAGCTCCAGCCTCCTGTCCCGAGGCGCCAGCTCCAGCCTCCTGTCCCGAGGCGCCAGCTCTAGCCTCCTGTCCCGAGGCGCCAGCTCTAGCCTCCTGTCCCGAGGCGCCAGCTCTAGCCTCCTGTCCCGAGGCGCCAGCTCTAGCCTCCTGTCCCGAGGCGCCAGCTCTAGCCTCCTGTCCCGAGGCGCCAGCTCTAGCCTCCTGTCCCGAGGCGCCAGCTCTAGCCTCCTGTCCCGAGGCGCCAGCTCTAGCCTCCTGTCCCGAGGCGCCAGCTCTAGCCTCCTGTCCCGAGGCGCCAGCCTCTGTCTCCTGTCCCGAGGCGCCAGCCTCTGCCTCCAGCTTTGAGCCTGCTGCCACTGTGTCCAGTCCCGAGTCTCCTGCTGCAGCCGTTGCACCCGAGTCTCCTGCCACTGTGCTACCCGGTTCAGAGTCTTCAGCCGCTGCCTCCAGTGCCGAGTCACAAGCTGCTGTCGTTGTTCCTGAGCTACAGTCTGCTCCAGAGGGGCGCTGCCCTTACAGTCTGCTCCAGAGGGGGCCCAGTCCCATGCGGCTCAGCCCGAGTTGCCAGTCCCATGCGGCTCAGCCCGAGTTGCCAGTCCCACTTGGTGCTGTCTGCTCTGCGGCTCCTCACAATGCTGTACAGTCCGAGTGGTGTGCTCAGTCTGGGCTATCCGTCAGATGTGCCCAGCTTACCGTCCCAGTCGGGGACTCATGCTCTGCTGTCCCAGTGCGGGATTCTCCAGAGACTGCTGCTCAAGTTGAGGACTCCCCAGAGTTTCCTAGTGAGCCAGAATGCCCAGATGCCTCTTCCAAGTCATCAGATCCTCCTCCAGTCTTCTTTGATGGGGACATTAAACAGTTTTTGTCGGTTCTTCAGCTGTCCACGAAACCGTTTCAAGACTCTCCAAATTACTTTGCCAACCAATTTAACCAAGTGGGTTCTATAATTATGAGTTTTAGAGGGGAGCCACAGACCTGGGCCTTCTCCCTTCTAAATTCCGATAACCCCATTATCCATAATACCATGGACTTTATTAACGCTGTGTGCAAGAAGTACTCCATCAACAGTTGATTTTCCTGGTCATAGTCCTTCCGTTTCCATTCCAGCCTGTGTTTCCGCTCCTCTGCTTATTCACAAGTCATCGATGTCCGTTGCTTCCATTGGTCAGCCTATATCTTCAAAAAATAAAAAGAACAATCACAAACAACAAACCTTGGTTACCGGCTTCATGGGCATTTCACCATCTTCTCATAAAATTAACAGTCCTGTTCCGACTCTAGGCTGGGACTCAGACTCTGAAAGCGAATTTTTGGAGGATACTAGAGTGTTAGTGGACGAAATTGCCAATTCTTCTGCTTCTGAAGAATTGGGTCTTCTCTGTACTCCATTAGAGAAGAGCCCAATTGTGACTCCAGGGAGATCTTATAAAAAGAAAAAGAGGAGAAAAACCTGAAAGGAGCATGTATGGAGCGTCTGGAATCCGCTCCTTAAAGGGGGGCTATGTTATGATCTGCCTTGTTTCTTTGTGTGCATTTTTGTTATGATCTGCCCTGTTTCTTTGTGTGCATTTTACCCTGTGTTATGATTTGCCTTGTTACCCTATGTGCACATATCTGTGATTCTCCAGAGGAGCTGCTGTCCGACCATTCCTCTATCAGGGGTTAACTAGCACTGCTAATTAATTATCCTCACCTGTCTGTGGCCTATATATGCCTGCTTATTCCTGAATCCTTTGCTGGTCATTGATGTTCCTAGCCTGCTCATGTGTTTCTCTGTTCCTGATTTACCTGCATGTTTCTGACTACTGCTGCAAACTGGTTTCAGTTAAGTCATCTGCTGCATTTCTTTATTATTTACTGCTTGTTTGCCAAGATCTGGAAATCCATTGTTCCGTTCAGCCTGAACTGTTACTGTTTATTTTTGCCTTACCTGGACTATACTTTTCTGCAATAAACAGTTTAAAACGTTTATATCACGTGTCTGGCTCCATGGCTGTAATTAAGGAAGTGGTTGTGAACAGAACCCTAACACTTTGTTCCCTCTTCCCCGCCTCCCTTCACCGGGGCTCACAGCTCGTTAGTTTCGCCTCTGGGATAAACATTGGTGTAAAGGCTGCAGTTCTCTAAAAGTCATTGATTTTATGCGACAACATAATATTAATCATATTTACTTATAGAGCTGAACCCCTCCACACAAAATGAAGTCACATCTGACTGTTTGATATTGCAGATTGATATTTATAAACCCTCCTGTGCTACGCTCTAGTTTGCATTGGATCTGGTAATAAAAATTGTGGAGACCTACTAAATCTCTTTAATAACTTGTGAAAAAAGTGAAAAGGTTAAACAAAAGATAAAAATACATCTGTACTGTCCCTATGACCTGGAATAAAAGTACATATATTTATTATCCCAAACATAACATTTGGAAGCAATTCCCTACCAGGAGTCTAGTGATAGAGATGTAAATTACCTCATTCTTAAAAAAAAAAACAAAAACATTATGCTGTGTGCTTCTGAGTTTAGACAGGCAATTGAAGACCGTAGTCATATTTAAATATATGGCACAATACCAGTACCAACATAATGCCTTTTAAAAGACAAAATATTTTTGTGTTCAGTTACCTTTAATATGCCACTGATATTCTGAGTACTCAAACCATTTTTTTTTTTGTATTTGAAATACATCTGGCTTAAGACATCAGCTTTTATGAAGCACCATTTTTGTGAATTCTAACAGAAAATCAACAATGTCACTAACCTATTACGTGAGCTCTGCTATACAGTAATGTAGTGGCTGTTTGGTATTATTATATTTCAGACACTAAACTATTTTGTAGGGGAAAATTGTAGGATCATTTTTATTTGTACAGTAAAGAAGGAATTCATTGAATTTATCAGCAATACTTTTACAATGCACTGTATCCATCTTGCAGTCATGGCATAAGGCCTGCTTCCGTTGTGCCAAATGTGGGAAAGGTTTGGAATCCACAACACTGGCAGATAAAGATGGAGAGATATATTGCAAAGGTACGTAACAGTTATGTTTTTTTATTACTGCTATACTGTGCTTTCAGAAACACACTTTATACACAAACACTTAGTTATCCATCACCCTTGCACACAGAAGTACTTAAGATCAATGTCATATTTACTAGAGGAAAATATATTAACTGAAAACTAAAATAGTACTGTTGCTACAAATTCTGTGATGTTTCTTCTTGCTAGCGTCTTTCATATGGCAACAGGTGTGACTCTGGGTCTGATTTAAGGTCAGATAGTCCCAGCTGTAAAATAACACTTTGCTGTTTCTTGGTTTTCTATAGTAAAAAGCTGTTATACTGGGTTGGGCATTGATAGAACCAGAGAAAAGTGACATGCTTTGTTGGCTAACTAAATACATTTAAACTGCAAGATTTCACGGCCTCTACATCAGGTATGGTATATAAATGCCAGACATTTAAGTTTTAAATATATTTAAGTAGACAATAAAGAGTATTGCTTGTTCAGTAGTAAAAAGACAGATAACTTGAAAAGTAGGTAGCGCTTGGAGATTTCCTTTTAATAATGAATGGTATGGGTTACTGATGTCCCTCAGATGTCAATTCGTTTTGGAGCAGCATTTTCTTCTTCTACACTGCCTGTGAAGATTACTTTGGTTGGATGTGGTGCACTGTCATATTTGTAAATGTTACTTCTCAATTTTTTGAAATTCCTTTCCATGTACACGGAGTTCTAGGTAAAATGTTGTACTGCTTTTTATCATTTATATTTGTTTACCAAATCTTTCATTAATCTTGTTAAATTCTGTCATCTTTTTATCCCTAGGATGCTACGCTAAGAACTTCGGGCCAAAAGGCTTTGGTTTTGGTCAGGGTGCTGGAGCTCTAGCCCACACAGAGTGACCATTCTCTAATGCGTTGTCTGGCATTCATTTCATCCTCAATGATCAGTGTCAGGCACTGCTGCTCTCCAGTGCTAACAGTTACATACTGCAGCTTTGATTTTGTCTATGTATTTTAAGCACAGGCATGTGTATGTGTGTGTTATATATATATATATATATATATATATATATATATATATATATATATATATATATATATATATATATATATATATATATATAATTACTCTTAAAAAAAACGAAATAGACATACATATAAATGTTTAAGTAGCTCTTGTTACTGCCTTGTAAACACTAAAGACTGAATGTTACTTTAATGTATGCAGCTAGAATATTGCGTTCATAGACCCTTTTCTGTGGTTGTTACTCCTAACAGTCTCATTGCTGAATTGTTATGAGAAGGCAATTGTAAAGCATGGCTGTGTGATTGCTTTTTTTTCACTATGTATTAGTGGTTCTCACCTAAATATAATAAAGATATATTTATATCACCATGTGCCTATGTATTTAATTTCGGGAGATGAAATCTCTTTGTAAATCAACTCCCTAGCCACAGCACACATGAACATGTTTTGTCACAAAAGCTTAGATAAATTCACACACTGTTCCTTAATACTCCAAAATTGTTAAGTTTTTATTTCTTCCCAGAAAAAGCTTTCATAAAGTGAACACTTTTAGTCTCTGCTTAGCAAAGTTGTTCTCTCCAGTTCAGCCTGCTTCTAGCCCTCATATTTTAAAAGCTGAGATGCACTGGATTACAATGAAGGTAGAGGTCGCTGAGCTATTCACCAAGGACTGCTTTGTGAATAAAGCAAACATCAGAAGTACTGCAATTTAATACAATGAAAGGATATAAAATATGCTTCAAATAAGGGGAGAGGTATACAGCTCTCCTTTATGTCACACATTTTATAAAGATAGTGTAGCCTGTGCAAGACATGCTGACTCATGACTCAAATCTATATTTAAAGCATTCATTAGCAAGTAACTACATAGAATTAAACCACACTCAATAAAATAAACATGGAGAGAGGAACTGTGTAATCTATTTATCTAATTTAATCTGATTTATTGCAATTCTGCTTATGTAATACAATACCTCAACCAAGACATTTTGGGAAATAATTTTTATAACTTAGGAATATATTTGATACTTGTTTATTTATTTGAAACAAATGGGCCTTGATTTAATAAGGAGAGCAAAGCAAAAAAAGGAGTAACTTTGATCCTAGACAAAACCATGTGCAAATTAGTTAATTATTTTTCACATAAGTTAAATACTGGCATATAGCACACAAATACTTGATAGCTTTATTTCTACACTGAATTTTAAAGTTGATCTAGGACATGCCCTACCCCAAATATAAACCTGTCCCCACATTATAAATTTACATCCCCTCCAAAGCAACATGGTTTTGCCAAGGTGCAAAGCTACTCGTTGTTTTGATTTACTTTTCTTTATGAATCAGGCCCTATATGTTTAGTCTGTGCATCAATCAGGCCATCCTCACCTCTGTTAGTAATGTGTATAACAATCTCTTGAAAATATAAATTCACAGGGGGCGTGGCTTGGTGGCCATTCGTGTCAGACGCGGGTGGATTGAGCTTCTGCTCTTATAACCACAAAAATCATGCTCCATCGGTCTTCTGAGTGTCCTATCTCTAAGTATTTTTAGGTGGATCTAGGTTTCCCTGCACTCCAGCTTTACATCAAGCCCTCTGACATCTGTGGCTCCATCCTACACCCGGATCCAGGGATTGCGGCCTAGCCATCCATCTGCTCCCCCACAACACAGCTTACTACTGTTGTCCCAGGACTTAAAACCGCCGTCGAGACTGAACCTAGCTGAGTCTTAACAGACCAGCGGGCACCTGTCGAAGTCGTATAATTGGATGAACGAAAGTATATTTGTTAATATTGTTTTATTGGTCGATTGCACTGTTGGATAAACATTGGTGTAAAGGCTACACGTGGCATACTGCGATCGCACAGTAAAATACCCACGTACACACTCGCATTACAACATTTAGTTATTTATATAATTCATATTCATATTGGTTCCGTTATACAGTGATTTATGAGCAGATAGTATTTAGTTAGTTTATATATTATGATTATATGTACACTTCAGTGTTATTTAAGGTTCAGGTTATAGGAAATGTGTCATGTCTGATATCATATTAATCCCCTTTACATCAGCAGCTGTCCGGTGCATTCGGCGAATAGATCGCACATTGCATACTCTAGCTATTAATGTTAGGGAATAAACCTTTAATATGATGCTGACTATAAAATGCTAATGGACTAGTTGTAACTGGAGTCTTGGCGGGAAAAAAGGAGCACATCCCCTGGAGAGATGACCCCCACCTTTGAATTCTTTAGTTTGAACTAGCCTATGACCTGTTTACCCTGGACCCACCCGAAGTCTGGATCTATAGAAGCAAGTCACGTCATCTGCATTGTTCACTCTGTAACACTGAATGTATATATATATATATATATATATATCATAGCTGCGCTCCCACTAGCTTCAGTCTACTCTGACTACAGTATTCAAGGGTGAACTACTGTGCACTGGTACCCGTGGGGGCGCAGTGCAAGCGCATGCGAACGCAGCGGTATGTATGTATCTTTTTTAGTATTGGCTGTACTGTATTATATTATAATCATGTATTGAACTGTTAAAACTTTGCATCTGCTAAATAAATTACTTTGTGCGTTGGAAAAACAATACAATCGCCTATGCAATGCTTATTTGAAAACAATAGAATTACTTTAATACACCCGACAGCTCATCTCCTCCTGCAGTGCTTGCAGGGTGTCTCGTACTTCTCTCCGGAGAAGTAGTTCCAGGGGCACGGCCCTCCATCCTCGTCCAGAGACTGTCTTACACTTGGCTTGCGGCCCACCCAGATTGCGAAGGTTGCGACCGCGGGGGTCCCTGGCAGTACCGCATCAATATCGGGTTCCTGACACCGGGCTGGCTCTTCCCCGACTGCAAATCACCTACAGACGTCTGCCGCCTCTCCACCAACTGTGGGACTACCGCTAATGCCTGTCGGCACTTCGCACGCTGCAAAGCAGCTGCACAC
Organism: Mixophyes fleayi; assembly: GCF_038048845.1. NCBI lineage: Eukaryota > Metazoa > Chordata > Amphibia > Anura > Limnodynastidae > Mixophyes > Mixophyes fleayi. The sequence goes on from NC_134403.1 coordinate 232,892,190, forward strand.
TTCTGTCTTTACCTGCTGCGGGGTTATTATAGTTTTCTCTTTTTGCAACATTGTAAAAAATGACTACTGCTAATATTTTGCTTGTGACAGGCAGTACAGTAACCTGCTGACAGAAATCTATCGCCCTGTCACCTCAGCTACAAGATTCTGCTGACATTCCACACTGTCACTGGAAATGTCCCCCTGCACTCCATAATTAATTTTTTGCTGACAGCGCAAAGTCCATCCAGTGAAACAGACTTAATCGGCTCACCTGCTCAATTAACTTAAACTGCCTTTTGTTCACAACCTTCATTTTTGAAAGCCTCTACTGCCACATAGCGGCAGTTGTCCAGCATCACTACCTGTGCTTGTATTGACTTTGTCAGGTTCTCTTTGTATCACATACAAGCCACCCAAAAGAACCCTTACTTAATCTTTTTTGATCCAGGCCACTCCTTTTTACTGGTTCCTATTTTTTTGGCTCCTCTAATGTAACTTCACACTGGTTCCGTACCGTGCGGACCCGTTATGTTCCCGTAAGACAAAGTGCACCTTTCCCCTTCCACTCCTCTCCTATTCTTCCCCCTTTCCTACCACATTGTACAAAGTTCTCCATGGTCTGAGCAGTTATGTCACAAAAACAGAAAAAAATGCCTCAGGCCACTCCTTCCAATTTGTTTGGCGCCAAAGGCAAACCTGCCTCCAAAACACCTGATCAATCCGAGACCTCAAACTCTCCTTCCTCTGTAGATCTGGAACTTGACTGACAGTAACAATCACTTATGACTAGCCTACTTGAAGGGGTTAAAGCCACCTTCCATCAGGAACTCGCCAAAGCGGTCAATGACTTCAAGTCTGAAATTGTCTCCCTGGGCAATAGGACGGACACTTTTGAATCTAAACCAGACGACTTGTGTTGCTCTCATGACATCCTTAGTAGAGAAGTGTCTTGCCTTCATGATGAACTTGAGGCCATTAAAGAAAAGCAAGAGGACTCTGAAAACCGTTCTCGACAGAATAATGGACCGTATCCGTAATGTTTCAGGAGCTATTTCTACGTCTGAACTCCAGATATTTCTTAAAGATCTATTTTTCCACATTCTCCCTGATCTCTCAGATATGGATTGCCTCATGGACCAAGCTCACAGAGGTCTTGGAGCTCGCCCTTCCTCTGATCAGCCTCCGCATGACATTGTCCGCCTCCACTACTTCCGAACTAGGGAGTATATCCTCATGGCTACCAGGGATAGCTCTACTACTGTCTTCCGTGAAATGAACATACAACTGTTCCAGGATCTGGCGCTCTCCACTATTCAAAAACATAGAGACCTGCAACGAGTTACCAGACTTCTTCGTCAATATAATGTCGGGTTCCGTTGGGGATTTCCCTTCCAATTGCAGGTTTTCGCTGCTAATTCCTCACACTACGTTAAAACTTTGACTCAGGGCGAGAAATTGCTGGCTAAACTGGATATCCTTCCTGCTGCACCTCCTCCTCAATCTGGCTCTCCAAAGCGCCATTGCTCAGCCCCACCAAACCCGGAGTAGTCCAAGGCATCCCGAGGGCCGGCCAGAGACGCCAGACCTCCATGACAAATGTGACTCTTCTTGAAAATATTTTCCCCACCACACTGAGGAAGAGGAGAAAGTTGTTTTTACCTCTCTCTTTGCAGATGGATGCCTACCGTGGTTGACACCGCTAGGTGAAGCTCCTGAATCTACTTGACTTTCCCTCCATTCGTATTTACATTATTTTCAGTATGCTTAGTAACATTGTCATTATTTTTAAAATCATTGTCTCATCACACCGAAACTCATATACTGCTGCATATACCGTTCCAATCTCACTACATGGAGACAATCTGCTTTCCCTTCCTACACTCTTCCCCCCTCCCCTCTAATTTCCTTCCCTCTCACACCCTCTATCTACCTCTCCACTCTTCTTCTGCTCCTTCCCCTTTGTTCCCTCCTCCCCACTCTGCTCCATTTTCGAATGTCACTTATATATATTTGTTGTTCATCGTACTACCATACTGTTAAAAATTGATCAAAATACCATATATTGTTCATTCTATGTCACTAACCTGTTAGTACAATAAATTGACGTTTGTACACTGTTGTATATACCGTTCCAATGTACTGTTTGGTTATAATTGTTATTAATTTTCTCTCTCACCTAATGGAGACAACCTGCTCTCCCATCCCACCCCCTTCCTATTACCCTCCATATATTTTGCCCTTACTTCCCCCTTCACCCCCATACCCCTACTCCTCTCCTCCCGTCTTCTCCTTCCCTCCCTGCCCCATTTACATATGTCACTACATATGTCACTTATACTTGTTAATCATTATATTACCAAATAGTTGCACGTTGTCCACGGCAACTTATGCTGTTCATTCTATATTGATATCACTGGTCCCCGTTTCTGACTCCACTCCAAGTCACTTTCCAAGCCTACCCCCATGCACCCTCTTAGTTTGTGATTACTTAATGAGTATTTTCTCTGTTGCTTTTCTGAACCTCTTCTGGGTTCCTATGTTTAAGGGTTTTCGCCCAATTAGGCTCCCTTCTCACCCTATCCCTCCCTATCCCCAATTTGGCTATTTCTTTCTCTCTCTCCCTGCTTCCCCCTCCACTATTGAAAGGGATTAACACTTTCCTTTTTGTCCTATCGTTTTCATTTTGCACCTCGAGACTGAATACATCTCATTCATATTGCGTTGAAACTTATTTCCATAAATGTGAATGGGTTAAATTCCCCCCACAAGCGTACTATAGTCCTTGCAGAGAAAAGGCAGATATTGTCTTCTAACAAGAAACCCACCGCACTGGCAATCGCACTCCGCTTCAAGGTAAACCGTTCTCACAGACTTTTTTTGCCTCAGCAGACTGCAAAAACTAGGGGTAGCGATACTCATCCATAGTAAAGTCCCTTTCTCCCATTCTTCCACCTATATGGACCCGGAAGTCCGCTTCCTACTGGTAACTGGCACTCTTCGCTCCAACCCAATCACTCTGGGATCTGTCTATGCCCCAAGCCAAGGACTAGCTCCCTTCTTCAACACTTTATTTAGACACATTGAAAAACTCCCACAAGGACACTTGATAATAGGTGGAGACTTTAATGTAATTCTTGACCCTTCTCTAGACAAATGTTCTCCTACCTCTCCAAAAATGCATCCCCCCTCCCTTAAAGACATCAGAGACCTTAGCATCCTTGCTCAAACAAAACCTGTATGACTCCTGGCGCCTCAAAAATTCCACTAGAGACTATACCTATTTTTCAGCCCCTCATCAGACATACTCCCACATCGATATGCTTCATGTTTCTCATTCCCTTATGTCCCATACAACCCAAGCGGGTATCACTCCATTTTCATGGACTAATCATGTGGGAGTATATATCTTGTTGGAACTTATCCGCTAACGGCCTCGCTCTCGGCCATGGCGCTTGGACGATTCGATTCTTCTAAATGACTGCAGCATTAACCATCCAAATGTCTATGACTAATTTATTCTTAGAGAATTCATCTCCTATAGCGCCAGGAGTCGTGTGGAAAGCTCACAAGGCCACTATTCGTGGACACCTGATTAGTACTACCTCTGCTGCCAGGAAGAAATCGGCTGCAGAAATGGCCTCTTTGGAGCAGCGACTTTCCGCTTTGCACACCCAGCACAAACAACGCTGTGATTCTAGCTTATTGACTCAGATAGACTCCAATTAAACACTAGGCAGCTTCTATAATACAGAAACTCCAGCAGCGATACTACGACAAGGCCGATAAAGCGGACTCTGTGTTGATTTGGCAAATGTGGTTAAAACGGGCCTTAGGTTTTATTGATAAACTCCCATTACTCTATTACATATGATCCCTCCGCTATTGTGCCTAACTTTCAGGAATACTACTCTTCCTTCTATAAGCTACCTGCCTCTCCACCCGTAGGGACCTCCCTGAACAGAACTTAAGTGCATACCTAACCAAATCCACCCTCCCCAAACTTACTTCAACTCAGCTTTCTCTCTTGAACTCCGCTATTACAAAAGATGAAGTCCTGGCAGCCATCAAATCTTTTAAATCCTCCTCGTCCCTAGGTTCTGACGGTTTCACCACTCCATACTATAAAAAATTTGCAAGGTTCTCGAATCTCACTTGACCTCTTCTTTTTTTTAATCAGATTCTCCTTTGATCCCACCACTACTCGAGCTAACATTGTTGTGATCCCAAAACCTGCAAAGACCATACCCTACAGATCAATATCGCTTATTAACATAGATCTGAAGCTTTGCGCAAAAATACTGGCCAACAGACTAAATCCACTCCTGCGGTCTCTTATTCACCACGACCAGGTCAGTTTCATTATGGGTAGACAGGTTTCAGATAATACCAGGAGGACCATCAACTTGATACATTCTATCCACACTGCTAAAACCTCCTTGATTATGGCATTAGACGCTGAAAAGGCGTTTGACCGCATCTCTTGGTCATTTATGGGTGGGGTCCTTGAGTCGATGAGCTTCTCTGGTAGATTTCTGAATAGTATATCGGCCTTATATAGATCCCCATCGGCCACAGTCTCAGCCAACAGCATTACCTCAGCGTTGTTTGGGATTTCAAATGGCACACGACAGGGGTGCCCCCTCTCACCACTCATCTTTGCCCTGATGATAGAACCTTTGGCTGTCAGGATTCGTACCAATCAACAGATTTCTGGTATTCAAGTAGGTTCTGTGGAACACAAGCCAGCGCTCTACGCCGACGATGTCCTACTCACCTTGGCCAACCCGACTACCTCTCTCCCCTCCCTTATGGCCAAACTTGATTTAAATGGCTTTTTCTCTGGCTATAAGATCAACCCGGACAAAACGGAGGTCCTGGACTTTTACATATTCGGGCCAGACATGTCTCACCTAGAACAAATTCTTCCCTTTAACTGGCAGCTCCAGAAAATAAAATAGACACACACAGATATGCAGTTTAAAGGATAAGCGCGGACAACTGTATTTTTGTTTTGTATACATATATGGCCATTTATATTGCCACGCAGCTGGTACCACATACAATATGAGATATACCAAGCGCGGGCTTGTTTTTTCTCTGGTTTTGTTTCAAAATATTGCCTTATTGTCATAGCAGCTGTCCACCAAGCATATTTAAGGCACATTTGGGTGTGGCTCGCAAGCCAGCCCTTGCTAGATGTAAACCCCTATACCTGGGAGGTGAGTGCATCTGATTTTAACTGCATTTTAATGGTGTTTAAAGCATATAGGTCAGTGTAGGACCTGCATTTAATGAGGTGCCCTTGACGCTGGGATGCAGGCTTAAATGTTTTGATCAAGATATGAACCAATGCCTCATGTTTTCATTTTGCTAGACACACACAGATATGCAGTGTAAAGGATAAGTGCTGGCACCTGTCTTTTTGTTTTGTATACATATATGGACATTTATATTGCCACTCAGCTGGTACCACATACAATATGGGATATACCGAGCGCAGGCTTATTGCCAATGTCGAAGTCAGCAAATTGGGATAAAGTCATTTCAATTGATATCGAGCAAACTTGGTTGTCTTTGTCTGCAAATATGCGTAGAGTATGCTACGGCGTATTAGGGCGTATCCAGGAGCAACACGTGGCAATAACAAGGTTTTACACTTTTACTCACATTTACACTAACACACACACTTGTAAATAGTACACATTAATTGTAGTTGCAACACAGTCATTTATATCGAAATATAGTAGTATGTATGTTTAATAAGATATATGCATTTAAGTGAAACCCAAGGTTAGTATCATTTTAATCCCCTATTCATTAGCAGCTATCCGGTTCATTCGCCGAAGAGATCGCACTTTGCATACTCTAGTTATTGATGTTATGGAATAAATGTTTAAAGTGATACCAACAGTAAAATGCTAATAGACTAGTTGAAACTGGAGATAAAGAAGGGGTGGATGCCAGGGCCGTAACAAGGGCTGTGCGACAGGGGCGACCGCCCAGGGCGCAACGCTGAACGGGGGCGCAATTTAGTAGTAATTTAGGTTATTTTGGTTAAAATTGAGGGCTAGGGGGGCGGCATTTGTCTTTCTCGCACAGGGCACTAGAATTCTAAGTTACGGCTCTGGTGGATGCACTTGGGCAACAAATTGTACGGGCAGCTTGGTGAAGAGGAGTTAACCACACTCCTGATAGATTCTTACTAGTTGAAAACTGGAGTCTTGGCGGGAAAGTCGGAGAACATCCCCTGGATGGATGACCACCTTTGGATATTTTGGTACCTGCAGTACACTGGACCTTCCTGAAGCCTTGACCAATAGAAGCAAGCCACACCATCTGCTTTGTTTCACTGTATTTCTGACTGCATATAAGCAGGAGCTTTGCGCTTAGTGACCAGTCGTCCTTGACCACAGCCTTCAGACCTGAATGACTGTTCACTGGATCCAGAGCGCCTGCGATAAGTAACGGCTTGTCTTATTATTATTTCGCTTGAATTATTCTGCTACTTTTGGATAATAAATCTTTGTGCGTTGGAAGCACAAATGGAGATTCGACAATCATTATTGGATAGCGACAAAACGTGCATAACAATTTGGGGGCTCGCGGCGGAAGTTACGCTACCGGACGATACGCAAGACCAACGGATTTTGATTCCTCAACAAAGGGTGGAGACGCGTCATATATGGGTAAGAACGCAATGTGTTCAAAACCTGTTTATCATTCTGTGTTGAGAAACCGAGTGTCCATTTTTGCATAATCTAAAGGAGCGCTAATTTGAATCTAGGGACAAAAGAGAAAACTATTTCTTTTATTGTCATATTGCGTTTTAAATGTTTTGCATTGCTTAGTGTATGTGTACTCCCTGCCTTCTTCCGGTTTATTGCTACGTGTTTAAACAATCGTGTTCATAGTCTGTTATATATGCAGAGTGTAATTGTTACGATTTTGATGCCTTAGTCAGTATTAGCACAGGATTACCTAGGGCGCGGAGTCTAACGGCCTTCCGGTCTTCACCAAGAACCACCGCAAGGTAGTGTGGACTTTGCTGCCGAAGAACCGCAGGCCGTGGCCCCCAGATTAGCCTACTGACGTAAGGGAGAACGTTCTAAGTGATGGCAGGCAGACAAGCAATATGACAAAGCGGTGCAAGTACAGGCACTAACCGTTAATTCCAGGTGTTGTAGGTCTGGAACAGTAACCGGTAGATGCACGGAGCCAATGGGTGCGTGGCAGGATATGGGTCCAGAGACACGACCGGGTCGGTACACAGGTGATATCAGATATACGGTGCCAGAGGGAGATACAGAGAATAGTTGGTAACACAGCCGAGTCGGTACACAGGAGGTATCCGGTATACGGTGCCAGAGGGAGATACAGAGAATAGTTGGTAACACAGCCGGGTCGGTTCACAGGAGGTATCGGGTATACGGTGCCAGAGGGAGATCCAGAGAATAGTTGGTAACACAGCCCGGTCGGTACACAGGAGTAGGAGGAATAGAGGGATACACAGGGAGCAGGTTCACAGGAGTCAGGAACACAGGAACTGTTAGCCGGGAACAGGAAACACATTGCTCTGACACAGGCAGTGTGTCAGAGCAGAGAAGATATAACTGTTTGAATTCCCCGCCCAGGAGTCACATGATCGGCTGCAGGAAGAATCCGGAAGTGCGGCGGCGCCATCAGGAGAAGCGCTGCACGGATCAGATACCGCTGCCAGACCACACTGACAGCGCAGCGGAACGGGGATCAGGTAAGCTCATAACAGTAATCACTTGGTAAAACCTCTGAAAAGATATTACATTAGCGCCAGATATTCAGTTTGTTTTGTTAACAATAAATTGCAGCTAACATAGGGCTATGTTGCAGATATAAACAGTGTATTGCAGCAAATAATATAGGGTTATATTGAAGATGTATTGCAGCCAAATTTGGAGCCAGTACCTGGCAGAAGCGCATTGAAGATACAGAGTGCCGAATGCTGAGGATGTCCTGAAAGCAGTTATGTGTTTTCTATAGTGCAGTGGCCAGGGACTATTGAGGAAATAAAAGAAGTAAAAAGTAGTTTAATTTGGTATAAAGATAATTTATCATAAGAGATACTAAGAAATTCTAAAGTGAAGACTTGTGAAAGCGTAATTGTTACGAATAAGACAAAAAGCTTTCTAGAGATATTAATGATTATAAGAATGATGGAGTAAAATCATATAATGAAAAATACTGGCAAGATAGTTCTATTGGTATGAAGAGAGATTAATTTGGAATGCAGAGTTGGTCTGTAGAAAGAAGAGACTCTTGGACCAGAGCTAGAACTGGCCAAAGAGGACGGTTTGATTATTCTAATGAGAACAAGCATACGGCACCTACTAAAATATAAATAGATGGTGATGACGATGATTATGAAAAACTATGTACTCACCTCCCCCTAAGGAGACCTTTAGAGAAAGGAGTAGAGAAAACAACAGAATTACAGAAGCTAGGCCCAAACTAAGATCTGACAACCATCAACAAGATTTTTTAGAAAAGGGAGACACCCAAGTGTGGCAACTCCATCGGAACAGATTCAAGCCATTAGTACAGAGAACCCCAAAGAGACTGAGAGTACGAGGGACAACAGGGGGAAAAAAGTCCAGAAAACAACAGAGGTTTTAATTGAACCTAGGGTTATTTTTAATTTATCTAAGCAAACGTTAAATAAAAGTCAAGTAAAATGACTTTCTAAAGGATTAAGTCTTGCTCCCAGTTCTAACCCAAACCTATTTGAACTGTTTACCTAATTAAACCGATACGTTAGGTCCCTTTGTAGACAGAGCTATTTGCAACCAAAAAAACTTTTGAGGGGGGATGGAACTAACATGCCAGTTTTACTGGATTTGCAGGATATTGGCTGAAAACAACTTAGTTCTATTCGTTAAATCAAAGGAGCCCAGAATTTATTTGTTTTATAAGTGGAATGATTTCCAAGTATTATTTGCCAAGAATAAAAATGAAGATCTAGGCAAATAAAATTTATTGAAATTAGAGCATAAAGCTTTAAAGACTTTACAAGAAGATACTTCTATTGCAATTAAATCTGCAGACAAGGGCGGGGAATCATAATTCTTGATAGGAACTTCTATGTAGAAGAAGCCCTTAAAAAACTAAGCAATGCAACCTTTTACTGTATATTATCAGAAGACCCTACCAAATTATTTCAGAATGACCCTAAATGTATGTTGGATGTCGTCCTCACTGAGAGGGTTATCGCCAAGGAAGAATACAAATTTTTTGTTCACTCACCTTGCAACTACACCCATTATTTATCATTTGCCCAAAATTCACAAGTCACTTTCACATCCGCCTGAGCGTCTCATAATTTCAGGTATCGGTTCACTAACTTTTAATTTATCTTTTTACGTTGATCACTTTTTGCACAAATATGTTATGCCACTTAGATCTCATATCAGAGACACAATGTACATTTTGCAATTGGTGAATGATATTGTATGGCATCCCGGCTATGGGTTTTTGACCCTTGACGTACAGGCCCTATACACCCATATTCCTCATCTAGCTAGTATAGTGCAATAAAAAAAAGTATTAGAAAGAGATACAGATGTTTCATATGGTTTGCAAAAATTTCTCCTGGACTACATCCAGTTCATATTCACTCATAATTATTTTTTATTTGAGTCTTTTTCACTATTTACAGGTGATGGGAACAGAAATGGGGACCAGGTTTGCCCAGAGCTATGCTAACCTCTACATGGAGGAGTGTGAGGATGGCTTTGTATGTACTGAAGTGCCCCTATGGCCTTCAGTACATAGGACAAACCACTCGGTCCCTTAAAACTAGGTTTTGGGTTTGTTAGCACATAGCATTTCCCAACATTTTTATTATAAAGATGGGAGCTCCCCAATAGGGTTAACTATAACTGGAGTAGAGAAATTTGAATATATACTTAGAGGCGGAGACAAATATAAGAAATTATGTTGGGGTGAAGCATCTTGGATTTTTAAGTTGCAAACACTATCTCCTGAAGGATTGAATGAAACAATAGAATTCAATGACTAGTATTTATAATGCTGATTGATAGGTAGAAAAGTAGAGAGGGAGGAGGACAGGAGAGGAAGAAAGAAAATAAAAAAATATTCTCCCTCCATAATTTCCTATGTGGATAATTATCCATGACAGTCTTCTATGTCTTTAACTAAATTTACACTGCATGTATACTTCACTCCACTGCCCCCCCTTACCCCTCCCCTTATCTTGTTCTTTAGAATCATCAGTTATTTGCCTGATTCTTAATAATTAATTGGCAGATATAAAGTCAGTATTGGGAATTATCTAGTTTATTCTATTTCCTTAAGGTCATGTTGTTGTATTGAATATATTTTTTTGTCAGTTATTATGAAATATATATTATATGGGATTTTTTCCATATTTATGTATGTTAATTAGAATTAGATTTTACTATGGGAGAATTTAGATCCAAGTAATTAGGTTTGGAAGGATGGGTGATGTTTGGGAGAGGAACCAATCGTTTTATATTTTATAAATATTATTTTACACTTATTATTTTAAGTTTATTTAAGAATAATAAGCATTTGTAATCTAACTATATACTTGAATAAAATCAATTTAGTCTAATATATGTTTCTATCATACAGAGGTATATTAATCAAGATTTGTTTTATGTGTGTTTATGCATTTTACATGGGGCTATCAATGAGTTAATAATTTGTCTCTTCAGAGATGTTTGTTAAGTAAAAAAGTCCTCATATGTTTAGAATTAATTTTTAAGCGATTGACCAAGAGAGGTCTGATGGCAACTTTATAAAGAAGGAGATTGAAAGTAATTACCACATTGCTTTGAGAAAGTTTGCTGTAAGCAGACAAAATGCGTCAGGGGGAATTTGGTGTCCACTTTTATAAGCAAATTAATATGTTCAAGTGTTTAGGATTTGACTATTTATGTCACAGCTAGATATTCAATCTCTGACCCATTGGTATAAGAGACTAGCCTTTTTCATCTGTGTTGCAGCTGCATTATTTATTGCCATTACCCGATTTTATGAGGCTAAGCATCTGTGCACTATTTGTATCAGTATCTTATTTATGTATTTCCTTGTTTAATAGGGTATTAAATGTTTTTTAAATAGATTGGTTCCATCCGATTATTGCCTATTTTTATATTCTATTTTATATATATTTTCTCTTTTCTCTCGCACCACCTAAATACCTATTTTGCACTAGTGTCTCTTGCTCTTTACAATATATGGTTAACAATAAATTGCAGCTAAAATAGGGTTATGTTGCAGATATAAACAGTGTATTGCAACAGAATTTGGAGCCTGTACCTGGCAGAAGCACGTTGAAGATAGAGAGTGGACAGGGAAGCGTGCTGAAGATGACCTGGAAGCAGATATGTGTTTTCTATCGTGCAGTGGCCAGGGCCTGATTAAGGGTTCCATCTTGCCCCCCACAAGCTAATTCATAACCTCCCCCCGACAGCCAATTCATTCCCCCACGACAGTTTATGACCTCCATCCTTTTAATCCAACACCCAACCACTCATTTGCTATTAGCTATTTTATCCACCCCCAGCAATCAATTTATGACCGCTCCAGCAATTTCATCAGCCATTCTCCCCAGCCAATTCATCACCTATTTCTCCAAGCTAATTCATTACCCTCCAGCCAATTCATTACCCCCCGGCCAGTTCATCACCCACCATCCAATTCATCAGCTAATTCATCACCCCCAAGCCAATTCATTAACCCTCGATAGCCAATTCATCACATAATTGGCCAAATTCGGATGTTTCCTCTGTGTCCATCTCCTCTTCAAATATGCATGCTCAATTTCTTTCTTCAGCCCACATCTCCAAGTTTACTGGACATCCTGGAATACGAAAAATAACGTTAGAAATTATTAACCAAAGTTATTGGTTGCCTGGTCTGTGGAATGATGCTATGAAGTAAATTTTAGCTTGTTCTTTATGTGCAAAAATAACAAAGTTGTTTCTCATCATTCTTCTGCAGGACTTTTATTGACCCTTCTCATTGCAAGTAAACATTGGTCCCAGATCTTCATGGACTTTATCATGAATCTACCAGTTTCTTATAGCTTTTCTGTCATTTGGGTCCACAACGATTGTTTTTTGGAAATGTTCCATTTTACACATCTGAAAGTCTTCCATTGCCTCTTGCTGGCATCTTTTTCAATTACATGAGCTTCCATAGAATTTTTTTTTTGGTACAATTTGTGGACCAACTTTGTGCCCAAAATTAGGAGTCAAATAAAATATTCCTTAGCCTATGATCCACAATCCAACAACTGAAAGTAGTTAGTCAACTTCTGGGGAAATATTTCAGGTCATATATATCCATTCATCAGTATGATGGAGTGATTTGCTTCCTTGGGCTGACCTTTATGACTCAACAAAATTAATTTCTTCACTGTATATGGCACTTATCCAAGATTTATTTATCAATTTTCATCCACTTCTGTAGTGTTGAGTCAATTCTACCTGACCGCCAAATCTACCTGACCACTAAGTCTACCTTACCACTTTTTTTAATCTCTGGTTTGAAGTCTGAAAAGCCATTGCAATGCAGCAGATAAATATTGAAGACATGTTCTCAGCAGGAATCAAAGTTTGGTTTTCTACCAGGAATTAACAGTAAAATTATCTTATATGAAAGAGACCCTATAAAAATTGTGCTTGTGCATTATTCTGTTTGTTTTACTGCTACTGACCCTGCTTGCCTTCAACTTCTTATTTTCTAGTGACCCTGGCTTAGTTTACCGATTCTGAGCCATTGCCTTGGCTTGTCAATTTACTTTGATTCCTGTCTCATTATTCTGTAGAGTCAGCTGTTGCAAAGTGAGGCTAGCTATGGGGACCACCACTTTTGGTTTCCATGCAGTGAGGTACATCACTCTCTAATGGGGGCCCTGAAGAAAGCTGGGAACTTTCTGATAGAAAGTATTATGTTAAGTTTAACTTTTGAGAATTTCAGACTGCACAGAGTTATCATTGCTGCTACACAGAAAGTTTGTCCCACGTTCAAATCTAATTAAGGTTCTATCTGCCAGAATATATCATTGATATTGAATAAGAACAGGAACTGCAAACTTTTGGGAACTGTACATGGTGATATTCATTGCCAATTAAGCCTAAAACATGTGCGCAAAATTATGTATGAGCACCTTAACTTAGCCCTTCTGTGTATGTTTGTGGCCTGTAGGAAATTAGATTGCATGTTTCACTGGTGTTCATGAATATTATCTAATTGTACACCGCTGCAAAATATGTTGGTACAACCTAAATTATTATAGTTAAATATTAATAATTATAATAATAATGTCGGAAACATGAATGTAGTAGCTAAAAAAGCATGGACCACGTCTGCCATCTTGTGGATTTTTAAAAATTAGCATCATGATGCTACAAGAGGATCAGTAAATATTACAAATGGGCAGGCCATCTCATGTTTCGGTTTTGATTCCAAAAGCATCCCTGTGATTTGATTTTTGGGGGGTTTTAAAAAAAAAATCCAACAGGCTATTATTTTATTTTTGTTTTCGGTTTTGGCATTTTGAACTGTTTTTGGTCCCACATTAGTATTATATAATTTACATTCATTTTCACTCATTTACCGTTTTTTCTATAATGATCACCTCATACTTTTTTTTTTCAATTCATGTATTTTTATTGAATTTTTTCCCCCAAAAAACCATAACAAAACTAAGCACAAGGGGAAATCAGCACAAAAGAAATTAACATAAACTAAACAAATATTTTAGGTTCAGCACAGAGATATCCATGTCAAATATAACATGTCAGAAATAGGCCTGCAAAATTGACATACACAGACAACACATTAGACAGTCACAGAGACAATGGCCCAAATTACATAGTTCTTCACAAAGCAATAGCTTATCAGAAATATGTTCCTAATGTGTGGTTTTCTGCTGCACATGGCTAGAAATCAAACAAATGCCATTGTTGTCAGAGAGATCTTAAAGGAAACTTTCCTAAGCAGAGGCGGAACTAATAGCGGTGCGGCACTGAGTCCCATGGAGATAATGGGGCCTGCTGCCACCGCCTTGCTGGGCCGCATCACTTTTTTAAAAAAAATGTAATATAGTTTTTCTTTACACTGGGCAGGGCACCGGCGTCTCGATCAAAGAAATTGGCAGTTGAACGCTCAGACAGGAAGTATTCACTTGATCTGAGCAGTGAGGAGTGATGTTGCAGAATGGTGCCAACCACCTCAAGGTAAGTTAGGGGCTGCACATATAAAACTGTAATGAGTTGGGTGCTTATATAAATCTGTCATGAGGGGGCTGCACATATAAAACTACATGGGGCCTTAATAAGAACACTATAGGGGTTGCAATGAAAGCTAGACAGCAGGAATGAGAAACAGAGAGGGGTAACCATCCAGAGAGAGACCCAAATTCTATGCACTATGGAACATACCTCAGCTCCTCTTTCTCATGGAAGATGTGAAAACAATTTTACCTCAATGAGAAGCAGCAAGGGAAGGGGAAGTTTCTAAGATATTGCTGACTACTTTCTCCTCAAGTGATCCTTTGGATCTCCACAAAGATATGGCCCTAGCACTATCTTAGGTTGAGAGGAAGCTCTGCCGGCACTTCACTTGCATTTTAATCTGAGGAAAACGAAGGACAAATGTCCCCATTCTGCTCCCATAAGCGATGCAAGGTGCAATAGAACTTCTTGCAGAGAAGTGTAAAGAATTGGAGTAGATAACCAAAATGTCTACATGTTTGCCAGACCAGCTGCCCTGTCACACTTCAAATTCTCCGTTTGCCCAAGAGTGTGCCTCCAAACATCCCCACATACTGTCTTCTACGAAGCTTCAGAAGCACGTTGCCACTCTCTCAAAGTTCCTCAACCTAAACACAGAGCTGGATCAGTTGGCGGACTTTCTTTGGCATGACATCAGGGTGCACCGACAGTATTACCGCCTCCAAGAAGGTACCCTCCAACTCTCCAAGATCAGCAAACTGTTAATGACTCAAGAGTGGCATACTGGCTGAATTCAAAGGTAAGAATTTGGATGAGATGCACATTGATCCAGATGGTAAGTTGGAAATCGTGTCTGATGTATGCTTTTGACTTTTACCTCCGTCATTTACATATCTGTTTCTTTTCAGATCCGGTCCACCTACAGAGTGACAGGTCAGATGATGAGCAATCCCCTGTGACAGTGGAGCAAGTGTGCAAGCACTCCGTCGAAACTTCCACATCAGAAGAGAGGTGGTGTAGAGACCCAAAATCACTGGATCAGTGTCTAGCCAAGGCTTTCACAGGTCGGTGTAGGCAGAAGCACTTTGCCTACTCTGTATTTTGCAATGTCATAAAGGACCATTCGACTTCCTTTCAGGTTGTAAAGAAGTACGGAGTAAAACCTGGGACAGAGAGGAGATCCAAGCTGTGGAGAAGCACATGATCAAGATTATCCAAACATGCATGGTGCCTGGCAAGAATGACTGTGTCTCATGCCTCATGGCTGAACCATCAACGCTCAAAGATCGGAACTGGTCGGGGGTGAAATTCTACATAAAGAACTGCATATCAGCTTTAAAGAGGGATCAAACTTCCTGAAATGAAACCCAGTGGTTGAACAGGGGTGTAACTTCCATAGCTAGCCGTTGTTGTGTGCAGGCATGCGGATGTCCTCAGATGGCCAAAATACACCATTGCTATTATTATTGTAATTTATTTATGTACGCGGGAATATGGATATCCTCAGATGGTCAAAATACATAAAACTTTCCCCACCATGCAGTCCGTATCAGTACTTTAAGCAAAAGTCAACATATTAAGTAAGTCCGGATGACGTTGAGAGAATTTGGAATTGTACCAATGGCACTATATAGTATGATATTACTGAATTTTCTGCTAGTGTACATGAATCGCTCATGATTCATTGTATCATTGAGTAAACCTTCCAGAGAGAGACCCAAATTCTATGCACTTTGGGGCATGGTAAAAGCATATGCCAGAAAGTAGCTGAGGAGGAATTTCATTTTGGGCAATTAGAGTAAGACAGTCTACCAAACCTGAGCAGACTAATCGGGATAAACTAGACCCAATGAAAGATGTAAAAATGAATCTGCTGATAATTGAAATAAGCAGTGGCTTCTCTTAAGAGGGGAATTTTCCAACACAGGTGACCCATCCACTGTTTGTGTACTCATGGCATCTCTCAGTTTGAGGTATCAAAAAACGAAGTTTAGCATTTCAAAGTCTGATTTCAATTGTTCAAAAAACTTAAGCAAATTGTTACAATGCAGCTGCCCTATTAACGTAATCCCTAGATTGTTCTAAGTGGAAGAATATTAAATCTTACTCAGCTCAGGAAAATTGTCATTAAGCCACAAATGGGTGTCAGGGTCAATTGCAGTGCCATCAAAGTGTGCAAAGCAGTTCAGATTTTCACTACTTGTCTTATGATGGGGGTCACTTGGAACCAGACAGGAGAACCTGCAGGGGCTGTAGATAACCTGTCTGCTTGCCCAAAAAGTGACGCAAAGAATCACTAGGAGCTGCATTCACCCAGTCAACCAAATGAGATAGTTGGCTACCGAAATAATACATTTTAGTGTTGAGCAATGCAAGGCCCCCCTCACCCTTCAGTTTACAAAATGTATTTTATTTATTTTTTGAAAAACTTTTTTATGCCATCTACATTATTTATAAATGTGCCCTGAAGGAAGGCCATAAAGGAATTCTACAATGCACCATACTGCGTTTCACTAAAATAGTTCTCCCAATCACTTACAAGATCCAAGCCCATGCCCATTAGGGAAAGCCAGAATAGATTATGTTTCCAAAAACAGATCCCTTTATCTGAAGATAGGTTCAGAGTCAAGGCCGTCGGGGAGTGATCTGAGATGCCGTTGGAGAGAGACCGATCTCAGAGACCATTGGGGTCAGGCAATGTGAATTGAGAACCAAATCTATGTGAGGTATGAGTCAGCGAGTAGCACAAGAATTGCCTAGCCAAAGGATGACTCAGCCTCCAGATGTCTATCAATCCAACCTCTGCTATCAAATTAGGAAAAACCTACTGTTTTTCCTAAATTTGATAAACTTGGGAGAGGGTGATGTACTGTGAAATGGGAAGTAAAGACCTCCCTGCCAAGTTCATTGATCAGCCAGGTCTCTAAGAAGACTTCAGGATTAGTTCATTCCATCTTTTCTGGAGCCCAACAAAGTAGTTTTGCCTCAACATGCCTAAGAGGACAGACAGCTGTTTGCAGGTATTCATCTGCATAAGATGTGCATAAGATTGCGATGTCTCCCTTTAGTGGAGCAGTGATACCGTCTAAATTTGAAATTCTGTGCTCTCACTCACACTCTCTCTCAAGTGGATAGTTGGTGTCATGTGCAAGCTAAGGGCAGAGGAAAATTGTGAATCCCTCTGAGCCTAAACCAGCATGGCTCAACAATGTAGTGGACACGGGGATCCCATTTACCGGAGCTTAAGAAGGAGAAGGTGGGTAACTCAGTTAGTTCTCTAGAGGTTCTGATAAAGACAGATGCTAGAGGGTTACAGGCCGATGGGGCGCACCTTGAACCTTTCTATACTAAGCCAGGGGGAGAAAGAGTAGTGTGGCAGAATATGGAGGAACAGCTTAACGGGGAGGTAGTACTAGGGGTTAGTGTGTACCCGTCTGCACCAAAATTAGTGGGGTCCCCAATACCTGAGACTAGGAAGGTGCTTTCTCACTTAGACCCCAAGAAGAGACCTAGCTAGGGATAGAGACGAGATTATTGCGGAAGGTTACCTCCAGGCTTAACAATGTACTTACAAAGGAAAGTCTAGAACATTGTGTCACAGGGACAAGAATAAGATGTATTGGGAGACAGAACTAGGAGATGATATATTGTGTGTTGTCCCCAATTTCCCAGAGACCACTGCTGCAGTGCTGGATAACAGTGTGGCTGCATGGCGCTTGCAGGGGGGAACACAGGGTGTGGGGGAAATGCAGGGATCTATGGGTAAAGGACTCCCCTCAACAGACAGACCCTGATCCCAGACCATTTTTCCTAGACACTGGACCCAAGGTGAGAGGTTCTGCCGTGCAGCCTGCACTGTGGACTGTCCTTTGTTCTAAGACCTTGAGAGGTCTAACAGAAGAAGCCTTGCCTGTGTCTCAAAAGAAAAGTGATTGGGATAGGGGTGTACAATTGGTCCCTACAGGGTTCATGGACAGAGTGCAGCGCTGTGGGTGTGGCCAACTGTGTACATGGCTCTTAGACCACAGAACAGTAAAGTTACCCAGGTGGAATCTGACCCCCCCCCCCCACCATGTCTCTTTAATGTGCAGCACAAGAATGAGAGCAACATGGTAACACAGGCAGACTGTCATATCGGAAGAATTGTGATAGGTGAGCAGGAATAATCGTCATGTAGGTAACAATTTCCCAGCCACCCTCTAGAACGGGAAGGTGTCATGTGCAAGATAATTTTTAGGCATAAATCTGCAAATACCGTATTTCCCCATGTATAAGACGCACCCATGTATAAGACGCCCCTTAATTTTGGGGCCCAAAATGAAAAAAAAGATGTATTACATATAGACTGACAGCTCTGAGACTGTGGGAGGCGCCTGAAGAACCTTAAGGTCCTTTTGCCAATCAGGGGGGACACTCTGTTTCAATCAATCAGCAGGGACACGCTGTTCCAAACAGCCAGCCGGGGGGGCTAAGACACCATCTCGGTTGGTCGCATAATTTGTGCTCTCCCACTCAGAGGATTCATACTCTGCCTTACTTTTGAGCCTACAATCGGCCAGCAGCACCTGGGTAGTGGAGAACCCGCTGGTGACACTTGTTTGCCGGGTGCCATCTGATGCTCTGAGCATGCTGCCCACCTGGCGGTTGCCAGATTCTGGGTGCCCCCTGCCTTCTGAGACTCCTCCCTGGCCCTGGTGGCTCCTAGCTGAGTGCCTTACCTCTTGGCTGTTCCATACAGCCAGCGGGGACACGCTGTTCCATACATCCAGCAGGGACACACTGTTCTGATTAGCGGGGACTCCTCTCTCACACCAGGTGCCGACTTCTTCATTGAGGTAAGTAGCGCTTGCAGTGTATAAGACGCACCTTTTTTTAGACCCAAAATTTGGGGGGAAAAGGTGCGTCTTATACATGGGGAAATACGGTATGTGTTTGTGAATTAATTCCTAGAAATAGTGTGACATGGCTCTTAGAGAAGCTGTTTAGATCAAGGTGTTTTGTTTATGTTAAACTACCCAGAAGGGGCTGGTAGATAAAAGCCTGGATCCATTGTAACATCTTGTATCATTTATGGCAGGTCGCAAATGTGAAAGCCTTTGAAGATATCTCTTTCAAGACAATGAAATCTAACACATATTTGGGAGGCCCCAGTCATGCCGACTGCAGAGACAGGGTTATATGTTAATGACAAATTCAATCTGAATAGGGTCACAGGAAAATATCATATCATTTTCTCCAATATCATACTTACCAGAAGCATGTGTGGTATGCAGAGGAAGGGGAACTTATGACCTGTTGTGTGGAGGTAAAATCATGTTTATAAGTCATACTGGTGAAAAGTTAGGACAGGGTAGCAAAAACCTAACTTAGGTGTTTCTCCAGCAGAGTCATAAAACCCTAATTGGCATTCTCACAGACCAGTTTGTTCAAACATCACAGGAAGGGGGGCTGTAGACCCTGCAGCGTGGGGTTAAAACTGCACTGTGACTGTTAGGATTTGTTCACTTTTGGGGAGTCAATCTGATTGAAAAGTGTCCCATTTTTCCTGCTTCACCCAGCACCAGAAACTTGACTATAAGTGAGTTATCAAATCTGTGTTTTATCCTTTTTATTTTATAAGAAACAATTGCATTATATTTGTATGCCTTTTATTAACTGTTTTATCTTAAGCATTGTGGATGTATTTTCCATATTAAATTATACTTAATAAGTTCAAGTCTCTGTGTTCTTAAGAATTCACGCTACAGTTTGGTCAAGATGCTACATAATTGAAACAAGGAGAACATTGAGGTTTATGTTAACTCTGATTAAAGTAGATTGTGCTAGATTAATTCTAGGGAGAACTGAAGGCTTCCTAAATAAGAGTGTCAGCTCTTCATAAAAACAACCTTGGTGGTGGCATAGTTGGTACTGCAAAGCTAGTGTGTGGTATAGATAGGGAAGGATTTAATCATTTTAGACAGACCAGGTGGTTGTTTTTTGGTTAACCCTGTGTCATACACGCGTCACGCAGGCTCAGGTGAGTGCTGTTCGTGACAGTTGGCATAAAGGCATTTTTAAGGGATGGAATGCCTTAGTTTCTATCCTAACGAACATACAATTGTTTGTACAATGGAGCTCAGTAATTTGTCATACAAGGTGCAAACTAAATGTCAGAAAAACATATAGACACATGTAACATATATAATGAAAAAATCAAAATAGCTCCATAAAATCTTTAAAGCATTTCAAAGTGGTTTATTGGTATTCCATTCATTTTGTTCAAGGCTGCTGTGGTTATTGAAGCGCCCTAGATCTAATTTTGTTTTGCAGTTTTGTTTCCTCCATGTACAGTTGAGGAATGCTTTTTATAGAGAAAAAGAATGGACATAGAATTTAGTAGCATGTACACATGACCCAACTGTGAAAAAGTGATGAGTTCATGGCACACATTGGACACAGATTCACTACTAATATAGTATCTATGGGTCTAGTTATCTGCTGTGCAATACGATCTGGCTGTCATACTTGGTTCCTCTTACAAATGATTATTTTACAGTCAATTATTGTACAATTATTGTTTAGAAACTATAACATTACTCCTCACTTACAGGTAATAGTTAGTCTTAGATATTCCCTTCTGTAATGGAATTTCAGATTCAGCAACAGCAGTACCATCCAAGATTTTTTTCTTGATAAGACATGGTTGCATAAAGGGTGGATATATTACTTGGACATCAAGCACTATTAAATGTTAAGGATGAGGGGAGGAGTAATCCTGACTGTAGGTCTGTTCCTCTGACACAAACAGGCTGTATCACTGACAAATGTCTCCGGTTGTGGTGAGGTGCAGTATTTGGTAGGTTAAACAGACATACATCAGGCACTCACTAGTACTGGGAAGACTCTTATGAAATATATGGTATCCTAATGGCAATATAGCTGGGGTATTAGCTAACGCAGCAGGTACCTCAAACAATGTCAATGAAACAGGACAAGCAGCAGCCAACTGGAACAACTCTGGACTCTCCCTGTACAGTCATGGCCAAAAGTTTAAAGAATGACACAAATATTATTTTTCACAGTCTACAGCCTTAGTTTTTATGATGGCAATTTGCATATACTTCAGAATGTCATGAAGAGTGATCAGATGATTTGCAATTAACTTCAAAATCCCTCTTTGCCATGACAATGAACTTTATCCCAAAAACAACATTTCCACTAAATTTCAACCCTGCCACAAAAGGACCAGCTGACACCAGGTCAGTGATTCTATCGTTAACAGAGATAAGAGTGTTGCTGAGGACAAGGCTGGTGATCAATCTATCATGCTGATGGAGTTAGAATTATAGACTGGAAGCTTTAAAAGTAGGGTGATGCTTGAAATCACTGTTCTTCCTTTGTTAAGCATGGTTATCTGCAAGGAAACACGTGCAGTCATCATTGCTTTGCACAAAAAGGGCTTCATGGGCAAGGATATTGCTGCTAGTAAGCTTGCACCTAAATCAACCATTTATCAGCTCATCAAGAACTTCAAGGAGAGAAGTTGTAAAGAAGGCTTCAGGGTGCCCAAGAACATTCAGCAAGCTCCAGGACCATCTCCTAAAGTTGATTCAACTGCGGGATCAGGTATCACCAGTGCAGAGCTTGCTCGGGAATGGCAGCAGGCAGATGTGAGTGCATCTGCACGCACAGTGAGGCGAAGACTTTTGGAGGATGGGCTGGTGTCAAGAAGGCCAGCAAAGAAGTCACTTCTCCCCAGGAAAAACACCAGGAACAGACTGATATTCTGCAAAAGGTACAGGGATTGGACTGCTGAGGACGGGTAAAGTCATTTTCTCTGATAAATCCCCTCTCAGATTGTTTGGGGCATCTGAAAAATGCTTGTTTGGAGAAGGAAAGGTGAGCACTACCATCAGTCCTGTGTCATGCCAATAGTAAAGCATCCTGAGACCATTCATGTGTGGGGTTGCCTCTAAGCCAAGGGAGTGGGCTCACTCACAATTTTGCCTAAGAACACAGCCATGAAAAAAGAATGGTACCAAAACATCTTCCAAGACAAACTTTGTCCAACCATCCAAGAACAGTTTGATGACGAACAATGTCTATCCCAGCATGATGGAGCACCTTGCCATATATCAAAAGTAATAACCTAGTGGCTTGCTGATCAAAACATCTAAATTTTGGGTCCATGGCCAGAAAACCCAGTCCTTAATCCCATTGAGAACTTGTGGTCAATCCTCAAAAGGCGGGTGCACAAACAAAAACCAACAAATTCTAACGATATCCAAGCATTTATTAGAGAAGAATGGGTGGCCATCAGTCAGCATGTCATGGCGAAATGCAGAAGTCTTCAAAAAGAAGGGTCAACGCTGCAAATATTGACTCTTTGCATAAATGTAAATGTCAATAAATGCCTTTGACACTTATGAAATGCTTGTAATTTTACTTCAGTATACCATAGCAATATCTGACAAAAAGGTATAAAAACAGTGAAGCAGCAAACTTTGTGAAAACCAACTTGGGTAATTCTCAAAACTTTTGGCCATGACTGTACCTCTGAGCTGGACGTGGACCTCCTATGTTCCTCTCAGCTGAACCTAGACTTCCTTTGTTCTTCTGGCAGCTTAAACATAACCACTGGCATCATACTCTCTGGCAACGAAAGACTGTCCTCTGGGATTGGCAGTTCCTTCTGTTAGTGTTACGGCTAGCACTAGTAATTTGGCACCTCTTCCTGATAGATTGGCAGCTTGTTCTATGTGACTTAACTCTGCCTAAGGGATGGGTGGCCCTTCTCAGCTCCTACAGTCACTACATGCAGTCAAGTCCTTTCGCTATTCGGCCTGCTCTCACAGTACTCAGTCTCACTTTGTTGCACCTCCTCTGGCAGGCTCAATAGCTATACTGTTTTCCATGCTTATGTGGCTCTTTAGGATATGGAATTGGTCCCAGCACTTGTAGCACCTTCCTCTTCCTCTGCTTTTTCTCCCCTCTTTCTCCACTAGTTCTGACACCAAAATCTCCTCTCTTGTCAGGCTCTGACTTAATTTCCTGTGTTCTGGCTCCACTGCATATTGGAACTGTAGTTTTTGGCACCCTAGGCAGCCCCCTCCATTATTGGATCTTGTCCTGTCACTCAAGATCCAGTACCAGACCCACCACACGTGAGAATTGGGTCCAGTGGTTACATTGTAATCACCAGTTTACATCAATTGAGCAATTACCTTATTATAATTAAAACAATAATTTGTCAACATCAACTCCCCTCCATTTCTCATATACCTTCAAGTGCTTGTAAAATAATCATGTTAATTTAATTGCTCAAAATGAACGTAGAAGAAGTACAGTCAGAGAAACATAGATTGTTCACTCACAGAGATCCTGAAGTCCAGCTGATGAGTCATGTGCGTTCACACGCAGTCATCTACATTCTTCACTGTCTGCCCATCTTCCAGTTTCAACACTGGAGGTGGGGTGTTGGGAGCAAGGCATTGCTGCAGCAGGACTCTTGAAATGGTATTTTACAGTTATATAATAGTGTTCACCTGCATTACTAACTATGGTGAAACCATTCACACAGCACGAGCGCTCCTGCTGAGTCTTGAGCTCTACTACTATTTTATCAGCTGCCAGTTTTGCTTTGCTCTCTTCCTCTTAGCACCAGCAACCATTTGGAGTTTAAAAATTAACACTTCCAGCTTGTAAGT
Source organism: Mixophyes fleayi (assembly GCF_038048845.1). Classification (NCBI taxonomy): domain Eukaryota; kingdom Metazoa; phylum Chordata; class Amphibia; order Anura; family Limnodynastidae; genus Mixophyes; species Mixophyes fleayi. The sequence continues at coordinate 232,916,122 of NC_134403.1, forward strand.
GAAGCAGCAAACATTTAGTTTCCACACGTACATTGAGTTGTGGAACTTAAAGAAAACAGGGCTACTTCTAAACAATATAATATAAAAGCAGGTAATTCAGGAAACATCAATGTTGGCATTTAAGACAATCAACAGCAAACAATAATGCAAAATCATAGTTGTTGATACATAAAATCTTACTGGATTAAAATGAATTTATAGAATTGGAATGGTATTAAGTCCCACCAGATAGAAACTGGAAAACTACAATGGGGGTGAACACTTGTAGCAACTGGAGCTAAAAGGACTGGAATAACAATCATGAGTCCCAACACACAGAAGCTGCAATGCTGTATGGAAGCACAGCACCGCTACTTGCTGTAGCTTGGCAATCACACACAAGAAGATGATGAGCAGAAGTACACAGCTGATATTTATAGTAAGCAGAACTCTCGGAATCTGGTATGGCAGACAGAGAAGTTGATGAACTGTAACATGAACAGCACCGACACAGCAATAGGATGTAAAACGACAACCACAAAGTAAAAGTTCCAGGTACTCATGTCTCACTGATGACATTGATTCCAAATTTCTGCACACTATTAGCTCAGCTGGTATAAATGTAAGTTCAGTGTTGTAGCAGCAGGTATCCCAAGAGGTGCCCATTCAGCAAACAGTCAGCAATAATCCCAATACTAATTAATTACACAGAGTGGAAAAGATGTAGCACAACCCTGATACATGGCACGTAAACAGAGGTGTCTTGCTAATGAGTACTTTGGCAGTAATACTTAGATTCCCTGATAAACAGTTCTGTTAAAGTTGGCTTTTACCTCTGAGGTGCAAAATCAAGTACACAGGTACAATGGCATGTATAATGGAGGATCCAAATGTTAGGCATACAAGATAAATTGTAGTCAAACCATGTGGTGGTAGTAACTTCACCAACTACATAAACCCTGACAGCAATTTGCCCTACATGAGAAGAGTAATAGAGTTCTTACTGATAGTGTTTTCCCCCGGCAGCTTGGAAAACAGACTTCACACAAATGCAGCTCATCAACAGGTAGTCCGGTCAAAATGACGTCAGTATAGAGAGCGACACTCTCATTCCTGGTATTAAGGTGATCACTTAAGGATGCGCCCGGTGTACCGGTGGTACAATTTTTTTTTAGAAACCATTCTACATTGTACTGCCAAGCTGTCCAAGCTGTCGGGGGAAAACACTATCGGTAAGCACTCCATCGCTCTTCTCATGTAGGGCAAATTGCTGTCGGGGTTTATGGACTTGGAATTTAGTACCCAACCAGGGGCGCACGCAGGATTGTCAGGGGGGGGTTTCCCCCCCCCCGACACAAAAAACCCCAAAACAAAACACACGAGAGAGCTGCTGCGCATGCGCCCGCGCAGCAGCTCCGTATCGGCAGCGCTGTCCTATACAGCAGCTGCAGCGCTGTCAAAGAAGCGTCCGTGGCTGTGCTGTATACAATACAGCACCGCCGCGGATGCTTCTTTGACAGCGTCGCGGCTGCTGTATAGGATAGTGCTGCTATAACGGCCACTTAGTTAGCGCAGGGGGGGTTTCTGGAGACTCCGCAACCCCCCCTGCATGCGCCACTGCCAACCCAAACAATGTAGAGGGTCAGCATGGCAGGCAACTTGCAGCAGTAGTCAATACAAGGCCAGGTCAATACAAGATGCAGACAACAGGTAACAGGATTGCTGGATACTGGACTCAGAGACTCAATTATCTGGCAAGGAATCCATGCACTGACCAGATCGTATAGCCACAGGTATTCCTTTCAGCACCTGCGCTGAATAAATGTTTATCAGAACAAATATTAAGTTAACCCTTCCTGTGTCTCCTTAGGCCAACATAAACTGCCAGTCTAGAAAAGGTTTGTGAACCATTGTTTCTAGCATATGTCTCTTTCTTGATCTAAACCTCTGAGCCACAAATGACACCAAGGCTGAAACAGATTGAGGCAAAAAGATCCAGCAGAAAGGAGCTGGATTGAGATGCACTGCCTGCCCCTACTGTCCATAAGTGTCAGGTTGTCTCCTTTGGAATAAAAGTAGCACCAAGGTGTTGCCCTGGACACGTTACACCGCTTCATATAGTTAATGCACAATTAATATTGGATAAAAAAGAATGTGATCCCGTGTCTGTGAGAAAAGCTGCATTTTTATTCAGATATCTTGGAAGTACTACCTAACTTCCAACATTTAATTGAATTTTAAACATCCTCTGATTTCTTGTCCCATTCTTGGTGCTATATAAATAAATGATGTGGATGATGAATTCTGACCAAGGTGACATCTGTGTGGAGTAAAGATGAGCGGTCTCGGATTTTCTAAATCAGAGCACCCCCGAACAGTGCGGATCCGAGCCCGATCCGAGCACTGTTCGGGTATTCGCGCCGATTGCCAAACTCAAAACGAGGCTTTTGGTCATTACTTCCACCATCAGATCTCGCGATACTCGGATTATTTAAATTCCCCGCTTGCCGCCGCCATCTTCACTCGGGCATTGATCAGGGAAGCGGCAGGGTGTGTTTTAGTGGTGTCCTCTGTCCTGGTCATTCCTGTGGTTCTGTCCTGGTTAGTGCAGTGGTGCTGTGTCCTGTACTCTGTCCTGCTGGGTCCAGTGCTGCTTTGTCCTGTGCTCTGTCCTGCTGAGTCCAGTGGTGCTGTGTCCTGTGCTCTGTCCTGCTGAGTCCATTGGTACTGCTATATATCAACGTTCACTGTTCCCGCAGTCTAAAAAAAACCTGGTACTGCAATCTAGCTACGTTCACTGTTCCTGCAGTCAAAAAAAATTGGTACTGCAATCTAACTACGTTCACTGTTCCTGCAGTCAAAAAAAAATTGGTACTGCAATCTAACTACGTTCACTGTTCCTGCAGTCCAAAAAAATAGGTACTGCAATCTAACTACGTTCACTGTTCCTGCAGTCACAAAAAATTGGAACTGCAATCTAACTACGTTCACTGTTCCTGCAGTAAAAAAAAAAATTGGTACTGCAATCTAACTACGTTCACTGTTCCTGCAGTCAAAAAAAATTGGTACTGCAATCTAACCACGTTCACTGTTCCTGCAGTCAAAAAATATTGGTACTGCAATCTAACTACGTTCAATCTAACTACATATAATTTTTAAAGCCTTTGCCGTGTGTGTGGTTTAGGGGTACGCTCTCTTGTGCTGCATATAATGGAGTACAAAAATTTGGAGGATAAAGTAGGGAAAGATCAAGAACCACTTCCTCCTAATGCTGAAGCTGCTGCCACTAGTCATGACATAGACCATGAAATGCCATCAACGTCGTCTGCCAAGGCCGATGCCCAATCTCCTAGTAGAGGGCATGTAAAATCCAAAAAGCCAAAGTTCACTAAAATTAGCAAAAAAAGAAAATTAAAATCATCTGAGGAGAAACGTAAACTTGCCAATATGCCATTTACGACACGGAGTGGCAAGAAACGGCTTAGGCCCTGGCCCGTGTTCATGACTAGTGGTTCAGCTTCACACAAGGATCTAAGCCCTCCTCCTCCCCCCCTCTAAAAAATTTGAGAGTTAAGCTGTCATCAACAACACAGCAAACAACTCTTCCTTCTAAAGAGATGTCATCACAAATCCCCAAGGCGAGTCCAAGGGTGTTGGTGGTTGCGAAGCCTGACCTTCCCATCACTGTATGGGAAGAGGTGGCTCCTTCCACCATTTGCAGCATGCCCTCTGCATATGCTGGAACGATCACACACAGTGCAGTTACAGATTTGGCTATTGAAGGTGTCAATGTTGTACACCGGGAGGAGGATATTGATGTAACTGGCACTGAGGAGGAATTGACGAGGAGGATGCTGATGTGGTTATCTTAAATGAGGCACCAGGGGGGGGAAACAGTTGTTGTCCATGGGATGAAAAAGCACATCGTCATGCCTGGCCAGAAGACCAAGAAATCCACCTCTTCGTTCTGGAATTATTTCTATCCCAATCCGGACAACAAATGTATTGCCATATGTACTTTATGTAAAGCTCAAATAAGCAGGGGTACGGATCTTGGCCACCTAGGAACATCCTCCCTTATACGTCAACTGAAGAACCTTCATAATTCAGTGTTTAGTTCAGGAACTGTGGCTAGGACCGTCAGCAGTCCAGGGACACCTAAATCCCTTGGTCCTGTTGGATACACACCAGCAACACCCTCCTCGTCAATTTCCTCCTCGATCTCGATTGGAGATAGTCCTGCAGGCCATGTCACCGGCATGGCTGAGTCCTCTTCAATCATGGATTCTTCTGGAGGATCCTGCAGCGCTACGCCTACTACTGCCGCTGCTGCTGTTGCTGCTGGTAGTCGGTCATCTTCCCAGAGGGAAAGTCGTAAGACCGCTACATCTTTCACTAAACAATTGACCGTACAACAGTCGTTTGCCATGAGCACGAAGTACGACAGTAGTCCTCCTATGGCAAAGCGGATAACTGCGGCCTTAACAGCTATGTTGGTGTTAGACGTGCGTCCGGTGTCCGCCATCAGTGGAGTGGGATTTAGACGGTTGATGGAGGTATTGTGTCCCCGGTACCAAATCCCGTCGAGATTCCACTTCACTAGGCAGGCGATACCCGGGATGTACAGCGAAGTACGAAAAAGTGTCCTCAGTGCTCTGAAAAATGCGGTTGTACCCACTATTCACTTAACCACGGACATGTGGACAAGTGGTTCAGGGCAAACTAAGGACTATATGACTGTGACAGCCACTGGGTAGATGCATTGCCTTCCGCAGCAACAGCAGCAGCTGCATCAGTAGCAGCATCTCCCAAACGCCTTCTCATTCCAAGGCAGGCAACGTTGTGTATCACTGGTTTCAGTAAGAGGCACAACGCTGACAACCTCTTAGAGAAACTGAGGGGAAATCATTTCGCAGTGGCTTACCCCACTTACACTCTCCTGGGGATTTGTGGTGTCGGACAACGCCAGTAACATTGTGCGGGCATTACATATGGGCAATTTCCAGCACGTGCCATGTCTTGCCCACACAATAAATTTGGTGGTGCAGCATTACCTGAAGAGTGACAGGGGTGTGCAGGATATGCTTGCGGTGGCCCGCAAAATTGCTGGACACTTTCGGCATTCTGCCACTGCCTACCGCAGACTTGAGCAACATCAGAAAAGCCTGAACCTGCCCTGCCATCACCTCAAACAAGAGGTTGTGACGCGCTGGAACTCCACCCTCTATATGCTGCAGAGGATGGAGGAGCAGCAAAAGGCCATTCAAGCCTACACAGCCACCTACGACATAGGCAAAGGAGTGGGGATGCGCCTGAGTCAAGCACAGTGGAGACTGATTTCCGTGTTGTGCAAGGTTCTGCAGCCATTTGAACTTGCCACACGAGAAGTCAGTTCCGACACTGCCAGCTTGAGTCAGGTGATTCCCCTGATCAGGCTGTTGCAGAAGCAGCTGGAGAAAGTGAGGGAGGAGCTGGTAAACCATTGCGATTCCACAAAGCATGTAGCTCTTGTGGATGAAGCCCTTCGTACGCTTTGCCAGGATCCGAGGGTGGTCACTCTTTTAAAGTCAGAGGAATACATTCTGGCCACCGTGCTCGATCCTCGGTTTAAAGCGTATGTTGTGTCTCTGTTTCCAGCGGACACAAGTCTACAGCGGTGCAAAGACCTGCTGGTCAGGAGATTGTCCTCTGAAGAGGACCGTGATATGCCAACAGCTCCTCCTTCATTTTCTTCCACACCTGTGGCTGCGAGGAAACAGCTGAGATTTCATAAACGACCCGCTGGCGGGAATGCAGAGAACATCTGGTCCGGACTGAAGGACCTGCCAACCATTGCTGACATGTCTACTGTTGCTGCATTGGATGCTGTCACCATTGAAAAAATGGTGGAGGATTACTTTGCTGACACCATCCAAGTAGACATGTCAGACAGTCCTTACTTTTACTGGCAGAAAAATATGGCAGTTTGGAAGCCCCTGTACATATTGGCTCTATTTTACCTGAGTTGTCCCCCCTCCAGTGTGTACTCCGAAAGAGTTTTTAGTGCAGCGGGGAACCTGGTCAGTGAGCGGCGAAGGAGGTTGCTTCCGCAAAATGTTGAGAAGATGATGTTCATAAAAATAAATTATCAATTCTTCAATCAAGACCAGCAATGGCCTCCAGAGACTACAGAGGGACCTGTGATTGTGGAGTCCAGCGGGGATGAATTGATAATGTGTGAGGATGAGGAAGTACACACTGAAGGGGGCGAGGAATCAGAGGATGAGGATGAGGACGACATCTTGCCTCAGTAGAGCCAGTTTACTTTGTACAGGGAGAGATGAATTGCTTTTTTTGTGTGGGGGCCCAAACAAACCAATCATTTCAGCCACAGTGGTTTGGTAGGCCCTGTCACTGAAATGATTGGTTTGTTAAAGTGTGCATGTCCTTTTTCCGCAACATAAGGGTGGGTGGGAGGTCTCAAGGACAATTCCATCTTGCACCTCTTTTTTTGGCATTATGTGCTCTTTGGGGCCTAGTTTTTCAGACTGCCATCCTGTCTACCACTGCAGCGCCACTCCTAGATGGGCCACGTGTTTGTGCCGCCCACTTGTGTCGCTTAGATTAGACATCCAGCTACCTTGGTGCAACCTTTTGGCTTCAAAACAATATTGTGAGGTGTGAGGTGTTCAGAATAGACTGGAAATTAGTGGAAATGAATGTTATTGAGGTTAATAATAGTGTAGGAGTGAAAAAAAAACCCAAAAGTATGGATTTTAGCACTTTTTATGCTTTCTTTAAAAAAAAATCAGAACCCAAAATCAGAACTAAAACCTTGAGAGGGGTGTTTTGGCAAAACCAATCCGAACCCAAAACCTGAAGATAATCAGAACCCAAAACCCAATCCCCAAAAATACGAAAAGTGGCCAGTGCACACCCCTAGTGTGGAGTTTGTATGTTCCACCTGTGTTCACATGGGCTTCCTTCATGTTCTCCGATCCTACACAACATAAAAACATTCAGATAGGTTAATGAGCTTAAAGGTGCCTATACAAAGGGTGATCCTAACACTCGGTCTGTTTATCCAGCAGCCAGATCTCTCTCAGAAGTAAACAAACACATAATAGATTGTTGTAATAGCTAAAAAAAATAGATTTCAGCTTGCATCTTGTGTATTTCTAAGGAAGTAAGTGTATTATTATTAGGGATGAGCGCGCTCGGATTTCTGAAATCCGAGCCCACCCGAACGTTGCGGATCCGAGTCGGATCCGAGACAGATCCGGGTATTGGCGCCAAATTCAAAAGTGAAACTGAGGCTCTGACTCATAATCCCGTTGTCGGATCTCGCGATACTCGGATCCTATAAATTCCCCGCTAGTCGCCGCCATCTTCACTCGGGCATTGATCAGGGTAGAGGGAGGGTGTGTTAGGTGGTCCTCTGTGCTGTTTAGTTCTGTGCTGTTTAGTTCTGTGCTGTTTAGTTCTGTGCTGTTTAGTTCTGTGCTGTTTAGTTCTGTGCTGTTTAGTGCTGTGCTGTGCTGTGCTGTGCTGTGCTGTGCTGTGCTGTGCTGTGTTCTGCAGTATCAGTCCAGTGGTGCTGTGTGCTGTGCTCTGTCCTTCTGAGGTCAGTGGTGCTGCTGGGTCCTGTGCTGTGTCCTGTTCAGTCCAGTGGTGCTGTGTCCTGTGCTCTGTGCTTCTAAGGGCATAGTTATTTCCCCAATATTCCCCTGTGTTTAAAAAAATAAAAAAAATTTTTTTTTATAAAATACCAAAAACTACTTTAATATTTTTTAATTACCACAAAATTTTCACAACCAATCCTGCAGTATAAGCCCATTGGTACTGCAATATTACCAAGTTCACACATTCAGCAGTAAAAGTCCAGTGGTACTGCAATATTACAAAGTTTACACATTCTGCAGTATCAGTCCAGTGGTGCTGTGTCCTGTGCTCTGTCCTGCTGAGTTCCGTAGTGCTGCTGGGTCCTGTGCCGTGTCCTGTTCAGTCCAGTGGTGCTGTGTCCTGTGCTCTGTGCTTCTAAGGGCATAGTTATTTCCCCATTATTCCCAAGTTTGTAAAAAATAAAAAAAAAGTAAAAAAAAATAAAAAATTAAAAAAAAAAAAAAAAATATAATAATTATAACCAAATTTGCAAAACCAATCCAGCATTATAAGTCCATTGGTACTGCAATATTACCAAGTTCACACATTCAGCAGTAAAAGTCCAGTGGTACTGCAATATTACAAAGTTTACACATTCTGCAGTATCAGTCCAGTGGTGCTGTGTCCTGTGCTCTGTCCTGCTGAGTTCCGTAGTGCTGCTGGGTCCTGTGCCGTGTCCTGTTCAGTCCAGTGGTGCTGTGTCCTGTGCTCTGTGCTTCTAAGGGCATAGTTATTTCCCCATTATTCCCAAGTTTGTAAAAAATAAAAAAAAAGTAAAAAAAAAAAAAAAATTAAAAAAAAAAAAATAAATATAATAATTATAACCAAATTTGCAAAACCAATCCAGCATTATAAGTCCATTGGTACTGCAATATTACCAAGTTCACACATTCTGCAGTATCTTGTGCTACATATAATGGAGAGCAAAAATTTGGAGGATAAAGTAGGGAAAGATCAAGACCCACTTCCTCCTAATGCTGAAGCTGCTGCCACTAGTCATGACATAGACGATGAAATGCCATCAACGTCGTCTGGCAAGCACGATGCCCAATCTCCTAGTACAGGGCATGTAAAATCCAAAAAGCCCAAGTTCTCAAAAAACAGCAAAAAAAGAAACTTAAAATCATCTGAGGAGAAACGTAAAGTTGGCAATATGCCAATTACGACAAGTAGTGGCAAGGAACGGCTTAGGCCCTGTCCCGTGTTCATGACTAGTGGTCCAACTTCACCCAAGGATCAAAGCCCTCCTCCCCCCCCTACAAAAAATTTAAGAGAGTTATGCTGTCAGCAACAACAACAAAACAGCAAAGAACTCTGCCTTCTAAACAGATGACATCACAAATCCCCAAGGCGAGTCCAAGGGTGTTGTTGGTTGTGAACCCTGACCTTCCCATCACTGTACGGGAAGAGGTGACTCCATCCAGCATTTGCAGCACGCCCTCTGCATATGCTGGAAGGATCACCCACAGTCCAGTTACAGATTTGGCTAATGAAGGTGTGAATGTTGTGCACTGGGAGGAGGATATTGATGTAGCTGGCGCTGAGGAGGATGTTGATGATTATGGTGCAGACAGATACCAAATTGCATTTCTCAATTTCTATTTATATTCTAGATTATATAACGGCTGAAAAGTTTTCTGTTTTACTCCTAGTGGAGAGGGGATCTGATGCAGACAGATACCAAACTGCCTTTGTCCATTTCTTTGTATATTTGAATTGCTAGTTCTACAGTCTATGCAGGCTGCTTTATTTATATTCAACTACAAGTGTAGGGCGGGGGGGGGGGGCATAGATAGCCACCAAAGTAACGTGGTCCATTTAATTTCACTTTCTAGCTCCACAGTCTGTGCAGCCTGCTTTTTTTTATCTTCAAAGTATTTATATTTACAAGCCTTGCAATCTAAATTAACTAGAGGTAGTGACGTGGTAGAACTCCAAAAGGCAGTTTGGAAGCCCCTGTACAAACTGGCTCTATTTTTTAACTGAGTTGTCCCCCCTCCAGTGTGTACTCGGAAAGAGTTTTTAGTGCAGCGGGGAACCTGGTCAGTGAGCGGCGAAGGAGGTTGCTTCCTCACAACGTTGAAAAAATGATGTTTATAAAAATGAATAATCAATTCCTCAATGAAGTACAGCACTGCCCTCCAGACAGTACAGAGGGACTGTGGTTGTGGAGTCCAGCGGGGACGAATTGATAATGTGTGAGGAGGAGGAAGTACACACTGTAGGGGGAGAGGAATCAGAGGTTGAGGATAAGGACGACATCTTTCCTCAGTAGAGCCTGTTTAGTTTGTACAGGGAGAGATGAATTGTTTTATTGGTGTGGGGGCCCAAACAAACCAATCATTTCAGCCACAGTTGTTTGGTAGGCCCTGTCGCTGAAATGATTGGTTTGTTAAAGTGTGCATGTCCTATTTCAACAACATAAGGGTGGGTGGGAGGGCCCAAGGACAATTCCATCTTGCACCTTTTTTTTTGGCATTATGTGACCATTCAACAGTCGTTTGCCATGTTCAAAAAGTAAAAGAAAATGCCAACAAATTCAATAAATTAAATCAAAAGTTAAATGCCCTGTCATTATTTAAAACAAGAGGTTTTGACGTGCTAGAATTAGTGTAGTGTTAAGATGTTATAAACACTACACTTGGAAATTGGAGGAGGTAATGTGGCCCCGGTATCAAATTGGGTACCGGGGCCACCCCACTATGCAGTCCAGATACTTGTTTGGTGGAATTCCGACACGTGGAGGGTTTTTAAATTATATTGTGGCCTCGGTACCAAATTGTGTACCGGGGCCACCACACTACGCAGTCAAGATACTTGTTTGGTGGAATTCAGACCAGTTGAGGGTTTTATTATTATATTGTGTGGACCACTCTATCTATACCACACTACAACTCTATACCACTCTATTTCCTACTTTAATTCTATTTAATTCTATTTCCTACTTTAATTCTATTACTAATTAATTAACATAAAGAGGAACAAAAAAAACCAATTTTACCAAAAGTATAATATGACTTAGACTTACAAACACTACACTTGAAAGATCGTGCCTTTAAATGAAAAAGTCAGTCTTCATTGCACGACTATGTGCAAGTGCAACAGGGACATTTTTTTGGGTTTACAAAGTCAAACAATAACACTACGACCCTGTCTGTCTGGGGTCTGTCAATGACGAATTGTCTGGAGCATGTTTTGAGGAGGTATTGTGGCCCCGGTATCAAATTGGGTACCGGGGCCACCCCACTATGCAGTCCAGATACTTGTTTGGTGGAATTCCGACACGTGGAGGGTTTTTAAATTATATTGTGGCCTCGGTACCAAATTGTGTACCGGGGCCACCACACTACGCAGTCAAGATACTTGTTTGGTGGAATTCAGACCAGTTGAGGGTTTTATTATTATATTGTGTGGACCACTCTATCTATACCACACTACAACTCTATACCACTCTATTTCCTACTTTAATTCTATTTAATTCTATTTCCTACTTTAATTCTATTACTAATTAATTAACATAAAGAGGAACAAAAAAAACCAATTTTACCAAAAGTATAATATGACTTAGACTTACAAACACTACACTTGAAAGATCGTGCCTTTAAATGAAAAAGTAAGTCTTCATTGCACGACTATGTGCAACAGGGACAGTTTTTTTCTTTACAAAGTCAACTAATAACACTTGGACCCTGTCTGTCTTTAACATACTTAATGGGATCTCAATGACGAATTGTCTGTAGCATGTTTGGAGGAGGTATTGTGGCCCCGGTATCAAGTTGGGTACCGGGGCCACCCCACTACGCAGTCCAGATACTTGTTTGGTGGAATTCTGACACGTGGAGGGTGTATTTATTTTATTGTGGCCCCGGTATCAAGTTGGGTACCGGGGCCACCCCACTACGCAGTCCAGATACTTGTTTGGTGGAATTCTGACACGTGGAGGGTGTATTTATTTTATTGTGGCCCCGGTATCAAGTTGGGTACCGGGGCCACCCCACTACGCAGTCCAGATACTTGTTTGGTGGAATTCTGACACGTGGAGGGTGTATTTATTTTATTGTGGCCCCGGTATCAAGTTGGGTACCGGGGCCACCCCACTACGCAGTCCAGATACTTGTTTGGTGGAATTCTGACACGTGGAGGGTGTATTTATTTTATTGTGGCCCCGGTATCAAGTTGGGTACCGGGGCCACCCCACTACGCAGTCCAGATACTTGTTTGGTGGAATTCTGACACGTGGAGGGTGTATTTATTTTATTGTGGCCCCGGTATCAAGTTGGGTACCGGGGCCACCCCACTACGCAGTCCAGATACTTGTTTGGTGGAATTCTGACACGTGGAGGGTGTATTTATTTTATTGTGGCCCCGGTATCAAGTTGGGTACCGGGGCCACCCCACTACGCAGTCCAGATACTTGTTTGGTGGAATTCTGACACGTGGAGGGTGTATTTATTTTATTGTGGCCCCGGTATCAAGTTGGGTACCGGGGCCACCCCACTACGCAGTCCAGATACTTGTTTGGTGGAATTCTGACACGTGGAGGGTGTATTTACTTTATTGTGGCCCCGGTACCAAATTGTGTACCGGGGCCACCACACTACGCAGTCAAGATAGATAGATGCGTATCATAGATAAAGTACATTCAGTGGTGTGGGGCAAATTGAAAAATATTCAAAATGCACTGACATTATCAAAAACAAGAGGTTGTCACACGCTAAAACTCCAACATGTATATGATGGAGAGGATGGAGGAGCAGCCGTATGTGTAGTGTAATGCAGACCTGTTGAAGGTTTTTTATATATTTTATTGTGGTGTCCAGTGCCCACTCCTCTACGTAGTCCAGGTACATTTATTGGTGCGATTCATAAAAGTTCAGGGTTTTTAATATATTGTGGTGACCCACTCCTCTACGCAGTCCAGGTACATTTATTGGTGCGAATCAAACAAGTTGATGGTTTTCTTATTATATATATTGTGGTGACCCACTCCTCTACGCAGTCCAGGTACATTTATTGGTGCGATTCATAAAAGTTCAGGGTTTTTAAGATATTGTGGTGACCCACTCCTCTACGCAGTCCAGGTACATTTATTGGTGCGATTCATAAAAGTTCAGGGTTTTTAATATATTGTGGTGACCCACTCCTCTACGCAGTCCAGGTACATTTATTGGTGCGATTCATAAAAGTTCAGGGTTTTTAAGATATTGTGGTGACCCACTCCTCTACGCAGTCCAGGTACATTTATTGGTGCGATTCATAAAAGTTCAGGGTTTTTAATATATTGTGGTGACCCACTCCTCTACGCAGTCCAGGTACATTTATTGGTGCGATTCATAAAAGTTCAGGGTTTTTAAGATATTGTGGTGACCCACTCCTCTACGCAGTCCAGGTACATTTATTGGTGCGATTCATAAAAGTTCAGGGTTTTTAATATATTGTGGCGACCCACTCCTCTACGCAGTCCAGGTACATTTATTGGTGCGATTCATAAAAGTTCAGGGTTTTTAAGATATTGTGGTGACCCACTCCTCTACGCAGTCCAGGTACATTTATTGGTGCGATTCATAAAAGTTCAGGGTTTTTAATATATTGTGGTGACCCACTCCTCTACGCAGTCCAGGTACATTTATTGGTGCGAATCAAACAAGTTGATGGTTTTCTTATTATATATATATTGTGGTGACCCACTCCTCTACGCAGTCCAGGTACATTTATTGGTGCGATTCATAAAAGTTCAGGGTTTTTAATATATTGTGGCGACCCACTCCTCTACGCAGTCCAGGTACATTTATTGGTGCGATTCATAAAAGTTCAGGGTTTTTAAGATATTGTGGTGACCCACTCCTCTACGCAGTCCAGGTACATTTATTGGTGCGATTCATAAAAGTTCAGGGTTTTTAATATATTGTGGTGACCCACTCCTCTACGCAGTCCAGGTACATTTATTGGTGCGAATCAAACAAGTTGATGGTTTTCTTATTATATATATTGTGGTGACCCACTCCTCTACGCAGTCCAGGTACATTTATTGGTGCGATTCATAAAAGTTCAGGGTTTTTAATATATTGTGGTGACCCACTCCTCTACGCAGTCCAGGTACATTTATTGGTGCGAATCAAACAAGTTGATGGTTTTCTTATTATATATATTGTGGTGACCCACTCCTCTACGCAGTCCAGGTACATTTATTGGTGCGATTCATAAAAGTTCAGGGTTTTTAATATATTGTGGTGACCCACTCCTCTACGCAGTCCAGGTACATTTATTGGTGCGATTCATAAAAGTTCAGGGTTTTTAATATATTGTGGTGACCCACTCCTCTACGCAGTCCAGGTACAATTATTGGTGCGAATCATAAAAGTTCAGGGTTTTTAATATATATTGTGGTGACCCACTCCTCTACGCAGTCCAGAAAGATACCTTGTTGCAGCGTTTTGGACTAATAACTATATTGTGAGGTGTTCACAATACACTGTAAATTAGTGGAAATGCTTGTTATTGAATGTTATTGAGGTTAATAATAGCCTAGGAGTGAAAATAAGCCCAAAAACTTGATTTTTAAACTTTTTATGTTTTTTTCAAAAAAAATCCGAATCCAATACCTTAAATCCGAACCGAGACCTTTCGTCAAGTGTTTTGCGAGACAAATCCGAACCTCAAAAATAACGAAAATCCGGATCCAAAACACAAAACACGAGACCTCAAAAGTCGCCGGTGCACATCCCTAATTATTATTAAGCTTCAAGTTAGGGCAGCACAGTAGCTCAGTGGTTAGCACTTCTGCCTTACAGCACTGGGGTCATGAGTTCAATTTCCGACCATGGCCTTATCTGTGTGGAGTTTGTATGTTCTCCCCGTGTTTGCGTGGGTTTCCTCCGGGTGCTCCGGTTTCCTCCCACACTCCAAAAACATACTGGTAGGTTAATTGGCTGCTAACAAATTCACCTGTGTCTCTGTGTGTCTCTCTGTGTGTGTGTGTGTGTGTGTGTTAGGGAATTTAGACTGTAAGCCTCAATGGGGCAGGGACTGGTGTGAGTACAGCGCTGCGGAATTAGTGGCGCTATATAAATAAATGATGATGATGATGATAATTCATTAGATTATATCAAAACATATTAGGACTCATGGTCAAGTACTTAAACACATATAGGGGCTCATTTAGAGATGGATACATATGCATCTTTGGCATACACAGGAAAAAGCAAATAATATTACGTTTTACTACATGTTACTTTATAACAGTTTTATTAAAACATTTCTTGTAAGATATACAACAATCATCCACAACATTAAAACCACCTGCCTAATTGTGAAGGTTCCATTTCTGCTGCCAAAACAGCTCTGACCCATTGAGGCATGGACTTCACAAGACCTCTGAAGATGTCCTGTAAGTTGCGAGGGGAGGCCTCGATGACTCGGACTTGTTTTTCCAGCACATTCCACAGATGCTCAATCAGATTAAGATCTGGGGAATTTGGAGGCCAAGTCAACAGCTTGCACTCTTCATCATGTTCCTCAAACCAACCCTGAGCAGTTCATGCAGTGTTGCCGGGAGCATTATCCGTTGCCATTAAGGGGTGTATTTGGTCTGCAACAATGTTTAGGTAGGTGTTACATGTCAAAGTAACATCCACATGAATGCAAGGACCCAAAGTTTCCAAACAGAACATCACACTGCCTCTGTTGGCTTGTAGGCGCTTTCGGCGGCGCATATGGGTCAGCATGGGCACTCTAACCAGTCTGCGGCTACATGTTTTTGCCATTTTAGTTATCATCTGTCATTGCAATGATGACAGATGAAATTTTGTAGCAATTTAATACACATTAATATTATTATTATTATCATTTATTTGTTAGGCGCCACAAAGTGTCCGCAGCGCCGTACATAGTACAGACAGTAAACCATACAGGGTTAAACAGTACAGAACAGTAAACACAAAGTACCAATGCTTCAGAAACTCCGGGACAGACAAATGGAGTAAGGATGGAGCAGAAGAACAGGTGTGGAGACACGAGGGAAGAAGTGCCCTGCTCAAACGAGCTTACATCCTAAGGGAGGGTGGACGAAACACACGAGAGGGAGCGGTAGGGGAGAGAGGGAAGAGCGAGCAGAGTAGGTGAGGGGTTAGGTGGATGATGCACATGTAATGTTGGGACCTTGGTGGTGCATGTCCTGTTGCTATTTGTGGTAAAAAGCGCAGTGGAGAGCAGCAACGCTGCTGAAGAGTGATCCGGAGATCACTCTCCTGCGATGCTCTATTCATAGGATTGAATCTGAATATTGCGTTAGCCATCAGCTAAGCTTTTCAGAGCTTGATGAAATTGCCCAGACTGCAGTTCCCATTGAGTATTATGTGGACTTTGGTTTAATGTAATAATTTGCCTAATGCAGGAGATATCTCTGATATCTTCTGCTTTAGGCTATTATTAAATATACATTTTACTTAAAAATGCCTAAATCATACGGCAAAAGCAGTTTCCTAATGGTTTAGGGCTTCATAAATAGGCCATTCAAAGTGTTAACAATACTTAGGATCTGAGATCGACTCAAACTCAGAGATGACAGTATGTGTTACTTGAATCTGGAATTTGTATAGACCAAGGGTGGGGAACCTTTTCATGTTGGATTCATCATCATCATCATTATTTATTTATATAGCGCCACTGATTCCGCAGCGCTGTACAGAGAACTCATTCACATCTATTCCTGCTCCATTGGAGCTTACAGTCTAATTTCCCTAACAGACACAGACAGAGAGAGAAAGAGACTAGGGTCAAGTTTAGATAGCAGCCAATTAACCTACCAGTATGTTTTTGGAGTGTGGGAGGAAACCCACGCAAACACGGGGAGAACATACAAACTCCTCACAGATAAGGCCATGGTCGGGAATTGAACTCATGACCGCAGCGCTGTGAGGCAGAAGTGCTAACCACTACACCACTGTGCTGCCCACCGTGGATTGTCGCATTAATTTACCTGTAATCAAATAATACTGCATTCAAGAAACTTGAATTAGATATAGTTAAACATGTAGATTATTTTGTAGAAATCTAACTACTATGTACTGTTATGTGCGTATTGTCGCTAACCAATAACGATTGTCGAACC
Organism: Mixophyes fleayi; assembly: GCF_038048845.1. Taxonomy (NCBI): domain Eukaryota; kingdom Metazoa; phylum Chordata; class Amphibia; order Anura; family Limnodynastidae; genus Mixophyes; species Mixophyes fleayi. Next base: position 232,932,851 of record NC_134403.1, read on the forward strand.
TCGATTTGTGTTTCCAACGCACAAAGATTTATTCGTAATAAGTAGAATAATATGCTGAAGCGAAGTAATAGTAAATACAGCCGTTACTTATCGCAGGCGCTCTGGATCCAGTGCAGTCATTCAATCCTGAAGTCTGGGGACAAGATGTCTGCACACACACAAAGATTTATTCGTAATAAGTAGAATAATATGCTCAATTATACTAATTATTAGCAAACCTTGCGATCTATTGGTAGCGCTTTGCGAAAACCCAGTTTTCGCATTCGGTATACCTGCCCTGTATACCGTCCTTCAGTTGGGCAATCCGCCTCGTCAGACAGCAACTGAGCACAATGAATAATGAACAGTGTATCTACGTTACAACATCACACACTATACACCTTTTCTGCGCAGAAAATCAAAAGTTCCCAACAACAGTAATAATATCTCAGAGGCTTTCACAAGTAATTATACTATACATGTATAATAACTATCAAAACGATTGTTTAACCACGTGGAAAATCTACTGGAAGTTCGCGTACGCACAGCAGGAAATACACATACGCTAAGCAATGCAATACAGTTAAAACGCACAATGACAGAAAAAAGAAACAGTTTTCTCTTTTGTCCCTAAGTTCTAGTTAGCGTGCCCTAGATAATGCAAAACGGACATTCGGTTTCACAACACAGAGAAAAATTCAGGTTTTGAACACAATGCGTTCTTACCCGTTTATGACGCGTCTCCACCCTTTGTTGAGGAACCGAAATCCGTTGGTCTTGCGTATCATCGGCAACGAAACCTCCAAAGCTCACGAGCCCTCAAATTGTTATGTGCGTATTGTCGCTAACCAATAACGATTGTAGAACCTCGATTTGTGTTTCCAACGCACAAAGATTTATTCGTAATAAGTAGAATAATATGCTCAAGCGAAGTAATAGTAAATACAGCCGTTACTTATCGCAGGCGCTCTGGATCCAGTGCAGTCATTCAATCCTGAAGTCTGGGGACAAGATGTCTGCACACTGGATCACAAGCTGCTGCTTATATACACAATCAAATACAGTAATACAATGAAGATGGTATAGCTTGCATCTATTGGTCCAGGTCTCAGGAATGTCCAAGGGGTTGTCAATCATTGGCTGGTTCATCCTAAGGAATCCAAAGGAGGGGGTCATCTCTGCAGGGGGTATGCTCTGCTCTTCCCGCCAAGATTCCTTAGTCTTAAGTAGTTCATAATTCCCTATCATTCATAACTTGTGTATGCACTCTACGATTCCCTCGCAGAGTGAACCAAACAGTAGGATATGTAACAAGGTTCATTATGATACCACTCATGATGTGATTCCTTCAACCCGTTCCGTGTATTTCACTAATATGCATGTAACTCTGATATAACATATAAATACTACTATATTTCGACATAACTGACTATGTGTTGCAACTACCATTAATGTGTACTATTTTATAAGTATGCGTGTTTGTGCGAATATATGGTAAAAGACCAATTACTGTTGCTGCCATGTGTAGTGGATGCGTACGCCCTTTCACGCCGCAGCGTGCCCTTGTACGTCGTAGCGTACCGTACGCATCTGTTCAGACAAAGACAACCAAGTTCGCTAGACTTTAATTGAAATGACTTTATCCAATTTTCTGACTTCGACAGTACTTACTAACTAATCTTTTAATGACTTTGTTGTGTTTCCTTTTTGTTGGAAAGTATTTGAATATTTGGGTGCAGCATGAAAGTCCACAGTTTCAGCTGATTCTCTAGAAGAGTATCCGTTATTTGTGACCTTAAGTGCGTCTTGATTTGGCTTAGGTAGGAGAATGTAGATTCACAGCAATAAGTGGTTGAAAAGCAAGAAAGTATTTTTCGAGCATGCAGCCAAAGGCATGGGTATTCTACTACATTTTTCCATATTTCAATATTATCTTTCTTAGCATAAAATAATGACTTTAGAATGCCATCTACTGAGAGCTCAATTAATTCCATCTGTAGTTCTTTAGGTGCCTTGGTGATATCAACTAGGTGAGACTCTAATGCTTTGCTAATGCTAGTTTGAGTGTGATGTCAAAATTCTCAAAGTCAGTGAACCTTTTATCAGGGGAGGGCTAGCAAATTTTTGCCTGAGGGTCAAGTGTTGACTCAGCAACTTATTAGGAACATTTTAAGGAAAAAAAATACAGGTGGCCCAGTGACCCAGCCCAAGGTAGCCCACTATAGGGCCATCCCGGGGGGCAGATGCCTCCTGCCCTCCATTCCAGCCTGTCCCTGCCTTTCATTATATTCTCCACTTAATAAGTCTATAACAGCTGCATATTCTTCAAATGATTTGTATATATCACCCTGTTTGTCAATGACCTTTGCTAACTGAGGAAAATGTTCATCCGAAATTTCTATTTGAAGAAGAAGTGTTTTTTTCCGAAATGCTTGGATTTTTTGCCATATATCATATATAGACTTAGTTTTACCCAGGGATGAGCGGACTCGGATTATCGCAATCCGAGCCCACCCGAACAGTGCGGATCCGAGGGTGATCCGAGCACTGTTCGGGTATTTCCGGCGCTGAAAAAACTGAAAACGAGGCTATGAGTCCAAATCTCGCCGCCGGATCTCGCGATACTCGGATTCTAGAAATTCCCTGCTTGCCGCCGCCATCTTCACTCGGCCATTGATCAGGGAAGAGGGAGGGTGTGTTAGGTGGTCCTCTGTCCTGCTCTTTCTCGTGCTGTGCTGTGCTGTGTCCTGCTCAGTCCAGTGGTGCTGTGTCCTGTGCTGTGTCCTGCTGAGTCCAGTGGTGCTTTGTCCAGTGCTCTGTCCATTGGTATAAAAAAATTATAAAAAAAGTATAAAAATTAGTACTGCAATATCTAACTACGTTCACTGTTCCTGCAATATAAAAAAAATACTACTGCAATATATAACTACGTTCACTGTTCCTGCAGTCCAGAAAAAATAGTACTGCAATATTAAACTACGTTCACTGTTCCTGCAGTCCAGAAATATCAGTACTGCAATATTTAACTACGTTCACTGTTCCTGCAGTCCAGAAATATCAGTACTGCAATATTTAACTACGTTCACTGTTCTTGCAGTCCAGAAATATTAGTACTGCAATATTTAACTACGTTCACTATTCCTGCAGTCCAGAAATATTAGTACTGCAATATTTAACTACGTTCACTGTTCCTGCAGTCCAGAAATATTAGTACTGCAATATTTAACTACGTTCACTGTTCCTGCAGTATAAAGGAATTTGTACTGCTGTATAACTCCAGTCCAGTGGTACTGTCCTGTGCCGCATATAATTTTTAAAGCCTTTGCCGGGTGTGTGTGGTTTAGGGGTATGCTCTCTTGTGCTCCATATAATGGAGTACAAAAATTTGGAGGATAAAGTAGGGAAAGATCAAGAACCACTTCCTCCTAATGCTGAAGCTGCTGCCACTAGTCATGACATAGACGATGAAATGCCATCAACGTCGTCTGCCAAGGCCGATGCCCAATCTCCTAGTAGAGGGCATGTAAAATCCAAAAAGCCAAAGTTCACTAAAATTAGCAAAAAAACAAAACCTTTTGGCCTAAAAACAATATTGTGAGGAGTTCAGAATAGACTGGAAATGAGTGGAAATGAATGTTATTGAGGTTAATAATAGTGTAGGAGTGAAATTAAACAAAAAATATGGATTTTAGCACTTTTTATGCTTTTTAAAAAAAAATCAGAACCCAAAACCCTAAATCAGAACCAAAACCTTGAGTGGAGTGTTTTGTCAAAACCAATCAGAACCCAAAACCTGAAGCTAATCAGAACCCAAAGCTCAAAACACAAAACACGAAAAGTGGCCGGTGCACACCCCTAGTTTTACCTTGCAAAGAAATATTCAAGTCGTTTTGATTTGACATATCACTCAGAAATGCAGCATTGCTATATAAATCTTATTTTGATAAATCACATTGCTGATCCTGTTTTTCGAAAAATGTAACTGTCTGTTCTCGCAGAGATAATATTTTTGGCTAACACCTCTCCCCAGTGGTAATCATGTCACCGATGCGGACATGTCTGACTCGCTTTATTCCTACAAAAAAAGTCTGAAATGTGACAAAAACGACTCAAAAATAAAGAGGCTTACCTGAAAACCGAAGATCCACATCTCCGATCGAAGCGCCATGCTGACAGGTAGTGATTCCGAACACACAGGACTCCGGCACTTCCCTTTCACGTCAGTGCGACTTACATGAAGGTTCATTTATAGTGGCAACATGTGGACCCTGCAGGCTAAGTGTTTAAACACTTAGCCTGTGGGATGTGAACCTTCGGTTTTCAGGTAAGTCTCCTTATTTTCTAGTCATTTTTGTCACATTTCTGATTTTTTGGGTAGAAAAAAAGCGTGTCAGATTTGTCACCCCCCCAGGAATACGTACCCTACCCCCTGTCCCTACATAGTCAACTCACTTTAGAATGATATCGGAAATCCACACTGAATACCTCATCGTTCAACTTTAGCATGTTACGAAACTGATAATTCCGTGTTGCATTTGTACGAATATAAATAACAATATTTATATTTTGTTGCAAAGTGTCACTTAAAATAGTAGCTTAAGCACAGAGATTTTGCTGATGCAAGATACAATGAAAAGAAATGACAGCTTCTGGATCTGTTAATACTTTTTTTTAGCTGTGCATTGAACTCTTCATGTTTTTCTGTCATGCAAGGTGCATCGTCTGTACATACACTCACTAAATTTACCAAATTAAGTCCTACTTCATGACATTTATCTTGAAAGTTGTTGAAGATAGCTATACCCCATGTTTTGCTCGCAAGAGTGCCCAAAGCAAGTTACTCTTCTGTTATGGCCTGAATGCAGTATAAAACCTGCGCTGAGTCAGTAGTATCAGTTGTATCACCCAAAGCAATTGAATAATATATATTTTCCTTTTTGAGTATTGCATGAAGGTGTTCTGTTACGTCGAAGGATAATTCATGATGCTGATCATTTATGGTTCTCCTTGAAAGAGGCTGTTGCTTGTACTTTGAACCATTATCTGTGCCTAAGCACACTATAACTTTGACAATGCATCTTTTACGATTTCTACATCCCTGAATAACCCACTGAGTATATAAGTAACTTTGTAAGTTGCTTCAGTAGTATTATTTCCAGGTCTTATTGCTGCTAGGAATAATTGTCTTTGCTTTGATTTCATTGTGTAATTTCTGCAACACAACCTTTCACGTCTCTCTTTCTAATTTGAAATATTTGTGGTCCTTATGAGTGTTATAATGCTGATGAGCATTGAATATCTTCAATGTTAATATTGCAGTATCACAAAGCAAGCAAATCACCTTATATTTAGCAGAAACAAGATAATATTGCAATTCCCAATCCTCGTTAAAAAATCTGTTTTCTTCCTCCAGTGTTCTCTTGGTGTTCTTTAACATGGTGGTCTGTTAAGCAGACAGAATAAAAAATACTGTCAGGCTTTGCAAATATTCACAAAATCCACTTCAAACAGAAACACAGTGCACCGTTATCAAAAGCTGATAAAGACCCAGGGCTCGAATCAAAATTAATGGAGATCTTTCGGAACCAGTGTGATAAATAATGGCACTAGACAGGGATGTCCGCTATCACCGCTTATATTTGTACTGTGTATGGAGGCGCTGGCAAGAGCTGTCAGGGCAAATTCGAATATATCTGGTATCCAAGTTGGCGAGAGACAACATAAACTTGTTTTTTTTTTGTGGATGACCTTCTGGCTGTTATCACCAACCCAGTCGTCTCTTTACCCAACTTAGTCAAAGAATTTCAAAAGTTTGGCTTGTTATCTAATTTTAAAATCAACTATAGTAAGTCAGTGGCTATGAACATTAAGATCCCGGCCTCAATAGTGGATGGCCTAAAATGTGCCTTTCCTTTTATTTGGCATTCCTCTCAAATGAAATATTTAGGAGTTGTACTTTCTAGTGATCTCTCGCATTTGTATGACCCCAACTTCAAACCACTTCTGGGCAATCTCCGAGCTTAATTGAGAGAGTGGCAGAGTAAGAACTTCACATGGATAGGTAGGGTTAACATCATTAAATCAATGTTCTACCCCGACTTCTTTACCTCATACAGACATTACCGATTTTTGTACCCGACTCATTGTTTCAGGGCATCCATCGCCTGGTGCGGGACTTTGTGTGGAGTGGAAGATGCCTTAGATTCAAACATAAGATATTATTTAGATGCAGACATTTGGAAGGTCTCCAGCTTCCCCACCATCCTTCGTACTATGATGCTGAGATTTTAACCAGAATAATGGAGATGTCATTCCAGGCAGGGAGGAAACAGTGGGTAGAGAATGAATCATTATCTCTTGAATTCCCTAGTACTACACTACTCCGGCTTTCCAAAATACCCAAGATTATACATCCTATTCTGTGACCCACCCTTGCGAAATGGTTCAAGCTCAGAACTCTTACACACATCTCCTCACCAATATCCCCGCTAACTCCATTGTTCAATAATCCAATGTTCCCCCCAGGATCCACTTCATTAGCATTTAACATGTGGCTACAAGCAGGAATTCATTGTGTCGTTCAGTTGGTGGGAATAACAGGGGTTCTCTAATTTGCAGAGATACAAGCAAAATGGGAGTTACCTGATGTACAGATTTGGCGGTACAGATTAAACACTTCCTCTCGACAGGTTTCCCAAAACAATACTTTAACAGAAATCTAACAGTTTTTGATTCCCGCTGCAGTAGAACACACTACCCCACACATTCCTTGTGGACAATTTACAAGCTTTTAGTGAAACATTTCTTTAGATCCCCCCGAAATTTATTTTAGAGTGGGAAAGGAACTTGGCATTAGAACTACAAGATGCTGATTGGTCTAAAATCTTCCAAGCAATCCATGCTTGCTCACCTAAAGTCTCAATATTAGAGACTCATTTTAAGGTTCTTACCAGGTGGTATAGATGCCCGACACATCTTGTAAAAATCTTTAGTGGGCTGCCCAGTACCTGCTGGAGATGTACCCAAGGGCCAGGATCTTTACTCCATATCTGGTGGGACTGCCCTATATTACAACCTTTCTGGTCACAGGTAATAGATATCATGCGGAAGCTGCTTGGTCAAACTATACCGGATACCCCAGTGTTTTTTGCTCCTTAACAAAACAGTTATGCCTATATCTTGTTTTAAAAAATCGTTGTTAAAATTTGTGACATAGCAGTAATACTTGTGAGGTGGAGAACAACCACACCACCAAATATTCGTGACTGGACTAATAGATTAGAGTATTACCGGTCTATGGAGGAATTACATTTGTCAGCTACGGACTCTATTGAAATATTATGCCATTTGGGGCCCATGATTGAACTTTATTGTCTCCGCAGAGTTCGAAACCTTAGATCTACCCATTTGAGTTTTGAGCTTGTCAGTGCGGTTACATACTGGATCCGTATGGCTGGAGGAGTGGGTTATGTTTTATACCTGTTTTATATATGCCTTATATTTATTTTGATTGGTTGGCCGGGGCCTAACTGGACATTTTGACACGAAGGCTTTCATTATGCTATCCCCCCCCCTTGTCTGTTTCTGTGTTTTATGTACTAGGTTATTAATAGTTACCATGCATGACTGGGAATATTTGTTCTTTTTGATATATCTAATCTTCATTGGCCTGATGCCATGATGCCATAGATTCTTTATAACTTGCCAAAAACTCTGCTCAATTTCCAGTTTAAGCTGTCGCCATTTTGCATCCAGCGCGCTTTCGTGAATTTTGGTCTGCGCCTATTTCCAGTGGCCATTGATGCAGAAATATATAGCATCTGAGCAGTGAACACAAATCATATATCTCTGGGGAGAAGGGAGGGGGGAATACCTTGCCGAAGACAAATTGTGTATATATACATATGCAGATAGGAGGTAAAAACTTGTCGATATTGACTGTTATTTTACAAATACAATCATTCATTAAAAGGGTTTTAAAATGTCGTCATGAACCCCCTTCTCCCACCGCATCTTATTCAACCGAAAACTTGTAATTCGACAGTTTGATATGAAAAACAGTTATACTGTCTGTGACAGGATAAACCACCTATGCCACCCTGTCTGTTCTTTCTGGGATCCGGCTGGGCTTGCTTTGCCAGCGTTCTCTTCCTTTATCCCAAATGCGCCCTCTAACCGCAGTAGGATGGGCTTAAGCTGCTGCCACCACTGGACTTCTTCATGGCATCCAGAACCGCATTCCTTCTGGGTAACTGTCACTGCTAGGGTACCCCCTTGCTGACCTTTTCTTATAGATAAGGGTTGCTGTGGATGGATCCCGCCTGGCCTATCACACTGGCCAGAGCTGCTGGGTTGCAGGCTGAGCTGTGGTACCGGAAAGCTGAGTCCAAACCTCAGTACAGCTGGGAACGGTTGTCACGGGCACTAGGAGTCTTTGCCCAGAATATCACCAGATGATGTTCTTACCAGAGTAATATAGCTGGTACTATGGTCCTCTGGTAGCAGGGTGACAACGGAACAGGAGAATCAGCAGATGTTGAGAGAATGCTCAAGGAAAGTCTATGACTAGCAGCAACTGGTAATGACTTAGATGTATGAACACGAGGAACAAGATGGACAAGTAAACGTGAGGAGAGTCAGTGGTCTGCGTACAGCAAGTTGTACCACTGCTATAGTGAGGAGGAATGTCCAGGAGTAGAGAGGAGGTAGTGAAAGTCAGTGGTCTGCGTATAGCAAGTTGTACCACTGTCTATAGTGAAGGAATGGGTTCCAGGTGCAAGTAGGTAACGGGGAAGTCAGTGGTCTGCATACAGCAAGTTGTATCACTGCTTATGTGAGAGGATACTTGAAACTGGTGCCAATGGGAAACAGGAGTCAGAGGTCTGCGTTCAGCAAGTTGTACCACTGCTATATATATGTGAGGAGGGGCAAGAGGAGATGAATGGAATACAGAGGATACACGGGGGGCACACGGAACTTGATCCCACGATGATAACCACAATACAATAATAACTGACAAGCGCTGCTTGAAGTATACAAAGTCACTATAGAGATCCAGGTAATAGGAAACAAAGTCAATAGTAACAATAGCTTCAGTAGATGGAAGACTCCGGAGATGAACACAACACAGTCCAGACGGATATGCAATACAATAGCAAAGTCAATGGAAAGTATGCATACCGCGGTTCAGGAGAGCAGGCTGTCAAGGAGAAGCGCAGGGATACCTGAACGGCTGAACGCCGGCAGGAGGAGAGACCGCAGGAGGATGGAAGCGGTAATCATGTTGGTGCAGCGCACGAAAGGTAACCGGTAATCAAAGGAGCAATACTCAGGAAGCAGTAGTAAGTAAAACTGGAAACATGATAAACACGGGAGAGTTGAGGCTGTCTGGTATCCGGCAGTAGTAGCGGAGGCAGCGGAGGGGAGACACGCTGAACACAGGAGAGTAGAGGCGGTCTGGAATCCGGCAGTAGTAGCGAAGGCAGCGGAGGGGAGACACGCTGAACACAGGAGAGTTGAGGAGGTCTGGAATCCGGCAGCAGTAGCAGATAGGAATCAGTGGAGAGCTGACACGATGAACACAGGAGAGTTGAGACGGTCTGGAACCCGGCAGCAGTAGCAGATAGGAATCAGTGGAGAGCTGACACGATGAACACAGGAGAGTTGAGACGGTCTGGAACCCGGCAGCAGTAGCAGATAGGAATCAGCTTAGTGCAGACATGATGAACACAGGAGAGTTGAAGTGGTCTGGAAACCACAATCGTAGTAGACAGGAATCAGCTGGAGCTGAATACACGAGGAAACACAGGAACACCTTCAGAGGCTCATGGGGAATGAGACTCCAAGATCAGGCAACTAGGTAAGGATCACAGGTGGTTTAATAGGGAGGGTTGCCTCATCATCCAATTAATTAAAAGCAACAGGTACTGAAGGTTTCATAAGGGCTGCACATGCGCAGACCCTCAGGACGGTGGACGACCACGGCTCCCGAACACAGGAGAAACGGCACTCACAGTCCGGTGATTGACAGTAACCCCCCTTTTAAAAGTGGGCACAGAACACATGGAACCGGGTTTGTCCGGAAACTTGGAATAAAACTTCTTAAGAAGAGCTGAAGCGTTGAGATCTTCTGCTTTAATCCATGAACGCTCTTCAGGACCAAAGCCCTTCCAATGAACGAGGAAACGAAGAACTCCTCGCGAAATTTTTGCATCCAATATGTGAGTAATCTCAAAGTCCTCCTCTTGATGAGCTTGAACTGGCCGAGGTGCTGAAGGAGGGGCCGAGAAACGGTTGATGATAAGAGGTTTGAGCAAAGATACATGGAAGGCATTGGAAATACGAAGGTTCTAAGGTAGTAGAAGTTTGAAACAAACTGGATTTATCACTTGAATGATCCTATATGGACCAATAAAACGAGGAGCGAACTTCATAGATGGGACCTTCAAACGAATATTTTTGGTTGATAACCATACACGATCTCCGATTTTAAGTGGTGGAATAGCCCGTCTCTTTTTATCTGCAAAAGACTTATATCTGGCAGATGTCTTCTTTAAACAGGTTTAGACCAGAGCCCAAATATTTTTGAAGGTCTGACAAACAGTCTCTACAGCAGGAACTTGGGAGGGAGGGAGGGCAGGAAATTCCGGAAAAGACGGATGGTGACCGTAAACCACAAAGAATGGAGTTTTAAAAGATGATTCATGATACATGTTGTTATGAGCAAATTCAGCCCATGGAAGCAAATCTACCCAGTTGTCTTGGTTGGCTGAAGAGAACATCCTTATAAAAGTCTCAAGATCTTGATTGACTCTTTAGGTTTGTCCGTTTGATTGAGGATGGTAGGAGGATGCGAGTGATAATCGGATACCCAAGGTCTTACAGAGGGCCCGCCAGAATCTGGAAACGAATTGCACTCCTCTATCTGAAACAATCTCGGAAGGACATCCGTGAATACGGAAGATTTCTTTGATGAAATAATCAGCCAGAGTAGATGAAGAAGGTAAACCAGTCAAAGGAACGAAATGTGACATCTTCGAAAATCTATCCACCACTACCCAAATAGTATTGCACTTTTTACTAGGAGGAAGATCAGTAACAAAGTCCATACTAATATGGGTCCACGGCTTGGAAGGAATGGGTAGTGGTTGAAGCAAACCCGCTGGAGTTCTGCGGGGAGTCTTAAACTGGGAACACAATTCACAAGCAGCCACAAAATCTCTGACATCTCTCCTCATAGAAGGCCACCAGTAACTTCGAGAAAGAATTTCAAAAGTCTTGCGTTCACCAGAATGTCCAGAAAAACGGGAAGAGTGAAACCACGAAAGGATTTTCTTCCTAAGAGCAGGAGGCACGAGGGTACTCCCAAATGGTAGCACCTTAGTGGAAGAAGCAGCCAGAAAAACACATTTGGGGTCTAATATAGAGTGGTTAGGACCATCTTCAACGTCTGAGGACGTCACAAAAGCTCGAGAAAGGGCGTCTGCTTTTTTATTTTTTGCAGCTGGTTTGAAGGTTATGATTAGTTCAAAACGAGAAAAGAAAAGAGACCATCTTGCTTGATGAGTATTCAAACATTGAGCAGACTGTAAATAGGACAAATTTTTATGATCAGTAAAAATTGTCACAGGATGACGAGCTCCTTCCAACAAATATCTCCATTCCTCTAATGCTACTTTTATAGCCAGCAACTCCTTGTCCCCGATGGTATAATTCTTCTCTGCAGGCAGAAGACCCCGAGAGTAAAAGGCACAAGGATGGAATTTTTGTTGCTCCGATCTTTGGGAGAGAATGGCTCCTAAGCCAACATTAGAGGCATCTACATCTAGGAAGAAGGGAAGCGTCACATCAGGCTGTCGAAGAACAGGAGCGGAGGAGAAGGACTCTTTGAAAAACTGGAAGGCTTGAAGGGCCTCAGAGGACCATTGTTTAGTATTGGCCCCTTTACGAGTTAGGGCCACAATAGGAGATGCAATCAAGGAAAAATCTTGAATGAAGCGTCTATAGTAATTGGCAAAACCTAAAAAACGCTGAATTGCACGAAGAGTAGTTGGCTGAGGCCAATGTAATACAGCATTCACCTTTTCTGGATCCATCTGAAGACCAACTCCGGAGACAATATATCCCAGAAATGTAATCTGGGGCAACTCGAATGAACATTTTTCTAACTTGCAGAATAATTAATTTTTCCCGGGTCTGGAAAGGACCTCTGCCACATGTTGATGATGAGAAGGCAGGTCCTGAGAAAAGATTAATATGTCGTCCAGATAGACGACGACACAAACATATAACAAGTCCCGGAAGATCTCATTAATGAAACCCTGGAAAACAGCGGGGGCGTTACATAACCCGAAGGGCATTACTAAATATTCATAATGCCCGTCTCTGGTGTTGAAAGCTGTCTTCCATTCGTCACCAGACCTGATTCTAATTAAATTATAGGCACCACGAAGATCCAACTTGGTAAAGATCCGGGCTCCCTTGATACGATCAAATAACTCAGTAATTAATGGAATGGGATACCGATTTTTGATAGTTATGGCGTTAAGTCCGCGGAAATCTATGCAAGGACGTAATGACCCATCCTTCTTTTTTACGAAGAAAAAACCTGCTCCAGCGGGAGAGGTAGAAGGTCGAATAAATCTTCGCTGGAGATTCTCTTTGATGTACTCAGATGTGGCTTGAGTTTCAGGTAACAAAAGTGGATACACACGACCCCTGGGAGGAGTCTTGCCAGGTTGAAGATCAATCGGACAGTCCCACGAATGATGAGGAGGAAGACGTTCAGACTGAAGTTTATCAAATACATCGGCAAAAGAAGCATACTGAGGAGGAAGTCCCGGTGAACAAGGTGAAATGGAGGATTGCTGTATCTTGAGAGGAACGACTTGAGAGAGGCAACGATGATGACACTCAGACCCCCAAGACGTAACTTGAGGAGTGTGCCAGTCAATCTGGGGAGAGTGACGTTGAAGCCATGGAAGGCCTAATACAATCGGACTGGTAGTAACAGGAAGAATTAAAAATGAAATTTCCTCCTGGTGTAATACACCAATTTGAAGGGTTACTGGAGACGTACTCTGGGTGATGAGACCATTAATAATGCGTGATCCATCGATAGCAGTCACAGTAATTAGTATTTTCAAAGTAATCACTGGTAGGGACCATTGATTCACGAGGGATTTAGAAATAAAATTTCCTGCAGCTCCAGAGTCAATAAGTGCTTGGGACATGAAAGATTTGGTAGCAAAGGAAACAGTAACATCAAAAGCACAAACTTTTAATTTCGTAGAACATGGAGAGGACTCCAGGGACCCTAACTTCACCTCTCCAGAACTGGTTAGGGCCTGGCATTTCCCGATTTTTTAGGGCATGAATTGAGCATATGAGTAGAATCAGCACAATAGATACAAAGTCTATTTTTTACTCTTCGGTCCCTCTCCTCTGAAGTTAATTTGGAGCGACCTATCTCCATGGGTATCACCGGAGATGAAACTTGGCGAACTTGAGGACTTGAGCGAAGAGGTGCTTTATATGAATTTGTTTTTTCAGACTCTCTTTCACGAAATCTCATGTCTACACGATGGCAAAGAGAAATCAAATCTTCTAGAGAAGTAGGTAATTCTTGAGTAGTCAGTGCATCTTTAATTTTATCAGAAAGCCCCTGCCAGAAGGCGGCAATTAAAGCTTTAGTGTTCCACTGAAGTTCGGAGGCTAATATCCTAAATTGAATGACGTACTGGGCTACAGTGCGAGAACCCTGTCGTAGACGGAGGATGCTGGATGCAGCGGAAATAACACGACCAGGTTCATCAAATACACTTCGAAACGTGGAAATAAATTTGGCACTATCTTGTAATAATGGATCATTTCTTTCCCACAGAGGGGAAGTCCATGCGAGAGATTGTCCGGAAAACAAAGAAATGAGATAGGCCACTCTGGAACGAAGAGTAGAGAAATTGTGAGGTTGAAGCTCAAAATGAACTGAGCATTGATTTAGAAAACCCCTGCATGTTTTGGGGTCTCCATCATATTTTGAAGGAGTAGGCAGGTGTAGCGTGGAAGCAGTAGACACCTGGGATGGCACTGGGGAAACGGATGAAGGCACAGGAGCATCAACAGTAGCTGTGATATTTTGCGCAGAAGTTCCTTGGGAGGCTAACGCCTGGCAACATTGCAGCAATTGTTGTTGGCGAACATCCTGTTGTTCAATACGGGTAACCAGATACTGCAGCATCTCTTTAGCTGTAGGTTCCGATCCTGGGTCTGTCATGGCCTGATCTTACTGTCACGGGCACTAGGAGTCTTTGCCCAGGATATCACCAGATGATGTTCTTACCAGAGTAATATAGCTGGTACTATGGTCCTCTGGTAGCAGGGTGACAACGGAACAGGAGAATCAGCAGATGTTGAGAGAATGCTCAAGGAAAGTCTATGACTAGCAGCAACTGGTAATGACTTAGATGTATGAACACGAGGAACAAGATGGACAAGTAAACGTGAGGAGAGTCAGTGGTCTGCGTACAGCAAGTTGTACCACTGCTATAGTGGGGAGGAATGTCCAGGAGTAGAGAGGAGGTAGTGAAAGTCAGTGGTCTGCGTATAGCAAGTTGTACCACTGCTTATGTGAGAGGATACTTGAAACTGGTGCCAATGGGAAACAGGAGTCAGAGGTCTGCGTTCAGCAAGTTGTACCCCTGCTTATGTGAGAGGATACTTGAAACTGGTGCCAATGGGAAACAGGAGTCAGAGGTCTGCGTTCAGCAAGTTGTACCACTGCTATATATATGTGAGGAGGGGCACGAGGAGATGAATGGAATACAGAGGATACACGGGGGGCACACGGAACTTGATCCCACGATGATAACCACAATACAATAATAACTGACAAGCGCTGCTTGAAGTATACAAAGTCACTATAGAGATCCAGGTAATAGGAAACAAAGTCAATAGTAACAATAGCTTCAGTAGATGGAAGACTCCGGAGATGAACACTACACAGTCCAGACGGATATGCAATACAATAGCAAAGTCAATGGAAAGTATGCATACCGCGGTTCAGGAGGGCAGGCCGTCAAGGAGAAGTGCAGGGATACCTGAATGGCTGAACGCCGGCAGGAAGAGAGACCACAGGAGGATGGAAGCGGTAATCATGTTGGTGCAGCGCACGAAAGGTAACCGGTAATCAAAGGAGCAATACTCAGGAAGCAGTAGTAAGTAAAACTGGAAACATGATGAACACAGGAGAGTTGAGGCTGTCTGGTATCCGGCAGTAGTAGCAGAGGCAGCGGAGGGGAGACACGCTGAACACAGGAGAGTAGAGGCGGTCTGGAATCTGGCAGTAGTAGCAAAGGCAGCGGAGGGGAGACACGCTGAACACAGGAGAGTAGAGACGGTCTGGAATCCGGCAGCAGTAGCAGATAGGAATCAGTGGAGAGCTGACACGATGAACACAGGAGAGTTGAGACGGTCTGGAACCCGGCAGCAGTAGCAGATAGGAATCAGTGGAGAGCTGATACGATGAACACAGGAGAGTTGAGACGGTCTGGAACCCGGCAGTAGTAACGGAGGCAGTGGAGAGCAGACACGCTGAACACAGGAGAGTTGAGGCGGTCTGGAATCCAGCAGCAGTAGCAGATAGGAATCAGCTGAGTGCAGACACGATGAACACAGGAGAGTTGAAGTGGTCTGGAAACCACAATCGTAGTAGACAGGAATCAGCTGGAGCTGAATACACGAGGAAACACAGGAACACCTTCAGAGGCTCATGGGGAATGAGACTCCAAGATCAGGCAACTAGGTAATGATCACAGGTGGTTTAAATAGGGAGGGTTGCCTGATCATCCAATTAATTAAAAGCAACAGGTACCGAAGGTTTCATAAGGGCTGCACATGCGCAGACCCTCAGGACGGCGGACGGCCACGGCTCCCGAACACAAGAGAAACGGCACTCACAGTCCTGTGAGTGACAACGGTTTAGAGTTGGTCTAATCTGTAGGTCGCAGGAATTTCAGCATAGGAGGAAATTGTCAGGCAGTTCTTTGAAGCAAGTGATATTTATTTGCTCAAGTGCCCTGATAAGGACAGATCACACTGGTTGCAGGTACCAGTGAGGAAGAGGTCAGAAGAAACAAGAATGATACATTTCAGTACAAACCAGTGCAGTTTTATACAGTTTTGAACACAGCCTCGCCGGGAGTAAGCCAGCCCCCTGAAGTCTGAGTTATTTTTAGTATCAGGATGCAATAAGGAAATAAAAAAATCAGGATTATGGAACATATCCGCAACATCAAATCCTTTTTGCTTTTCTTCATCTTTATATGTTATAAGTTCATTCCTATCTATTTCTTTGACACATGTAAATGCTTCCTATACCTGATGTTTGTCATTATTTCTTTATATAGACTTCTCCATCAAATTTTCTCCTTGTCGAACATATTCCATTGGATTCGAGTAATTTCTTCTTATTCGCCTAAATTGGCCTTTAGGTATGTTCCTTATCCAAAGGGAGCGATGGTTACTGTTAGCTGGTAAGAAGTTATTACAATCCACAGGTTTCACAAATTCATAATTCTACCCTCTTCTACATAGACTTCTAGGTCTAAAAATTGGACCTCCTGTTTACTCGTACTAGCTGTAAACTCCAACCAACAAATACAGTTTATTATGTTAGTATTGTATACTCACTCATAATTACTTTTGGCACGAGGGATTATTTTATCGTCAAGAAAAGGGGACCGCTATGGGTAGCCGTTTTGCACCAAGTTATGCGAACCTCTTCATGTCGAAGTGGGAAGAGAATACCATATGGCCCAATGAAGAATATAAAAACCATCTTATATGTTGGCACAGGTATATAGACGATATATTCTTTATCTTGAATGGAGAACAAGCAACGTTGCATAACTTCATCAGTCAGATCAATAAGAACAAGGTTAATTTGGAGCTTACAGCTAGTACGAGTAAAAAAGAGGTCCAATTTTTAGACATAGAAGTCTATATAGAAGAGGGTAGAATTATGACATGCACTTTCGTGAAACCAGTGGATTGTAATAACTTCTTACCAGCTAACAGTAACCATCAACCCTTTTGGATAAGAGGAACTCTCCTGGAATTAACCAACGAAAGATCCTCCGAACACACATCAACTGGGCAGTCCCTCAGTGACAGCTGAACCCAGAAGTGAGAATACAGGATTCTGCTCTCCAACTGCCTTCTAGAGGAGTTCCTAACTTCCCCCACCTCCAGGCCCCAACAACTTGTCACTTTCAATCCCAGAGACACATAGGTCAGGAGATACAATCCCGTAAGGTCCTCAGCCTGACACCTTCCATCCAAACATTAAGGAAGGGATGCACTCAGACCCTAAAGCCACCTACCCATTGAAGAGGAGTCTCAAGAAAGAGACTATTGAGGTGCAAGTTTAAAAAATTTGTTAGAAAAAAACAGTACTGGGTTAACCATACACAGGCCACCTTCCCTGCTCGATCTGTAGGTAACAGTTCGCTTGATCAGGTTCAGCTTATTCCCCCAAAGCAAAAGGAAGAAAACTGCATAAACCCTAGACCATAAAGACTCTGGCAAAAGGCACACATAGCTAATGTACAGAAACTCCGGGATCAGGTAGATCTTTACAAGGGCTACTCTTTCACTAAGAGAAAGCTTCCACCGCCTCCAGCTCTCCACTTTCTGAGAAGCTTCCTCCAGTTTTATATCCTAGTTTTGCTTGCCATAATCACCAGGTCCAAATTCCTAAAATTTTGACCTTGCTAGGCCAGGGAAAGGCTGTCCGGAAGGTCGAACTGACAACCTTCCACCCCCTCCAGAAAACTTCACTCTTATCCTGGTTACTTTCGAGCCACTGGCCTCGGAGTACCTGCAGACCAGAGTTGCTACCTCTATTGCTTCTGCAGGACTCGACAAGACAACAGTGACATCGTCCGCGTAGGCCACCACCTTCAAAGGACACTCCAGACCCAACAGCACCCCTCCTATCAAACAAACTTGAATCCTTCGAATGAAAGTATCTATTGCAAACACATACAAGAGGGTGCTCAACCCTGCCTTACTCCAGAGTTGATACAAAAGGACGGACCTACCCAACCATTCACAAGAGGGAAGCTCTCTGCCTGTTTGTAATTAGTACGAAGCCAATTCACCACCCACACTGGAAGACCATACCTCAGAAGTAGAGTCCACAGGTACTCGTGATCCACCCTGTCAAGGCCTTTGACTGCTCAAGAGCTAAAAGATACTTTCCCCACTTCTCAGCCTGATCTGCATCAGTTTATTAAAAAGCACCTTTGACAAAATCTTTCTGTCTGTATTAAGAAGGGCTATGGGGCGCCAGTTCTTAATACACGACTGGTCTTTCCCTTTGGACAGCAAAATAAGTGCAGAAACCCTCATAAAGGTATGTAATATGGTATGTAATATACATCTCTTCAGGCTCTCGAGGCGTGGAGCCAGAATGTCCACAAAGATCTTAAAAAACTCAAAGGTTAAGCTTAAGCATAAGCTGTCACAAAAATGTGAATCAGTTCTATTCAGAGGTTATAAGCTAGGCATTGTTATCCTTTATATTAATAAGGGAAATTAAATATATGTTGTCCAAAATATGGAATAAAGAAGGTGTAATTAAAAGGGTAGTGGTATCGTGGCTGGATGACTCCTCAGTGTCCATTTTATCAGATGTATTTATATCAGTTTGAATCACCAATCACTTTTTATATTTCGCTATTAGTACATTTTAACTTCAAATTAATAAAGGAATATCTTAACAGAATTATGAATTATTAAACCAATTTATCTTTAGCCCAATGGAGTGCCCCATGTGATCATTTCTTTTTTTCTGTCCTACTTTATCCTTAGCTAACAAATGGTCGGGTGCACCCATCCTTGTGGTGTGCAGTTGAGATTATGATGATTTATGGATAGGCACACCAGGGAAGGAATATATGGGCTACCTGGTGCGGTTATTTGTTTTGTAGTATAAATAAGAGATCAGAGTAGAAAGACTGCACAACACCAAGGATGCCCTCCATATTCTCCCTGAGTATACCCTCAGCATTGTACAGTTCCTGCACCACTTTCATATTTACCTGCTTCCTACAGTTCAAGTAAGGGTCTGGTGAGTGGTACTTCCCGTAATCCCTCTACAGAATCAAGGAAGCAAAATCGGTCATATTGCACTTCTCTTATATGAGCTTTCACTCTGAAGATTTCCCACCATGTCCCTGTTCAGAGATCAGGAATCCAAGTTTCCTTCTTAATGACGATTAGGTATTTTCTCTTAGCAAGTTGTTTCCAGATACCAGGTCATGGAAGAAACCCCGGGTCCTCTTTTTAAATACCTCCCACCACTCTGACCTACTCCAACTTACCTCCAAAAGTGTCTCTTGGGAGTTCAGGCGCCAAAGTCCCCTACCTCTGGAGCATTCAAGGATACATTAAGATAAACATTGTGTCACGAAAGCCGGATAGTGGGAATGGTCTTGATATCTGCTTGAGGGACAGCTTACCCCCAGAGAGGTGCGGAAGAGAGGTTCACCAGGGATTCTCGCAAGGGAATATGGTCTTAGCTGCTCTCAACCACAAGTCATGGTCCTCTAGGACCGAGCAGATAATTCAGAGAACCACCAAGCAGACGAGTGTAGTGTAGATGCAGGAGATGAGCGTCAGCTCTGCAGACGAGAGGATAGTGAATGCAGCAGGTGAGCATCAGCTTAGAAGACAAAAGCAGGACACGTAGGGAAGCCACTTCTATCACCAGGAGGTGACTCAAAGAACAGGCACTGTAGAAAGTGAGGAGGTGCCTTTTAAACTAGCCGCCAAGGAGAGGGACCAATGAGAAGGAGACAGAGAGATTTAGTGCAGATGCCGGGTCTGCACTTGCGCAGATCGGGATCCAAGATGGCGGCGCCCAGCGGGAAGCGGAACGTCGGGGACAGGTAAGTCTGGCAGGTGTTGGGTGCGCTGCCCGAACACCCGGTGCGTGATAGTACCCCCCCTTTAAAGACGGCCAGCGCACATCTACTGCAAGGTTTCATGGGAAACTCTTATGAAATTTTTCCAACAGATAGGGAGCGTGGATGTCGGAGGCACGAACCCAAGAGCACTCTTCAGGGCCGAACCCCTTCCAATCTACTAGATACTTCAGGCCGCCTTTCCAATATTTAGAGTCTAGGATTTGTTTGAGTTCGAACTCCTCCTCTTGATGGGCTCCTGGAGTGGTGGAAGAAGATACTGATGAAAACCGATTAATCTTCAGAGGTTTTAACAGGGACACATGGAAAGAGTTAACAATACGAAGAGACGTCGGTAATCGTAATTTGAAGCAGACCGGGCTAATGACTCCAGAGATACTGTATGGGCCAATAAATCGCGGAGCCAATATCATACAAGGGACTTTGAGGCGTATATTCTTGGTGGAGAGCCACACCCTATCACCAACTTTGAAGGTGGGAAGAAATCTACGTCTCTTATCAGCGGCCAGCTTATAGCATGTAGAAGTCTTCTTAAGGCATGACCTTACTTGAGTCCAAATGGAGAGGAAGTTGCTGTATAGAGAATTGGCCGCAGGGACCTGGGTGGGTGGGAGGGGTATAAATTTAGGAAGGGAAGGGTGATGTCCATAGACCACCAAGAAAGGAGACTTAGAAGTAGACTCATGGAAGGCGTTGTTGTGGGCAAATTCGGCCCAAGGTAAAAGATCCACCCAGTTGTCCTGGTTGGCGGAAGAGAACAGTTAGGGTGAACCAGGATCTGGAGGTAAGTCTCCAGATCCTGGTTCACCCTAACGGTCTGTCCATTGGACTGAGGATGGTACCCCGAAGATAAATTCAGTTTGATTCCAAACAACTTGCAGAGGGATCTCCAGAATTTGGAAACAAATTGGATACCTCGATCCGAGACTATTTCGACAGGACAGCCATGCAGGCGAAATATCTCCTTGACAAAGTGGGAAGCTAGGACTGGAGACGAATGAAGACCAGGAAGTGGAGTGAAATGGTCCATTTTAGAAAATTGATCCACTACAACCCATATGACGGTACAATCCTTGCTAGGTGGAAGATCAGTAATAAAATCCATTCTTGTATGGGTCCATGGTTCTCGAGGTATGGGCAATGGGAGTAGTAGACCAGCGGGAGACTGATGTGTGGATTTGTTTTGAGAACAAATGCTACAGGAGGAAACGAAGTCCTTAACGTCAGCGTGAAGACTGGGCCACCAATAGTTCCTGGATATTAATTCAGTGGTTTTGCGGGTACCAGTATGTTCAGCGAAGATGGTGGAATGATAATGTTTCAGCAGCTTGTGGCGAAGATCAGGAAAGACAAAACTTTTCCCAGGTGGAGGTTTAGGAGATTTAAGCTGGGTTGCTGAGACTATGTATTTTGGGTCTAGGATGGGATGAGCAGGATCCTCCTCCGTGGGTTTATGAGTAGGAAATGCATGAGAAAGGGCATCAGCTCTTTTATTCCTGTTACCAGGTTTGAAAGTAATGCAGAGTTCAAAGCGGGAAAAGAATAGTGACCAGCGTGCTTGTCTGGGGTTTAAGCATTGTGCGGTTTGAAGGTAAAGTAAGTTCTTGTGGTCCGTGAAGATTGTAACCGGATGTTGTGCTCCTTTGAGGAGATATCGCCATTCAGCCAGGGCTGCTTTGATTGCCAGCAATTCCTTATCCCCTATGGCATAGTTTTTTTCTGCAGGAAGGAATTTCCTAGAGAAGAAGGCGCAAGGATGGAATTGAGCCTGAGGAGACTTCTGTGAGAGAACGGTTTTGATGCCTATGTTGGAAGCATCGATCTCTAGAAAGAATGGGGAGGAGGTATCTGGTTGTTTGAGGATAGGTGCTGAGGCAAAGGCTTTTTTCAGGAAGTCAAAGGCCTCCAAAGCGACTGAAGACCAAGATTTGGGGTTGGAGCCCTTTCATGTTAGGGCCACAATAGGCACCACAATGGTGGAGTAACCCTGGATGAAGCGTCTATAGTAGTTAGCGAATCCAAGGAATCGCTGAATAGGCTTCAGCCCAAGCAGAAGAGGCCATTCTAAGATTGCTCTGACCTTATCTGGTCCCATTTGTAGTCCAGATCCGGATATGATGTAACCAAGGAACGGTATCTGATGGAGCTCGAAGGAGCATTTCTCCAATTTACAGAAAAGCTGATTGCGGCGTAATCTGGAAAGGACTTCACTCACGTGCAGACGGTGAGAGGTGATGTCAGGAGAGAAGACCAAAATATCATCCAAATACACCACGACACAAACGTAGAGTAGATCTCTAAATATTTCATTGATGAAACTCTGAAAGACAGCAGATGCGTTGCACAGACCAAAGGGCATTACAGGATATTCGTAATGGCCATCGCGTGTATTAAAGGCCGTCTTCCACTCGTCTCCTGCTCTAATCCTAATGAGATTATATGTGCCCCGTAGATCCAGTTTGGTAAAAATCTTTGCTCCCTTAATACGATCGAAAAGCTCAGTGATGAGCAGGATGGGGTATCGGTTTTTGACCGTTATAGCATTCAGTCCACGATAGTAGGTGCAAGGTCTTAAGGATCTATCCTTTTTCTTAACAAAGAAGAAACCTGCTCCCGCTGGTGATGAGGACAGCCTGATAAAGCCTCGTAAAAGGTTCTCCTTGACATATTCCGACATGTAAGTAGTTTCGGGTAAGGAGAGAGGATACACTCGGCCTCGAGGAGGTATTTTTCCCGGCTGAAGTTCAATAGGGCAGTCCCACGGGCGATGAGGGGACAGATGCTCCGAGCAAACTTTATCAAACACGTCCAGAAAAGACTGATATTGTCTGGGCAGGATGGTGGACTAGGAATTAGAGGAGGTAAAAAGGGAGCCGAGAGGTTGAACTCGAGTCAGACATTTCAAAGAACAAGCGGAACCCCAGGAGAGAATCTGAGAGGTGGACCAGTCAAGCTGAGGGGAGTGCTGCTGGAGATGAGCGTCAGATCTGCAGATGAGAGAATAGTGAATGCAGCAGGTGAGCGTCAGCTTAGAAGACAAAAGCAGGACACGTAGAGAAGCCACTTCTATCACCAGGAGGTGGCTCAAAGAACAGGCACTGTAGAAAGTGAGGCGGTGCCTTTTAAACTAGCCACCAAGGAGAGGGACCACTGAGAAGGAGAAAGAGGGATTTAGTGCAGCTGCCGGGTCTGAGCATGCCAGGATCCAAGATGGCGGCGCCCAGCGGGAAGCGGAACGCCTGGGACAGGTAAGTCTGCCGGGTGTCGGGTGCGCTGCCCGAACACCTGGCGCGTGATACATAATGATCGGAATGGAACTAAACCGGTCAGATGCGTGATACGTGGTCAGAGAACTCTACTGGCTTTAGCTCTGGAGCCAAAGTTTTCGAGCTCTCCTTAACAAAAAAATCTGTCTATCCTAAACCTCCAGCTAGCTCTATAATAAGTTAAACCCACGAGGTCTGGAGAATATCGAACAGGCACATCCACCAAACCTGCCTGCCTCATCATACTAACTAGAAAAATTGAGTCATAGCCCAGAGAAGTCCTTGAACCTTCCCTGTCCTTTGTCCTAATAAAGGTGTTGAAATCACCACCAAAGACTATCTGCTGGGCCAAATAAAAGATATGTCCTTTCAGGTTGACATCCAAAATCATACATCTACCTACTTGTAATTCTAGAACTCATTGGACAGTTATCATGTTGGTAAAAAGGACTGCCAACCCACCGTGCGGCTCAGCCACAGGAGACCAGTATGAAGGCCCACACCTCCACTCTCTCTTGGCTTTATGTAGGTCGGCAAGCCAACCTATTCTGGTCTCTTGCAAAAATAAAAAATCAGCCTCAACCGTGCTGAAAAAATTAAAGGCCATGTAACGAGTACATTCGACAGAATGGTTGCCACATTAATGGTAGCAAACCTTATGGGTTGGGAAGCCATCCTTTAGAGTTATAGAAGTGGGATCCAGATTACTTCTTTACTTGTCTGGTGGAGTCCTCATTGGAGGAACCCCACCTTTTCACACTTATACTTGAGAGAACATGTTCATTATCAGAAAGAGAGATTTCTACATCCTCTTCTCCTGAGGTTTCAAAAACTTAAGACACCTTTCCTCTTGTTACTTTACATAACACTGACTCGGACTTAAGAGTTTTTGACGACCCTGTATAAATTGGCTCACTTGGAGGTAGGAGCTACTGTATCAGGGGACCTTGGATCTTCAGGGACTGGGGGAGGAATTGTTATGGGGAAAGGGCAACAGACAAGGATACCGGGTTCTCAGGGATTGTACAGGAGGAGGGCTCAGAAGGGAGAACAGGAAGGGAGGGGAAAGAAAGGGGAGCTGAGGAGCCAACTCTTCCACACTTGCTGGACCAACCAATGGACTTGGAGATAATTTCAAAAAATCCTTACCTACTAAGGGATCTACCACCTTATTCTTACTCTTGTCCTTTGGCTTTTTAAAGAAATGGAAGTTGCTCAATCAATTTATAGGTTTTGCAGGTGCGTGAAAGGGTGGGGTTATCCTAAAAGGAACAAACACACAGAGAGATCCCCTAGCACACTGCTATAGCCAGCAACAGATCTGCTATTTCTACTGTAGATAAAACTGCAAAAGTCTCAGTTGCACACATTTGCAAATGTATGTTAAAGTCACCTGCCTCTCCTTTGGCTTTTTGTATGCAATATTTGACTCACATTGAGTTTCAGACTTAATTTTCCCCCTTCTCGTTGCCCTAGGTCTAAGCTGTAAACTCCCGTCATCCTTCCTCATCACCTCCCCTTTTGTTTCTTCATCACTAGAAAATACTAAAAATCTATTTTCCACGATCTCTACATCTTTGCCCCTCGCCCTCCTCAACCCCTCTTTACCTTTCTTTTTTGGAAATACACAAGACTCCTCCACCATTTTCTCTGCCACAGTTACTGGATGCCCTTTTCTTGGCGCAGGAACAGGCCTCATCGGGGTAGTGATAGGTGCCACTTGAACAGATACATCTTCACCTTGACTACCTGTTCTGCAACTTGAACCTGTTCACTGTCCGGTACTTCACCCTGATTGTGGAAAGCTTTGGGACAATGACTAAAGGGGTGACCTAATACTCTACATAAATTACACCTGATAGTCTTGCACAGTTTTGTCTCATGCCCCAGGCCTCCACAATGTCCACAATTAACCACCGGACAGTTCATGCTGAGGTGGCGAAAGTCTCCATAGCGATGACACATCCTTGGCTTTCCAGGATAGAAACACTGGATACGATCTTGACCAATGAAGGTAGAGGATGGAATATCCACCGGGCCAGCCTCCATGCTACTCAACTTCACTGTGGAAGACCCCCCGCCATGTCAGACATGCCGGCTCGGGTCCGAAACCTTTCGTAAAAGTGTTACTAGGTCTGAATGCTGCTTTAACCAAAATGCTACGTCAACCTCAAGCAGGGACTCATTACGTATTAATATAGTAACCTTTACACATTCCTGACAAGTAATGGGAATAGCCCTATAATTTACCCACTGAGTGGAATCCTTATTCTTAGACCATCCAGCCCAAAAGGACTGAAGACAATAGTAGGACATGAAGCTGTCAAACTCATTAGACCCTGTCGGATGGATACATGCATATAAGTCTGGAGCTCTGAACCCAAAGGTAGCAAAGAATATATCCAAGAATACTAGGAGGGGAACTTTTCCACACATACTTCAACTGCACTACATTTCTTCTCTTTATGGGTAAACCAGTGCCAGATGTTTCAGATGTTTGACGAGGAGGCTCTACCCTACTCCTACCCTGACCAGTTACCCCACCAGCATAAGAAGCAACACCTGGACTATGAGACGGACCTGGAACTGCTGGTGCTACAACTTCTGGGCTTTTTAAGGGTATTGCTACTGGATTAGGGACAATCTTCATGCTGTTAGGAACCCCTCCAGCCGGTACAGCAAAACCCGGAGTCTGCTCTGAAGTCTGGTATTCACTGTTGCCCCTAGTGGTGGGGACAGGCTTGGCTGCAGACAAACAGAGGGTCAAGAGATGTGTACCGGCTAAAGAGAACACAGGAATAGATTGTTATGGCAGACAGCAGCGTGGGGTCCAGGCAAGAGTCGGTGCCGGCAGCAGGCAACGTATCCAAAGAGCAAACCAAAGTCGGGGGTCACAGGCACAGGTTCGGAATCCAGGGACAGGCGAAAGATCAGGATCACTAGCAGAAAGTCAGGATCCGGGTTCAGGCAATAGATCAGGGTCAGAAGCACAGGTTCAGAATCCAGGAACAGGCAAGGGTCATACACAGGAGATCAATCTTAGGTTAAACATCAAACACAGGGACAAGGAAGCAGGCAGCAGTATTGAAACAGGATGCTATAACCAGCAGTGAGGCTCAGTCCTCACTGCCTTAAATAGTACAGATGGCCAATGAGGACAGAGTCCAGAATGTGTCCTCAGCTGCAGTATGATAAATGTGCAGAGCCTGCAGCCAATGGAATAAGCAGAGTGCCAGCGGTAAACTAATCTCTAATCAGCCTTGCAGGGATGGCCCTACCTACTCCTGTGTGCACGCGCCCGGCTGTTTGACAGCTGGCCGGGTGCAGCGTTAGTAAGACCAAAGCGTCCCGGTTTTTTCCCAGGCAACCGGGACACTGAAACCGGTAGTGACGCCCCGGTTGCCGTAGCAACGGGCGGGACATCACCAGAGGACCACGGAGAGTCGCGGCGGTGCCCACGGCCGCCGCGACCACTAACACATGCTAGGACCTTTTTTCCCCTTTCCTGCTTATCACCTTTTGCCTCTGCAAAGGAGGCTAACACACTAGGGACACTGCTAGTTGCTGTTTCCATAACAACCTCCGGTGTTTTTGCATTCTCTGTTAATTCTATAGGGCCAAAAATGGACAGTGGACAGAGAGGATCTATCCAACTTGTCCCCCGGATTACCACCAATCTGCTTAAAAACATTATACAGCTGGAGATATTACGAGTAGCCGGAAACGTGGCACTATCGTGACCAAAAGATCCTTGATTATTGTTTATATTACCTGGGCCAGCCAAAGACACACTTTGCCCAAAACACTGCTCTGGTTTATCTTTAACACTCCTATCTGCCAGTTTGATCACCAGATTTAAATAAGGATTTAGTGCTGTGATATCAAACTCCGGAAGCGTGTATTTCTATTACCAGTACCTGTTATCGGGCTACCAATCTCACATAATGAATCAACCAACTCTTTCCTTTGGCCAGAATTTTGAACAAATTAATTTGTTTTTAATTTAGTCCCAAATGACCCATCAAAGAGAATTTTGTTCCCAGTACTATCTTTATGGAACACCATGTTGACTTCCGGTAACTGTTCCCAGGTTAGGGTTTCTTTTAAGGTAGGAGCGGATAACCTGAGGTTGTAGCGCAGGTGTTACAAAGAGGAGGAATCAGGTATCCAGGCAAAGGTTTCAGGGTCATGAGCAAATCAGCGAAGTCAGTATTCAAGTCAGGGGGTCAGGATCACAGGCAAATCTTCAGCGTCAATATCCAAGTGAGGGGTCAGGGTCACAGGCAAATCAGCAATGTCAAAATCCAGGCCAGTGGTCAGCAACGGTAACACAGAAGACAGCAAGTACAACAACAGGAGAATTATGCTAGCAAGCAGGGACTATAACCAGCAGTGAGGCCCAGTCCTCACTGCCTTAAATACTTTGATGGACAAATCAGAAAGGAGGAGGACAGGGCTGACAATCAGCCTCAGGAGGCTGCTAATTAATTACTAGCTTAGAACTAGCATAGGTCATATCACAAACCAGGAACAAGAATGAAAATATAAATGACAGATTAGAATCATGCGAGAGCTTCCCCTGGAGTTGGAGGATGTCCCTACACCCTCCTACTCTATGCCATAAAGATAACAGTGCATTGTAACTAATGTATGTGCTCAGCTGCTACCTTACGCCAAGATGCGGCATACCGCCGCGGCTTGAGACATTATGCAATTTATCCTGTAAAGCACTGAAACAGTCAAGTTTCTTCAGTAATACAGACTCCATATTGTCTATTTCCTTGGTGAATGTTGCTCTGTCTCTGCTGTAAGCGCTGGTACATTTCCTTTTTATCTTGCAGCAATTGATCTTCTTAATTTACAGACTTCTGCATTCAGGGACTGGACATGCTCTTCCAGTGTTATACCTTGCATAACACACATTTCTGCCTCAGGTAAGATAATGTCTCTTTCACGGGTTCCCTATTGCACAGGGTCATCCACTTTAACACACTCAGATGCTGTCTTTTCCTTACCTTGTTTCTGAGGGTCCCCGCTATCAAAGCTTGCAGGTACCCCAGTTTGTGACACGGCTCTCAGGTGTATCACACAATATTATCACACAAAAACAATGGTGATGATGAACTTAAGAAATGTTTATTATTACTACAAGCAGGTTAGGATCTCAGTGGCTGAAGGGCCAGGCAAGGCATGCAATAAAATTCCGGAAATAATATTCAGAAACAAAGTCCTTTAAACTTGCCAGATTCAGGGCTCCGGAAATGCAGAATAGTCAGGCTAGCTGTTGGGTCAGGGTACCAGAAAACCAGGAGTGAGGTCAGGAATATCCAAAGTCATTAAAGCCAGGTAATGCAGGAACCAGGAATAACAAAAAGATCCAGAGCTGCAAACACATACAATGATCCAGCAAGGTTTGATTGCCAAGAGTGAGAATTTATAGTCTGGTCATCAGCATACCAACTTACAGCTGAGTGAGGAGCTCAGCTGCTTCCAGGACACACAATCCCCATAGTGGCCACTGCTGGGGAAAATACAGAACTGCACCTGTAAAGACTTAGGGCCTGATTCATAAAGGTACGGCTACGTATCTTTTCGCATTGTCATTTGCGTAGTGTACTCTAAGAGACGCAGGCACTTACGCTATAGAAATAAGCATCTCAAAGTTGATAAACACACCCACCTGCGGTCCTTTAGACAACGTAGAAGAATGCGCAATGGATCCCAAGCACTTTACGTTAAGCTAAGCAGTGCATACATCACGGCCAATGTGGGAGGTCCGACGAGTTTGTTTACACATATCAAAACACAATCCCTGTGGGTATTTTAACAATATAGCTGTAACCTAGGTGATTCATTATCAAGTTTAACAGACGTGGCACACTTTGAACAATGTTTTTCGATTGCTATTAATTAGCGTAATCAACACTTATCCCTAAAAGACAGATTGCAGAAGGGCTTTGTGTGCTGTGGAGTTCAAGTGGCCGTTAAGTAATCAAAATGCAAGTACATCGCTCGATTAAAATCAAATTAATAAATAATCTCTGGAAATGTATGTAGTTACATAATTCCATCTGGGTCGTTATGAAAATGCAAAGCATACTCTTCCATAAGCAATACACACATAGACATACAACCTCCACACAGATAAAGGGTGTATGTCTGGATTAGAACTCATGACTGCCTTTTTGAAAAGTGGGGTAGCTAACCATTAGCACAAACTGCAGTTTGAAAAAACCAGGGAGAAGAGCAATAATACAACATCGTGCTACACAGGAAAGTGATCGTTAATAGTACTCTTCATTATTCAGACAAATTACATACAAAATAGAAATATCACAGGTAGCTCAGTGGTTAGCACTTTAGACTTACAAAACTGCAGGTATGAGTACAAATACCAAGCATTCCCATAACATACGTGTGCAGATTGTGGACTTTAATCATTCATCTAAAAAACAACTCAGGAACTTGGCCCATTTTTTTTTTTTAAACTTTGTTCTACACGCTCGACCACAATGTCAAATCTGCCCTCATATTTAACATGTATTGTAATCTGCTGCAACTTTATTACGGCAAGTTAGTTTTTTCATGGCTGACAATGTTAATTTTTGCCCTTTCCAAAGGCGTCATGGCCCACAGTTCACATGTACATTATTATGTGCATCCTGACATTTATTGCTAGAAATGGCCCAAGAGGGGGGATTTGGAGGAGACAGGCTCCTTGGAGTTAAATGCAACATTGTCAGGAAACCTAGTTTAATCTGTATCTATGGTTTACAGGTTATGTGATGTATTCAGCTTTATCCAAACAGAATACAGCACTGAGGGCATGAGTTCAATTCCCAAACATGGACTCATCTGTGCAGGGCCGCCATCAGGGGGGTACAGGGGGTACCCTTGTTCCGGGCCCGGGCTCACCAGGGGGTCCGGTGGCACACTCTTACTAGGGGGCCCGCTATCTTTAGCCTGGCTGTCACTGTGACAGCCAGGCTGAAGACAGCAGCGAAGACACAGAGACTGAAGGACAGCGGGCAGAGCCGTGACTGTACTTTCAGCCTTAACTTCCGCAGTGGAACGCATATGCGTTCCACAACAGGAAGTTTGGCTTTTGGAACGCAAACTTGGGTCCCAAATGCCAAACTTCCTGCTGGTGGAACGCATTATTATTATCCTTTATTTGTTAGGCGCCACAAGGTATCCGCAGCGCCGTACACAGTACAAACAGTAGACTATACAGGGTGAAACAGTACAAAACAATAAACAAAAATACCAGTACTTCAGAAACTCCAGGCTGGCTAATGCAATAAACACGGAGCAGAAGAACTGGTAGGGAGACAGAAGGGATGAGGGCGCTGCTCATGTGAGTTTGCATCCTAAGGGAGGGAAAACAGAACAGGCAGAAGGGGAGCCAGATGAGGCAAGGGGAGAGAGTGAGTGGAGGAGATGAAGGGGTTATGCGGATGGTTGGTAGGCTTTAAGGAAGAGGTGGGTTTTCAGTGCACGTTTGAAGGAGCACAGAGTAGGAGAGAGGCGGATGGAACGAGACGGGTCATTCCAGTGAAGGGGAGCTGCGCGGGAAAAGTCTTGGATTCTGGAGTGGGAAGAGGTGATAAGAGTGGAGGAGAGGTGGCGATCATTGGCTGAGCGCAGGGAGCGAGCAGGAGTGTGAATGGAGAGGAGGTTAGAGATATAGGGGCAGTAGAGTGGGAGAGAGCCTTGTAAGTGGTGGTGAGGAGTTTGAAAAGGATTCTGCAGGGGAAAGGAAGCCAGTGTAAGGCGAAGCAGAGAGGGGAGGCAGAGGAGGAGCGGCGTGAGAGGAAGATGAGTCTTAAGGCCGCATTGAGTATAGAGCGGAGGGGAAAGAGATGGGAGTGGGGGAGGCTGGTGAGGAGGAGGTTTCAGTAATTCAGGCGGGAGATGATGAGTGCGTGGATGATAGTCTTGGTGGCATTCTGAGAGAGAAAGGGATGGATGCGGGCGATGCTGCGTAGTTGGAAGTGACAGGTTTGACAAGGGAATGAATATAGGGGGCAAAAGAGAGGAGTCGAGGGTGACCCCCAGGCAGCGGAGTTGGGTGACAGAGGAGATGGTGGTGTTGTTGACGACAATAGAGAGGTCGTGGTGGGATGGGTGTCTGGACGGAAGAAAGACAATGAGTTCCGTTTTAGAGATATTGATTTTGAGAAAACGCACGGACATCCAGAAGGAGATGGCAGAGAGGCAGTCAGATACACGAGAGTACGGTGGAAGAAAGGTCAGGAGAAGAGATGTGGAGTTGAAGGTCGTCAGCATAAAGGAGATACTGAAGACCGAAGGAGGAGATGAGAGCACCAAGGGAGGAAGTATAGAGCGAAAAGTGTAGAGGGCCAAGAACAGAGCCCTGCGGGACACCAACAGGGTGAGAGTAGGGGGGGAGGAAGAGCCAGACGTGGATACAGAGAAGGAGAGGTTACGAGGTATGAGGTGAACCAGGCATGGACAGATCCGGATAGGCCGAGAGAGAGAAGAGTTTGAAGCAGGAGGGGGTGGTCCACGGTGTCAAAGGCTGCGGAGAGGTCAAGGATGATAAGTGGGAGAAGTGACCCTTGGATTTGGCCGATAGGAGGTCATTAGTAACCTTGGCCAGGGCAGTTTCGGTGGAGTGGAGAGAACGGTAGCCGAATTGGAGAGGGTCAAGGAGGGAAAAGTCAGAGAGGTGACTGACGAGGCGGCTGCAGACAATCCGCTCAAGTAATTTGGAGGCATAGCGGAGTAGTGAGATAGTGTGATAATTAGTGAGAGGTGGGGTCAAGTTTGGGTTTTTTAAGGATAGGAGAGATAAGAGCGTGTTTAAAGGAGGAGGGGAATACACCGGAGGAGAGAGATAAAGCATATGCGTTCCACTGCGGGAGTTAAGGCTGAAGGTACAGTCACGGCTCTGCCCGCTGTCCTTCAGTCCCTGAAGTCTCTCTCTCCCTCTCCCCTAATACTAATATATATATATATATATATATATATATATATATATATGTAAATATATATATATGTGTGTGTGTGTAAAAAGTGATATATATATATATATATATATATGCACATAATCACTTTTTTTTACATGAAATATAATATATATGTATATATATAGATATATATTAGGGCCCCCCTTAACTTACCTTTCAATCACCTAAGTCTGACCCCCTTCATGGAAGAGAGGATCAGGGATGGAGTCGGATCGTGACCACAAAAGCTAAGGTGTTTTTTTTCGGGTTTTTTTCTACTGGATTTTTTTTTTCATTGCCTTGGGCCCCCTTTCCCACTGGGCCCCCAGGCACCTGCCCATCATGTCCAGTCGGAAAGATGGCCCTGGTTCATCGTACTGGGCCCCACAATTTCTGATGGCGGCCCTGCATCTGTGTACAGTTTGGATGTTCTCTTCAATGTGTGACTGGCTTTGCTCTGAACACTTGAAGTTAACCTTGGACTATCACTACAATGGCACATGATTTGGAGAACTAGTTAATTAGCTATGGCATTTGCCATATAACTTTTGGAATTAATCTTGCACACTGGGCACAGATGGCCTAACTCTTGGAGGGGTGGATTGTTGGTGGAGGGCACATGTTCCTTT
Source organism: Mixophyes fleayi (assembly GCF_038048845.1). NCBI lineage: Eukaryota > Metazoa > Chordata > Amphibia > Anura > Limnodynastidae > Mixophyes > Mixophyes fleayi. The sequence continues at coordinate 232,965,682 of NC_134403.1, forward strand.
TTGCTGACATGCAAAGAGCAAATGCAAACCTTTTCTGCTATAGAAATGATGATGGAGTTCTAAACAAACCATCTCCCTTAAATGTTACTCTTTTTGGATTATTATATACATTCTCTTTTGTCCTTAGACGCATATTTTGTGTAATTAGAATAAATTTATAAAGACACACACACCAATGAATCTGTTTTATAAACATATATTATTATTATTATTATTATTAAACTGCTCAAAAAAGTAAAACTATTTACAGTCTGTAATAAAACTATTTACATAAAAAAAACCTAAAAAAAAATAAATTACTCATACGGAGTAGACCAGTAGGCCAATCTTTTTTGGAAATTTTTTATATATATATATATATATATATATATATATATATATTTTTTTTTTCTATTTTATTTATAAAGAGGGTCATCTTTGCCCCCATTTCGGCCAATGTTGGTGGGGGGAGGATGGGAGGCCAAGTCACAGCTTCCTCCATGTGTGCTGAAAGAAAATAAATAAATAAAAGTAAAATATACGCAAACCTAATTTGTCAAACAGACAGGACTTACTAGAGATGTGTACTGTTACATTACTTTAAACTGTTAGGCCTTTTGCTCCAAATGCATTTTGCCGCACATTAGACGTTGATTAGGCTTTAGTGTTGCATTTTTAGAGATGTACAAAATTCTGATGTGCCCTGGGGAGAGGGCCGTGGACAGGGTCATCTTAACAGCATTATAGGCCCCAGGCCAAAAGCAGTAAACTGGGGCCCTACCTACACAATCACTCACAGGAATTCAACGAAAATTGTATCGAAAATTCTGCTCATACTTATTGGTACCTCCCACAAATTCATTGTTTGCCCATTAAAACGTCCGCTGAAGAGCAGACATTAAAACGTTTGCCTAATATAACATGACCCTTGATTTTGTAAAGCAAGATTTTCCATTCCAAAAAGTTACTCAGTTGTTTAATCATAGACAGAGGTGGCACAGTACAAATTACTAGGAATTATTAATTATTAATCAAGTGTTCAAACCAAACTTTAGCTCACTTTATTGCAAGCGATTTGTTTTATAATAGCATTAAAAATCTAAAGAATAATATATTAACAAGTTGACAAGCCTATCAGGCTCTCTGCTCGTGTGGCCCCTGCCCTGCGTGGCCATGTGTTAAGATGGCTCTGGCTGTGGTTTTCTTGTTTACACAAAATCAAATTTGGACGGCCATTATGATTGAAACCTGTGACATTTATGTAACCTTTTAATCAATATGTGTGACAGCAGGGATTATTTACAAGAATAATGGAAATCGCAATGTTATCTAAATCTGAAAAGCCTTTCATGTAAATACTTACTATCTCCTAATGCCTCACCAACTTGAGGCACCACCAGCTGCCAGTCGGCCTCCTAGGCCGGCTGGAGCTCGGGTTCTGGCTCTGCCGCCGCCGCCTCCAACTCCCAATCAGCCTCACCAGAGGCGAACGCGGAGGACTAGGGCTCAGGCTGGGACCCGGTCTCAGATTTGTCTTCAGACTCCTCCTCCGCCTCGCCCTGGCCCTAGCCCTACCTCTGCGCCTCTAGGTCGGCTTCGCCCTCGGCATTGGTGTCTCCATCCCCCTCGGCCCGCACTGGCACCTGCTGTTGCTGCAGCTGCTCCTCCTCCTCCTCCTCATCATCCTCCTCTTCCTCCTCCCCCACCGGCTGGCGGCATTGCCACCATTCCCAACATGCCTGGTCTGTTTCAAACAAGCCAAAAATTAACTGGATATTGTTCAAAGATTCACCAGCCTAATATACGATAGTAGTACGATAATCATGTGATCAGACAATATAAATAAATTTATCATTGCCAGCACAGACAAATATTAATAACTCAAAAAAAAAATATAAACATGATAGACACAAACCACTTCACATGACTTGTAACAAAAGATTGTTTTTGGTGTAGGGATATGGAATATCTCAGTGGCCTAGTGGTTAGCACTTCAGTCTCACAGCACTGGGGTCTGGTGTTCGAGTCCTGACCATGGCCTTATCTGTGTAGAGTTTGCATGTTCGCTCTATAGTTACACGTGTTGACTACAACACTCCCAAAACATATTACTTGGCGGTTAATTTGTTGAATTTAAAAATTGCCAGTAATCTGTATGAATATGTTAGGGAATTTTAGTCTGTAAGCTCCAATGGGGCAGCTACTGATGTGAATGAGTTCTCTCTGTACAGCGCCACTGAATTAGTGGAGGGATATCAAATACTGTGGATGATGAGAATACTTTTGAAATCGTCCTTTGTTGGGACTTCCTCACATTACAAATAGCCAGTTAATGAATGACTGATTAGGTATAGATAGTATAGTAGGTAATATGTTTGCACCTTATGGGACCTTCAAAATCTCTGAAAATGAGCTAAGGACTTGGTTTTCAAAGCTGGCTTGCAAATGTTTTGGCAATAATAAAAACACATGTGCCACTATAATCTTCAAATGGTTTTTAAGCTAAGGTGAGCAAGTTACTACACTGGGGTCAAGAGTTGGAGAGCTTGATTCAAAAACCTGCATTAATGTTCTGAAGTTTCTCAATAAATCATTTAGGAAAGTAAATGTTCAGCAGCCAAATTTAGGAGACAGGAGCCAAAGCAGGTTGGGTGCATTGGAAGGGGAATGACCTTTCTAGTGTAGAGGAAGATTGATATGTAGTGGTAGGCCATGTCATGTGATTTGGGTGAACATATTTGGATACATATACCAAAAATATATGTTGACACACGTTTTTTGCGATTAATAGAGAACTCACATCTTATAATCTCCTCCTGTAGCTCCCTTAGTAGCTGGGGACGATGGTCCAGTGCTTATGGTACCACAGGCGAAGGTGTCTGCGGACCCTTTGGTAGGCCCGCAGTTTTACCTCGTTTGAGATAAACCGGCCCGAGGGCACATTATCCATGCCCTCAGTCAGCGCTCTCAATTCTCTGCGGATGAAAATTGTCGCCCTCATTCCTCTCACAAAATGGAAGTATTCGGCGCTCTGAGCACGTAAGGCCGCGCTCACGTCTCAGGCGAATTTTCAGACACCTGTGTGTGTAATGGTTGCCTCTCCATCCAAAAACATGGCGGCCGTCGCAGGTGAGACGAGTACTCTGTGCTCTGCAATTAGGAAGACAGTGTACAACTGGCCTATCAATGTAATCATGCATATAAGTCCAGCTGGACTTTTATTTCCTTCTTGCTCATGTGCAATTTGCAGGCTATGCTGTTGCCAGTTCTGAATTTCATAGCATATTTTGCCACAATTTGTACAAACAAATCTTACAGTAAGTACTATTTGATGTGATATGTTGCAATAGATACAACATGTTTGCTTAAGAATAGGGGCCAACCTTGTACTGTGCTTGCAACTTTCAAAGAGTGGCTTTCCCTCCAAATGTACAGGCAAAGTATCAAATTTACTGCAACACTCTGCTAATGGGTTTCCCCACAAAACCCACTATTAAGTAGATTATAGCATTGTTGTCAGATTACTGCAAATGTATCTAGGCACTTATTTTGGTGTTTTATAAAAAAAGGGACTATATAGTGTATACTCTTAATCCTCTTTATGGCTTTATTTACATTTACCTTACATTTCAAATTACATTGTTTTGTTCCTGTTCAGAATTTGGAATGGGAGATAGGTGAGTTAACTGTGTTTCTAACGTTAATAACAATGGAATCAAGTCAACAGTGACTAGTGGTATTATTTGCAAAACTATTAATCAGTTAATTTGGCTAACTAATTTTTGGGGTCAGTTTGAGAAGTGACTGTTGGGTGTATATAGAAAGAACAAGCATTTTTATAATAAAGTGCATGCGCTGGATATCTAGGTTGGAGTCTGACGAATGCATTCTTTAAGGGGGTGGGTTGGCCTACAATGTATTATTGTACCAGACTGTTTGCTTTGCCAATAAACACCCTCAATTTCTTTTATATAGCAAAATGTCGGAGGCTGGACCCAGCACCGAGTGCCCAGCAGGGGTGCCAAAACGCCGCAGATTGAATTTTTCAGATTCGGAAATAAACGTCCTTGTTGAACAAGTTATTAGTGAATTTCATTCCGGACAGGAATCCATTACAGGATATGAGCGAGCCCAGAAATGGGCACAAATTACAAGCAAAATAAATTTAGTTTCTCGATGCCAGTGTCAACCTGCAGAAGTGCAGAATCTGTAAAAATGTTTGTTCTAAAGCACTCTTTTGTTTAGATGACTCAAAACATATTACTAGTTAGACGACTGTGAGCTTAATACATCCTTGTGTCTGTGTAAGTCATTTCTCTAACAAGGCCTTAGTTACACTATGAAATCCCCATGGTACTTTGACAAATAAACATGTTCAGTGCTCTATATTATCCACGCTTGAAAAGCCACACACATTTCACTGTGTATTATTTTTGTTCTTTGGTGTGCTAATTGCAAAAGGACACTATGAAGTTGCATGTTTTGTATTATTCTGCCATTGAACGGCATATTCTTTGTCATTTCTACAGATGGGCTGACTATAAACTACGGCTCAAGCGAAAAATTACGAAAGCACGCCAACATGCCATAGCAACTGGTGGGGGCCCTCCCCTGGAGGCGACATTAACACCGATCGAGGAGCGTGCAAGCGTTGCCATTTCAATGCCAGAAATTGTTGGGGTGGGCGACATTGACACCGGCTATAGCCCAGCCCAAATAGGACAGCTCTCTCCCCTAGGTACATGATGAATCTCATTATTTAATTTCTGTTAATGTTTGTGTTCTGTATCTGCACATGTGACAACTCTCAGGATATGTCTTCTGTCAAACTTTACTGTCAAAATGTGTTTGCCTATCACATACTAGCAAATGAAATGTACACACTGAATAGAAATTGTCTTAATGTGTTGGCCAATTGCAAGCTACTAACAAAATACGTGCCTATGCCTGCTTTTTGGGACTGGCAAGGGCTGTTTGTTTGCAAATTCCCTGGAATCTTAATCTTTTAAAATGCTGCATCACGCTTGTGCCAGATTGTTATAAAAGGTAAATTTTTGCATCAAACTTTGAATTTTAAATCTTCTCTTCTCTTTTTCTCTATATACAGAACGTGAAGACCAGGCTGCTGGGGAGGTGGAGGAGGTAGCTGGCCGTGATGTGGAGGAGCCTCAGAGAGAGCAGGCTGAACTCTCGAGGGTGCAGACACTCTCACTTGTATCTGAACGATTTGAAGCCGTCACCAATTCACTGGACACTCATGTTGCACAAATTGCAAGCACTCTACCCCGCATAGAACACCAACTCACCACTTTAAATAGCACTCTCATCACTCAACTGTCCACTCTCAATTCCACATTAACTAATATTGCAACACTCCTGGGTGATCTCTTGCATGCCCACTCCCAACGCACTTACGGCACATTCCCTTCACCCATTTCACCCCATACCACACCTGCTTCATTCCCCACCCCCTAACACTAGTCATCTCTTTCCACCCTCCCTGCCCAATCTCTTGCCTCCCCCCTCCCTGCCCAGTCTGTTGCCTAACCCCTCCCTGCCCAGTCTATTGCCTCCCCCCTCCCTATCCAGTCTGTTGCCTAACCCCTCCCTGCCCAGTCTGTTGCCTCCCCCCTCCCTATCCAGCTATTGCCCTCCCCTGTCCATGCTATTGCCCCACTCCCGTCCATGCTCTTGCCGCCGGACCCTGCTCAGAGCCTTGCCCATCTACTTTCCCAGACCCTTACCCATCTCCTTCCCCATGCTCTTGCCCCCCTCCCTGCCCAGTCTGTTGCCTCCCCCCTCCCTGTCCAGTCTCTTGCCTCCCCCCTCCCTGTCCAGTCTCTTGCCTCCCTCCTACCTGTCCAGTTTCTTGCCTCCCTCCTCCCTCCTCCCTGTCCAGTCTCTTGCCTCCCCCCCTGCCCAGGGCCCTGCACCTTCACTGCATCGGGCACAATCTGCTGCCCTCGATAGTTTGGATGCTTTCTCTGAAGACTCCACATCATGGCTAACCAGGCCCGGCGTGTGATGGGCCCAGTGCCACAAAAAAAAAGTCTTATATTTATGTTGTTTTTGTTTTGTTTTGACCATTTGTAAAAAATGTAATAGATATATTTTAAAAATTTTTTTTAGAATGAAAATAAATTCCAGGAACACACTCCAATAGTTTGTTCCACAGGGATAAGTGTCTAACGTCACAGTAGACTACAACCTTTCCAAGTGAGCATCATGAATGCTTAATGTACACATTTCAGACCAATATCCAGACATTTAGAGCTGCCTGCCCCTTATTGTGTCTTCCCAAGATGTGTGTACTACCTAACTGTAGTGCAAGGCAAGGTTTCATTGTCCTGGGCTCTGTGTTGCATGTACATGTTTAGTTTCAACCCTTACGGACATAAGGTAGTACTTTTAAACAGATTCCATGAGGAAATTGTCCCTACAAAGTTTGCCTAGTAGGGCCTGATTCCTTTAACAACTTAGTCCAGACATTTATTACTAAAGTTTCCTGGACTAAACGAAAATGCCAAGGTGTCAAAATATTTGTAGATTTTGCACCTAGGTTCAACACTGTCTGTTTCTCATGTAGCACACAAATCTCAACTCTAAATATTAGTCTTGCCCAAAAAACTGTTTAGTGGTGTCCTACATGACAAAGCAGCCATGCATTACTTAATTTTATACACAGTGATCAAATTGGCAAGCCTTTTATTTAAACCTGGTTTTGGACAAGAGACTAAAGTTCAAAATGCCTGCACAAATGTACTTAATGAATCAGGTTGGTAGTTTGATATAATGTAAACTTGTGTCATGTGAATGGCAGAGACATTAGCTGGATTGTGGAAAATGGGTCATACTGGGTCATGGCTTCAAAATGCAGACATATTTTACCCCAGTTGCAGTGTCTCATGGTTTGTGTGAGTAAATGGTGCCTACCAAAGGATGTTCAACCTACAGTGTTCCTTGCTATGTATGGAAATACTTCAAACCAAGGTGATTTCATAAATTTCATATGTTATCTCTTGTTAATGTAACACCAATCACAGGTTCTAAAGCAACTAATGGTCTAGTTTATTACATTCTAGGTATGCACGAAGGACATGAGTCGTACCTACCAATCAGTACTGGTCAGATTATGGGCATTTTTCTAAAATACAAGAAAGCTGACAGTGCGAAGGCACAGTAGCTGGCACCCGCCCAGTGTTCCGCATTCACATTCACCCTGTTGTTTGCAAGCACACTTAATCAGCAGACATTCAATATATGAGGCCAATCCTTAGGGAATAATAAAGGTAATGTGGAGACGGACTCCAAAAGAATGACCATCTTTTGGAGTCCGTCTCCACATTACCTTTAAATCCACTTTGGGACACCAGATAAACAATGACACTATCTTCCCTTTTCAGTGTGGATTGTCTTTGTAAGCTATTTGTCTGACACAAAGGCATTGAACTGGATTGATTGTGTGGGCTTTGTGGTTGCCATTTGGCTGTGGGCCCGATTTTAAATCAAAGTGGCAATTGGGGCAGAAGTCTATTTTGGCCCTGTTGTTTGGAAAAGGTCCATGGCTAGGAAGTATTGTGGGCAACTCTTCAAACATTAAAGAAACAATCTTTTACAGAGGATATTTCAAAATGTAGAGGTTTGTGTTCACATACCATGTTGAACTTGCAGCATACAAAATCCAAATACTTGGCCAGAAAACTAGCAACAGACATACAAACCTCCCAAAAAAAAAACATAATGGGAAATAGGTAAAAACCACTACAGAGAGTGGCTTTTTTGGCTAGGGTCTGTCTGTGGCTAAGGACAAAATAACCACACATGCAATCAATATATTGTACAAGTAGACATGTGCCAAAATGGGCCCCAAAGCACTATGTATGGATTGTTGTGTATGACAAGAGGAAGCACAGCAGTGTAGAAATCAGCAGATACTTGCTTGGAACTGTTTGGTGACACTATTGCAGGTTCAGATTTATTGAATATATACATGATTCAATACTTGCAACAAAATACATAGCAAAGAAGTCAGTGGTCTATGTGGCAAAGTTCCTTGGCTGAAGAGCTGACAATCTGGCCAAAGTGAAGAAATACATAAGCAATGGAGAAATACTTCAACATGTAGTGAAACACAAAATGCAGAACTCCAAAATCCAGGCCAAAGTGCCCTATTGAATGTCAAACAAATAATTACTAAGGCAATATTAGCTCACAATGAACATTCATTTATGTTATTTGTTTATGCCTTGATGCACATGAAGGTGGCTACTGTACTGTAACGTGAAAAGTGTCTGGCAAGGTTCTACACAGTATTCTCTGTAATAGTGGCTTGTGTGTGAAGACATCGTGTGTATCTGGCCCAATACTACCCACTTCACGCTTGCTGGCCAACCACGGGTGCCTTCCTATGCCAGGGAAGTCTACCCAGTACCTTCTAGTATTCTTCACTCAGGCAAAATGCAGTTATAAAAATACAACAGTATATTTATTGTCATACAAACAACACTAGAATATTATGTACACACAGTAAATAAATGCCAGGCAGATTTACCACATCATCTGTCCCTTACCCCAATAGCTTAAAAAATTATAGTCACCTGCTGTCCAGACTTCATGACCCATGGATCCCTCTCAGCTGCATATATAGACTCTAGTTAGAAAACAACAATTCAAAACTAGTAGATCTTGCACCTTCGTGAATGAAATCCCAGAATGAATACCCTTCCTCCCCTGGAGTCGTTCCTTATAGCTCAGGTCTAATTTCCACAGTCTTTCCCCTCCCTGGGCAAACCCCTGGGTCTATTCTTCTTAACCATTGGCCAGTGCAGGATTAGGGGGTTTGGACAGGGCAGTGAAGATGAGCTGTCCTTTCACAGAAGCCCCCTGCTGGGATGCAGACAGAATGTCTGGACTAGTCCTAAGGAGAACAATTGATGCTAATAATAATAATAATAATAATAATAATAATAATAATATTATCATCATTTATTTGTTAGGCGCCATAAGGTTTCCGCAGCACCGCACATAGTACAAACAGTAGACTATACAGGGTATAACAGTACAGAACAATAAACAAAAAGTACCAATACTTCAGAAACTCCAGGCAGGCAGATGCAATAGACACGGAGCAGAAGAACGGGTAAGGAGACAGGAGGGAAGAGGGCCCTGCTCATTCGAGCTTACATCCTAAGGGAGGGTTGACAGACCAGGCACAAAAGGAGCCGGTTGAGGCAATGGGAGAGAGGGGAGAATGAGCGGAGGAGATAGGGGTTAAGTGGATGGGTGGTAGGCTTTGAGAAAGAGGTGAGTTTTGAGTGCATGTTTGAAGGAGCACAGAGTGGGAGAGAGGCGGATGGAGCGAGGGAGGTCATTCCAGTGAAGGGGGGCTGCACGGGAAAATTCCGGATTCTGGAATGGGAAGAGGTGATCAGAGTGGAGGAGAGGCGACGGTCATTGGCCGAGCGCAGGGAGCGGGCGGGAGTGTGAATGGAGAGGAGGTTGGAGTTATAAGGGGCAGTAGAGTGGGAGAGAGCCTTGTAAGTGGTGGTGAGGAGTTTGAAAATAATTCTGTAGGGGAAGGGGAGCCAGTGAAGGGCAAGGCAGAGAGGGGAGGCAGAGGAGGAGCGGCGTGAGAGGTAGATGAGTCTTGCGGCCGCGTTGAGTATAGAGCGGAGGGGGGAGAGACGAGAGTGGGGGAGGCCGGTGAGGAGGAGGTTGCAGTAATCCAGGCGGGAGATGATGAGTGCGTGTATGATAGTTTTGCTGGCCTCCTGAGAGAGAAAGGGACGGATGCGGGCGATGTTGCGTAGTTGAAAGCGACAGGCTTGGGCAAGGGAATAAATGTGGGGGGCAAAAGAGAGAGAGGAGTCAATGCTAATTGGCTTCCCCTACTTCCAAGGATAAGGTAACAGTGAGTCCCTCCTAAAATTAACCCCTTACACTACTTTGTGATGTCACCGGGTCCCCAGCTGTTTCAGGCTTCCTGTAGAGGAAGGAGGAGGGGGGGGGAGAATGAATGTATTGTGGACACCACCTGATCTTTACCCATAACCCGCCTGGCTTCAGCTTAAGGACAATGAATAACATTACTGCAAGACATCAATATATAATACACAATATACATATGTACACTGAACTACAATGTCCCCTTAGCCACATGTTATTGAACAATGCAGTTGTAGTCTGGTGAGCTGGGGAACATAAACATGGGCTATAAAAAGTACTATAATCCACATTATGTGAGAAATGAGACACCGAATGCTCACAGGGTTATCACACTCATTTCGTCACAGTGTGCTTGAGCTATATTTTGGTTTCAAAGTGTGGATTGTGTTGATTTTGTCTGGAAAGTAACCCAAAACCCATAAGTATCACAAATAGCACATTGACTAATGTTGACTTAGCAGACCCACAAATGAAATGGTTACAAACGTCAATATTGTATGCAGCACACACACACTTGACAATTACATGTTATTGATGCAAACACTATAGATACTTACATTTGTCAACTGCCTTCACCATGGCCACATCATCAAACTGGAATGAACCAGACGCACAGAAGTGCAGTATCGCCAAAAGTTTGGTCAAAGGCGGTACTTCTGTCAGGATGTTGAACATTGGCTCCAGGTCACACTGCACAATGCACAGGGTGTCCAAGATCACATGCGGAGGAAGCCGATAGTGGCAGACAACCTCCGCATCCGACATCCCAAAGAGGCTGACACATGGCCTGAAGACGCGCTCCCTCGGACGGCGATGTTGTCCTAGTTGCTGGTTTGGACGTGGCGGAGGATCAGGCCCCCCGTAAAACAGATTGTAGTCCAACTCCAGGATCCTCTGTGTGTGAGACAAAAGCCTGAGTTAACAAACAAAACACTAGGTGACACCTTTCCAGCTTTGCATTTTCACTGTAGCCTCCAAATATGAAACCAATACTATCAAGTGCCGATTCATCTTCCAGCGTTGAAGTGTGTTTGGTTTGAAAAGATATCTTGCATGTTATCTTGCGTAATCAAAATATGGTAAGTGTATTTTTTCGAGTAATTGACATATTTATAAAATGGACTTAGATGTTTGTGATGTGTAAAGATCATGATTTCATGAGTGTAAATTTCAAATGTATGCTATTGAACATATGTACCATTTGGTCTAGACGATAGTGTGGTGGTTAGGTATTCCATCTGTTAATGTTAAGGTCATAAGTTCGAGTCCACCGGTATAACTTTATTACAAAGTACAAATATGACCTTCATGTAACTTTCAACACAAATTATTAAACTAATTTCAAAGTACGCGATTGCGAATAGTTCGCCGTAACATCCGCATCCACGCTTATTCATTGTTCCCATTTTAGTATTACAGCTTTGCTGGGTTTGAAAAACAGACAATTGTGTGTTTGTGTCTGGGTGTAGTACTTTATTTAACGTCAACCTTCAGGTTGCTAATGATAAGTGCAAACTCAAATTGTATGCAGCTACAACACAGAGAAGCAGGTGTGCCAAATAACTTGCTTGCAAACACTTTTAGGATTAATCCACAAATAAAAGTAGTGCTAATCCAAAATTGGCTCCAAAACTCCTTTGCAAAAATGCAGTCCAAAATCATAAACTAAAATGAAAAAAAATTTATTTTACAGGGCTGCTTTTCCATTTTAAAAGATTAACAGTGCATGTACCAAGGATTTACGCCTCTAACAATTCCTAGTGAAATTATTGATATTATCCCTAACAAAACATCCAAAAACTTGTCATGAGAGAAGTTGATGCTCAGGATTTCATTCTATGCAATTTCAATCACATAATGTTTAGACCACTTGAACATTGGCGTAGCGGTTCGAGAATGCACCTTTGAAAACTATAAACCTGAGTTCAATTCCTCCACAACACTTTTGTGTCTGTGGAATCAATAATGTTCTTCCTATATATGTATGGATTTCCAAAGTATCTCTGGTGTAAAAGTACACTTGCTTTAATTACAAATAAAAGTTGATTTTTTATGGGTATTAATCTGAGTAGCGTTTGGAAGCTGTTGGATTAACAAACAGTAGCAAAGAACTGTTGACACAAGAGCCATTTGACATAGAGAATCAATATAATATAATGTGTGTAATAAAAAAATTTGGATTGGGTTTATAGCACAATAAAATTTACTTGAGCTCCATGTAAGATTTTGGAGGGGCTTATTCAGCATACTGGAATGGGTCGCCAAGTACCTTAGCCATCCATTCCGGCTGCCAGAATGGATGTTTAGGGTATTGTAAACACCATTCCGGCAGCCAGAATGGATGGGGAATGCACTGAGAAAGCCATTCCTGCATGAAGGCAGTTAGAACATAACTGGAATCTATAGGTGGGCTCTCCAATAAATATATACCGTATATACTCGAGTATAAGTCGACCCGAATATAAGCCGAGGCACCTAATTTTACCTCAAAAAACTGGGAAAACTTATTGACTCGAGTATAAGCCTAGGGTTGGAAATGCAGCAGCTACTGGTAATTTTTGTAGATTTATTCATTATTATGTTTTTTATTTACATCTGTATATGCATTTTTATTTTACACATTTTTATATCATGTGTGTTTTTGATTGATTAGCTACTGATATAAGCTTGCCATTTTAGTGAAGCCCTGACACATTTCAAAATGGGGTGCAGGGGGACACTGTCAATAAATATCTTTATATATGTGTGCTTTAATATTTCCACACCCCCTGATTTGTTACTCTACTTTATTGATTTAATTTGAAAAAACTGTTTTATAAATGAATCGTATAAATTAGAACCATCAATGTACGGTATCCTGAATAATAATGTATTATGAGACCCAGCAAATGCCATATCTGAAATTCACCCCCAAAGAATAGGGAAATCACGTTATGTTAATATTGGAGGGGGAGAGAGGGAGGGAAGGAGCGAGTGAGGGAGAGAGAACGAACTTACCTGGTCTCCGTTTCCTCAGCTCTTCAGTTCCGCAGTGGAACGCATGTGCGTTCCAATGACAGGAAGTTCGGCATTTGTGCCGAACTTCCTGTCGGTGGAACGCACATGCGTTCCACTGCGGAACTGAAGAGCTGAGGAAACGGAGACCAGGTAAGTTCACCCGTGTATAAGCCGAGGGGGGCTTTTTCAGCATAAAAAAATGTGCTGAAAAACTCGGCTTATACACGAGTATATACGGTATATGCAATATTGTAATATGTGCCAAAGTTGTCCCACATATTCCAGAGAAGATATCTGTGTAGCATACCAAAATGCAGAATACAGGCCTAGAAAACACAGCCATCTTTACTCCAGACACACCAAGCAGCAGAGGGCTATTAAGCTGACTCATACCGGCAGTTACGGATTTAACCCAAAGGGCCAAAATATGAGCAGACATCAAGCACTTTACAGTGGCTTTTAGTACAAAGGTGTCTGTAAGGAAAAAAGGCTTATTTTACCCAAACGTACTAATGTTTTATATATATATATATATATATATAAAAGCATCAGGCCATAACAGTTTGATCAGGCTTTCCAAGTTCCAAGTGTTGTTTCTGCAGCAAAATCTCTGGAACTCTAGATGGGGAAACAGGCTTTTCCAAAAGCACCTATTTTCCTCCAGCATTTTCAGAACTCCATGCTTGATTTTCAGACAGGATCACATTGCTCTCTTTTGCTCCTACTGCCAAGTTCACTGTGCAGGCAGGCTGTTCCCAGAAAAAGGCCTAAACTAGGACTTGAAGCCTGGGAACTATCCACTCATTTTTCTCCCAGACTCTTCTCACAGGTATGCAGGATGTCTCTCCTCCACCTCCTCCCCAGTATCCTTCATGGTTCCTTGGGTGCAATCGTAGGGATCTTTCTGGTTTTTTAGAGCTTGAGCACATACCTCCACACACCACAGCAGCTGATACCAGAATGAGGCTGGAAATGTTGCTTATTTAAAACTTGCAACCTAACATAACCAACTAACACACGATGCGGTACCCAAAATTAAAGAACATAAATATTATGGGAAGTGTCCCGTAAAGTCCAGCATAAGTCCATAATAAATAACGGGATAAAAGCACAACATAAAATCAGAAGGGTGCCCACACCAAATAAACCAAAACAAAACAAATATAATACATTTTTTCAAGCCACATCAAAACCATCCAAAGAAACACTTCAAACCACCCCCAACCACCAAAAATTACATCAAGCGATCAACATATTCTTAAGCAAAAAATAAATAAACTGAACGTTTAGATGTATGTAGCCATATATAAAAGACCAGTAATTATTCACTCAAAATCTAAGGGAGGTGAAAAGATAGGCAGCCACAGATGGGAAGACATACCGGACTTTGGCTCCCCTACAGAGGCGTCAGACCCCGCCAGAGCCTGACCCAGTTTGCATTGGTCATACGGCGCTTCTCCATATCCCTTAATTTCCATACCTCGTGGAGAATGTCACCCACCACCACTTCACAGGGAAGGACCTTTTGTCTAATGGAAACCTGACACCTAGCGTTCCAAGTGAAGTATCTAGTAACTAAACTAACTAAAAAAAGCCACCCACCACCTATCCTTGAATGCACCATAGACCCATTCAGGGTAACTGAGCCCTGAAAGGCAAGGAAGGGATACCCAAAGTCCTGGAAACTCTCCTGTAAATTTCGATGTTAAAGGGGCACTAAAGCAAGAAGTGGTCCATAGTCTCCTCCTTCCCCTGACACTCCTCACGTGGACAACCACGATCATCGGCACTTCTATACCTCAGGTTCCCTCTCCCATGGAATGAGAGCCAGGCAATGTCCCAAAACTTCAGAGGAACTCTCCTGTTAATTAACCAGGGAAAGACCCTCTGATCATACATCACCTGCCCAGTCTCTCAGTGACAGCTGAGCTCAGAACGGAGAGTGCAGGACTCTCCTCTCCAACTCCCTCCTAGAGAAGTTCCTAACTTTTCCGGCCTCCAGGCTTGTCACTTTCAATCTTCGTGATGCATAGGTCGGGAAACACCCATGATGGACCCGGAAGGTCCTCACCCTGCCACCTTCCATCCAAACATTAAGGAAGGGATGCACCCAGACCCTAAAGCCACCTACCCATTGAGGAGGAGTCTCAAGAAAGAGACTACTGAGTTGCAACTTTAAAAAAGTTATTAGAAAGAACAGCACTGGGTTAACCATACCCAGGCCATCATCCCTCCTCGATCTGTAGGTCACAGTTCGCTTGATCAGGTTCAGCCTATTCCCCCAAAGTAAAAGGCAAAAGGCACACATAGCTAATGTACAGAAACTCTGGGATCAGGTAGGTCTTCACAAGGTCTACTCTTTCCCTTGGAGAAAGCTTACACCTCCTCCAGCTCTCCAATTTCCGAGAAGCTTCCTCCAGTTTAATCTCCCAATTTTGCTTGACATAATCACCAGGTCCGAATTGAATTCCTAAAATTTTGATCCTGTTAGTGGCCCGGGGAAGGCTGTCCGGAAGGTCGAACTGACAACCTTCCTCCCCCATCCAGAAAATTTCACTCTTTTCCTGGTTTACTTTCGAGCCACTGGCCTCGGAGTACCTGCAGACTAGAGTTGCTACCTCCATTGCTTCCGCAGGACTCGACAAGATGACAGTTACATCGTCCGCGTAGGCCACCACCTTCAACCCTGCCTTACTCCAGATTTGACCACAAAGGACGGACCCACCCAACCATTCACAAGAGGGAAGCTCTCTGCCTGTTTGTAAACAATATGAAGCCAATTCACCACCCGCATTGGAAGACCATACCTCAGAAGAAGAGCCCACAGGTATTCGTGATCCACCCTGTCAAAGGCCCTTGACTGATCCAGAGCTAAAAGATACTTTCCCCACTTCTCAGCCTAACACCGCTCAATGGCCTCCCGGACCCCCAAGTCAGCACTGAAGGTACTTCGGCCTTTCACAGTGCAATGCCGTGAGGGGGAAATAATTTGACTGGAGATCTGCATTAGTCTATTAAAAAGCACCTTTCCCAAAATCTTTCTGTCGGTATTGAGAAGGGCTATGGGGCGCCAGTTCTCAATAAGAGACTGATCCTTCCCTTTGGACAGCAAAATAAGCGCGGAAACCCTCATGGACGAAGGCAATAAGCCTCTCTCCAGGCTCTCATTAAAAACCTCCATGAGGCGCAGAGCCAAAATGTCCACAAAGATCTTAAAGAACTCGGAGGTTAAGCCACCCGGGCCTGGAGATTTCTTTTTAGACAACTCGTCTATGACCATTCTGACTTCATCCACCGTTACCTCGCTGCCCAAAGACTCAAGCGAACTGCTGAGATCCTCAAGACCAGGTGTCTCACTCAGGAAATGGTCCATCTTCTCTCTGTCTAGTGATTTCTCAGACAAGAGATCAGAGTAGAAAGACTGCACAACACCAAGGATGCCCTCCCGGTTTTCTCTGAGGACACCCCCAGCATCGTACAGACCCCTCACCTCTTTCATATCTACCAACTTCCTACAGTTCAAGTAAGGATCGGGTAAGTGGTACTTCCCGTAATCCCTCTCCAGAACCAAGGAAGCATACCAGTCATATTGTATCTCCCTCATCTGAGCCTTCACTCGGGAGATTTACCCACCATCTCCCTTTTCAGGGATCAGGAATCCAAGTTTCCTTCTTAATGCTGAATAGCTATTTTCTCTTAGCAAGTTATTTCTAGCTACCAGGTCACGGAAGAAACCCCAAGTCCTCTTTTTAAATATCTCCCACCACTCTGACTTACTCCACCCTGCCTCCAAAAGAGTCACTTAGGATTCAAGGAGCTTAGAGTTCAGGCGCCAAAGGCCCCTACCTTTCTGAAGAGTCTCTGAGGCATTCAAGGATACACTGAGGTAAATGTGGTCAGAGAACTCTACTGGCTTTAGCTCTGGAGCCAAAGTTTTCGAGCTCTCCTTAACAAAAAACCTATCTATTCTAGACCTCCAGCTACCTCTATAATAAGTGAAACCCGTGAGGTCTGGAAAATGGCGAACATGCACATCCGCCAGATCAGCCTATCTTATCATACTAACTAGAAAAATGGAATCATAGCCCAGAGAAGCCCTTGAACCTTCCCTGTCTTTGGTCCTAATAATGGTGTTAAAATCACCACCAAAGACTATCTACCGGGCCGAAAAAAGATATGGCTTTATCTCCCTGAAAAAACACTTCCTTTCCCATTTGGTTTGTGGACCATAGATGTTGATCAATCTCAGGTCGTGCCCTCTGAGGTTGACATCCAAAATCATACATCTACCTACTTGGAGTTCTATAACTCATTGGACAGTTATCATGTCGGTAAAAATGACCGCCACCCCACCGTACGGCTCGGCCGCAAGAGACCAATATGAGGGCCCACACCTCCACTCCCTCTTGGTTTTGTGTAGGTCGGCAAGCCGGCCTATTCTGGTCTCCTGCAAAAATAAAAATCAGCCTCAACCGTGCTGAAAAAATCAAAGGCCATGTAACGAGCTCGTTCGGACAGAATGGATGCCACATTAATGCTGGCAAACCTTATGGGCTGGGAAGCCATCCTTCAGAGTAGGATCCGGATTACTTCTTCTTTACTTGTTTCACAGAATCTTCATCAGAAGATCCCCACCTTTTAAAACTGACCCCCACTGGCAATGTGTCACCTTCCTGGAGAACTATCTCTTCTCCTGCTGGGA
Organism: Mixophyes fleayi; assembly: GCF_038048845.1. Classification (NCBI taxonomy): domain Eukaryota; kingdom Metazoa; phylum Chordata; class Amphibia; order Anura; family Limnodynastidae; genus Mixophyes; species Mixophyes fleayi. The sequence continues at coordinate 232,983,305 of NC_134403.1, forward strand.
CCACCCCACCAGACCTAACCAAAGAAGACTCACCACCCACCATCTTATCTACACTATCAACAGGACTCAAAATGTCACCCACCAAGGGTTCTAATACCACCCTCTATATGTCAGGGGGTCTCCCTGGGACTGAGAAACCTGATTTGATGATAATAGGGGGGGCGGTGAGAAGACGAGAGTCTGACTATTCACTTTCAGGTCAGACCCCTCACCCTCCAGATCAGAGGGACCCGGAGGAAGAGGAACCGGAGCCAACTCCTCCACAGTAAAGGACTTAGGGAAAGAAATGACTGGCTGCTTTAGAAACTCTTCCTTAGATGTCTTAATTAACAATATTTTACCCTGTACATCAGACTTATCCTTAGGTTTTCTATATTCAGAGGCCCCAATCTTCTTGCGTTTTCTAGTCACTTTTGGTCTGAAACTCAGTTCACCTTCCCCTAACCTAACCACCTCCCCTTCCATTTCTTCATCACTCGAAAAAACCAAAAACCTATTTGATAACACTAGACCATCACTGCCTTTTTCCTTAGCCTGATTTCTTTTCCCCCTTCTACCTTGCATGACAAAAGGTTGCTCTTTAGTCACCTTAGAGAGAGCAGAAGCTGATGTACTTGGCTGTTCTTGAACTAATGAAAGGGCAGGATTAGCGGGAACAATCTTCAAAGCAGAACACCCCTCTACCAACACTACTTCCCTTCCCTCTATGTCCTCTACTACTCTAACCAACTCTGCATCAGGGATATACCCACTGTTATTATGTGATGCATGAGGGCATCTGCTAAAAGGATGCCCCATTTCCACACACAGATTACAGCGTATTCTTACAAAAACCTCTAGCCTCATGCCCCACTTTACCACAGTGACCACACTTTTGGGAGGGGCAGTTGGCACTGAGGTGGCGGAAATCCCCACAATGGTGGCACATCCTCGGCAGATTAGGATAAAAGCATTGTATTCTGTCACGCGCTATGAACGCAGCCGATGGTATATGCACCAGGCCAGCCTCCGTGCACCGTAGATCAACCAAGGCTGACCATCCGCCACCCCAGATACCATAGCTAGGATCAGGTACCTTGACTAAAGGAGACACCAGGGTTGCATATCTCTTTAACCAAAATGTGAGGTCAGATGAGGGTAAAGATTCATTCCTCACCAAAATCGTTATTTTCAAATGTTCCTGTTTTGTAACAGGAACAGCTCTAAATTTTGACCACGGATCTGTTCCCCTGCATCCTGCCCAACGGGTCCAAAAAGCCTGCAAAACCGCTATAAGAATAAAAACTGACATCATACTCTGGGGACCCAACTGGGTGGATGGAGGCAAACAGATCCGCAGCCACAAATCCAAAAGCAGAAAGAAACATTTTTAAAAAATCTGCTCTATTTGGGGGGTCATTTCCTACAAATTTTAATTGAACTACGTTACGTATCTTGGGAGGCTGTCCCCCAGGAGGTATTACTGATGCACCTTGCTTTGCCCCCCAGACACAACTCCTGCATAGGACAATGTACCAGACATAGGAATAGGGGGTGGATGGGGATTGTTTACTGGACAGGTAATGGTTACAGTAGGACCATCATTCACAATAGCCTGATTAGAAGCAGAAAGTACATTTGATACATTAACTCTTTGGGCTCCCAAGCCACTCTCTTTAGGAGCTGAAGCCTGATTTGTATCAACATTCTGTTTGCTAGAACAACCTGCTTCAGGCATCATATTTGGCACTTCTTCTATTGCATTTTCAATTAACTTCAAAGCCCCTTTTGTTCTAACATTTTCAATGGACCAAAAATTGTCTCAATTACTTTTTTCTGAACATCACTAGTTTCAACATTACAAACTGCAGACACAGAAATATTATCAGTAGAATTTACATTAGGCAACATATTCTGTACCACGGAAGCTTTGGACATGCCCCCTTTACTCCTGGAGACAATACCACTGGTTTCAACATTATTAATATCGGATATAGTAAGCTTATCAATAGATTTTTCATTTGACAAAATATTCTGTACCTTCTAAGTTTTGGCCGTGCCCTCGTTGCCAATGGAGACGACACCACTAGTTTCAACATTGCTGGCAACAGACACAGTATGCTTATCAATATGTTTAACATTAGAGGATACACTCTGTAACTCCGGTGCCTCAGCCACCCCCTTCGCTCCCGGAGGCAACCTCTGCTCTAAGCTGTAAACAAGGGGACTCACCATCTGCAGGCAAACGCTAAGCCAATGGATCGGACAGGCTCACACAAGGAGGACTCAGAACGGCATTATCTGCCATAGACGCGCTCAGGATACCGGGACCGGGACTTCCAGTTTTTGCCGGAAGTGACGTGGGGATAGTGAACGCCGGGTCGGCCACAGTAACTGCGGTCACACCTACGCTCTCCCCCACATCACCTGCAGTCCCCATCGGTTCCTTCACTGGCGGTTCTCTCTCCAAGACCCCGATATTATCATACAGAGACACCGAGTTTGTAACAGTCTCTGAGGCAGGCAAATTGACAGGCAAGGGTACCGAGTAGTCCTCTCTTTCAGACATAGATTCCTCGGATGCCACAGTTTGCATACTTGAAAATAAAGCTTGTAGCCGCTGTTCTTTCCTTTTGAGGGTTGCATCCATGTCTTCAATCTCTAGGGAGATAGCAGCTCGGTCTCTACTATAAGCATTATTCCTCTTTCTCTTTTTCTGCAGAATTTGCCTTTTTAGCTTTAATATTTCAGATTCCAGTTTTTGGATTTGTTCGTTTACTGTTGCCTCATCAACACTGCTGGGCTCTGACTCTGGAATACAGACATCTGAAGCACTTAGTTTAATATTATTCACAACTGCCATAGTACATGATGCAGAGGGAGTGCAGCGGGTATAACCTTCATTACACATAGGCTGACTGGTTAACCCCTCACCAGCCATATCACTGTTAAATACTGCAGACTGAGTTTTACTAACAAGCTGCTTTTCACTGTCCATTGTTTCTTCCACTTTGCTCAAAGGCAACACAGATGATGAAGGGAGACACACAGTCTCATCAGTGTCTCTCATGATCTTTTCAGCCCCTAATTTTCCCTTAGCAGGATCTTTATCTTCCACATTCAAACCACAACAATTCCCCTGCTGCATTCAAACTTTGCATAGGCTGTAAAGACAGGGTGGATTTACCTGATTTTGTAGCAGATTTAGTAACTACTTCTCCACTCAAATCTTTATCCGTAGGTATATCTTCCACAGGCTGAGTATCAGATGTTTCCTGCCTTCTCCCGGCAAAGCATGAACTTGCTTTGCTGGGCTTGGGCCTGGACAAGGCCTCAAAGCCTGGGGATTCGCCTCCACCTTCTCCCCACAGACTTGCTTCCTTGTCTCTGGGCCCAGAGTAGCCCTTGAAGCCTGGGGAGTCTCCTCCACTCCTCCCCCAGGATTCTCCATGCTTCCCTGGGCGCTGTCCCAGGGATCTCTCTGGTTCTCACTAGCACACACAGATACGTTCTGTCTCTGCTGTTGCTGAAACCAGAATGATGCTGGATCAACCCTAGCTCAAGCATTTCCTGTACCTCCTTGTATATACTTTCCTTGGCCTCTGGCAAGACCCTAACTGACCTATGCATACCAGTGTCCACATGGTGCGGACTTCCTACTAAACTGAATCGCAAAGGGCCACAACACTGCTTCAAGCTGCTCCCTCTTGCGGGCACTCAACTGCTCATCCTAGCCCACTTCCTCTACACCACCTTCACCTCTGGCATCCACGAGGAGGTCAGGTAGTGGGTCACTTCCTGGTTCCTCAGTCGGTAAGTAGCAAACTGCTGCTACCGACTCCACGCGCTCATGGTATGCCTTCAACATATTGACGTGATAGGTCCACTGTCGCCTACCATCGCTATCAAATGACACCATGTAGGTGCTGTCACTCCTGCGATTTGAAACCGCATACGACCCAGCCCAGGCAGCCTGGAGCTTGTTCTGACGCGTGGGCATCAGGATTAGGACCTTCTGCCCTACCTCAAACACTGGCATGCACGCCCTGATCATACCAAGTTTTTGTCTGCGCTTCCACTAGGATAGCCTGCGCGAGCCCCATGAGAGTCTCTGACCGATCTCTCAGCTTCAACACAAACTCCACCACAGAGACATCCTGGGTGAGTAGTTCCCCTTCCCAAGACTCCCGTAACAGGTCAAGAGGTTCACGGATGCTGCGGCCATAGAGTAGTTCAAAGGGGAAGAAACCGGTAGACTCCTGTGGCACCTCCCAATAAGGAGTAGCGGCAGGTAGCGTTCCCAGTCCTCCCCTCCGAAGTTACAAATGCCCGTAGCATGTGCATCAGAGTGCCAGGTATCCAGCCTCTGGATACCGGGTAGCATAGTCCACCACGGTGAGGATGTACCTCTTCCCCGATCTACTGGGCACAGGCAGGGGACCTACTATGTCCACAGCCATTTGCTGAAAATGTTCCCCAACTATTAGCAAGAACCTGAGGGGAGCACGAGCACTTGGGCGCCCAAGACACTGATACACATCACAGGACTTACAGCAGGCATGGAAGTCATCAGATATTCCAGGCCAGAATAAGTTATGTGTCAGGGCACTTCAGTGTTTGGCCTCTTCGCTGCTGTCCAGCCATAGGGATTTTGTGGGCAACTGACATCAATTGCATTTGAAAGCTCCATGAAACCACCAGTTGAACTTGTTCCCGGACTGGTCTATCCCCATCTACCTTCCTAGTTACACGGTACAACATCCCTTTATGCCAGGTCACACTCCCCTCCTCCGTCCCTGGAAGGTCTTTGCCAGCTTGGTGCCTCATGCCTTCCAGCAAGGGATCAAAGAACTGAACTGCCCTGAACGCTTGCCTGCGGCCCTCACTATTGTCTATGGCAGGGGGGGTCTGTGTTGGGGTTACTAGGGTCGGTCAAAGTGGGGTATTTCAAAGGGAGGTCATTGTAGTCAGCTATACTCACCGCTGGAGCTTGAATACTGCTAGGGACAGGAGCATCACTGGGCACCCCACAAGACATAGTCTTTCCAGAGGCAAAGGGCTGGCTGTTTCCTGAAGAAATAGCAGATGTGGTCTTTTCCTCTGTGCTGGCTGAAGCTGTGGTTGCTGGTGATGCCTGTTGTCTAGCTGCTGTGGTCTATTGTTCTGGGCTGGGTTGTGGAAGTATACTTCCTGAAGACTGTAGTCTGGCAGCTTGACTCTGGGTAATAGAGTTGAGAAATGCGGTCACAATTCCACCCCCGACATCGTTGCAGAGATCACATCAGTTGGAAGGCCATCCATAACTGCAACATCTCGCAACTCCTGCCCATCTCCCCAGTCCACATACGGCCTTACTACAGGTACTTCCTTCTCCAGTCCATCTGCCACAGTAACTTTGGCAGTGCGAACCTACAGTATTGCAGCAGGATCAATCAGATGGGGACTCACTACAGTGATTGAGGCCCCTGAGTCTCTAAGTCCTTCTCACTGCAAGGGTCCCACTTGTACAGACTGAAGGTTCCTCGACATGTTTTTTGGGGGTCTTTGAATACATAGGTGACTCTTTCCTCCAAGTCACCTTCAGACCCGCCACACTCCGTTGGGCTGGCAAGGGTGGAAACAGTCTCTACTGGCCCATCTTCGCCAGTAAAGCAGATCATAAAGGCCCCAGGACTCAGATTAGGGGCACGAGTATGGGGTGCTGGAGATTTGGGACAGTCCATCCTTAGGTGACCGGTCTTCCTGCAGTTGTAGCACTTCCTCTCCAGCCTGAGCTCTGATGGTCTCTTCTGATAACTCCCAGGGACAGGGCAGGGCGGTGGCTGGCGAATGTCACCCGCTTTGTTGGTTACTTGCTTTTGGGAGTGAGTAGAAGAGGGGTGTCCCCCTGATTGTACAGTCCTATGGTGTTGGCTGTTAACCTGGCGCTTCTGCCAGTGTGGCCTCACTGCCACATACTAATCCGCCAGCTGGGTGGATGTTTCTAGGTTGCCTGACTTCCTATCCAGCCCCCATTCTTTCACCTCCGGTGCGCACCGTCGGTGAAATTGTTCTCGGCACATCAGGTCTATTACCTCCTCCACGATCTGGGCAGCTACTCTGCGCTCCCACTTCCTGGCAGACTACCGCAGCAGGTTGACAAACTCCTCATGGTTGGCATGGAGATTTGGTAAGGTCCCGGAACGATAGGTCTCTGGGATAACAGTGTACCATTTAAGGAGTGTCATTTTCACTATTTTATTGTCCACACAGTCCTCCACAGCACATCCTTGTAGTGTGGGCACAAGATGCTTAACCCATTCCTCTCTGGGTACAGTGTGTAGCCTGCAGGTCCTTTCAAATATCTGCAGGTGCTCATCAATTCCCTCTTGGCGCCATGCCTCGATGACCTGTGCCCTCTCAGCTGCAGTTGCATTGTCCCCTAAGGCTGCCAGCTGGATTTTTAGCCTGGTGGCCCTGTTCTCATCATAGGACAGAGGCGCTGGTTGTGCAGTCTGTTCAGAAGAGGTTGCTGCTGTCTGGGGGTCTGGTTCACCTAGCTTCCAGTCATTAACTGGGCCGCTGCCTTGGCCACTGCCACCATCAGTTTCCTCCACCTGGGTACCATGCTGTAGGTGTCATTCTTTCACCAACTCTCTCATCTCCTCCCTGTTGGGCAAAGGGCTAATGTTTATGCCCTTGCCACTGCACAGAATCTCAAGGTCCGCCATAAACACGTTGGTGTAATCAGTCATACTGTATGTTCTCCTGCTGGGCTTACTTTTCCACCATTCCCCTTCTTTATCCCAAATGCACCCTCTAACCGCAGTAGGAGGGACTTAAGTTACTGCAACCACTGGACTCCTTCATGGCATCCAGAACTGCGTTCCTTTTGAATAACTGTCGTTGCTAGGGTACCCCCTTGCTGGTACACCTTTGCTGGTACCCTTGACCTCTTCCTATAGATCAGGGTTGCTGTGGATGTATTTCCCCTGGCCTATCACACTGGCCAGAGCTGCTGGGTAGGGGGCAGAGCGGTGGTACTTGAAAGCTGGTTCCAAACCTCAGTACAGGTTGGGTCTAATCTGTAGGTCACAGGAATTTCAGCATAGACGAAGTTGTCAAGCAGGACTTTGAAGCAAGTGATGTTTATTTGCTCAAGTGCCCTGATAAGGACAGTTCACACTGGTTTAAGGTACCAGTGATGGTACATTTCATTAAAACCTGTGCTGTTTTCATAAGGAAATAGGTTGCCACCAGCTCTATTTCCACCTTGGTTAAAGAGAACGCATATAAAATACTTTATAGGTGGTACTACACCCCGACAAAAATGTTCCCCTCTCTATTTTGTTGGCAGGATTGTGGCCGGTTGGGATCCTTTTTACATATCTGGTGGTCCTGCCCTAAAATTTCCTCCTTTTGGGATCGAGTTAGGGCCCTCCTCTCCTCCCTCCTTCCGTGTCCCATCCGGAAAAACCCATGGTCTTTTTTTCTCTGTTATCCTCTGATTGATAATGATAGACAGTCTGCGATATAAGCTTCCCATATTCTTGCTGCTGCGCGATGCCTAGTGGCTAAGTCATGGAAACAAGCTGAGCCCCCACTATGGCGGTCTTACGATCCTATATTTGGTTTATTGCACAGATGGAACAGATTACATACCATCTACACGATAAGGATGATAAATTCCACCAGATTTAGGCTCCTTGGCTTTACTTATAATCCCCTAACTCCAACACCAGTTCATCATCATCATCATCATCATTTATTTATATAGCGCCAACATATTCCGTAGCACTTTACAATTGAGGACAAACATAATAAACTAATAAACAAACTGGGTAAAGCGGACAAAGAGGTGAGAAGGCCCTGCTCGCAAGCTTACAATCTATGGGACAATGGGAGATTGACACATGAGGTTAAGTCTACATTTTGCATTTTGGCCCAGCCAGACTGCAAAGGTAAAAGTGACTTATAAGCTAAATGAACCCGTCACACAACAATGTTGTTCAGGGGGCAGCCGTCCCGCGTGAAACTGTGTAACAGGCTAAAGGTAGCGAGGTTAAGAGGGTGGCAGAGGAATATTATAAGCTTGTCTGAAGAGGTAGGTTTTCAGAGAATGCTTGAAAGTTTGTAGACCAGAGGAGAGTCTTACTGTGCGAGGGAGAGAATTCCATAGAGTGGGTGCAGCCCAAAAAAAGTCCTGTAACCGGGAATGGGAGGATGTAATGAGGGTGGATGAGAGACGCAGATCTTGTGCAGAAGGGAGTTGCTGAGTTGGGAGATATTTTGAGACAAGAGAGGAGATGTATGTTGGTGCAGCTTTGTTGAGGGCCTTGTACGTTAGTAAAAGTACTTTATATTGGATTCGGTACAAAACAGGCAGCCAATATAGAGACATACAGAGTGATTCAACAGAGGAAGTACAATTTGCAGCGTGCAAAATAGATTGTAGAGGTTTAAGTCTGTTTTTGGGAAGACCAGTAAGGAGGGAATTGCAATAGTCAATGCGGGAGATGATGAGTGCATGAATTAAGGTTTTTGCAGTGTCTTGCGTGAGATATGTGCGAATTCTGGAAATGTTCTTTAGATGCATGTAGCAGGATTTAGATATAGAGTCAATGTGGGGAACAAAGGATAGGTGTGAGTCAAGGATTACACCTAGGCAGCGAGCTTGTGGGGTAGAATTTATGGTCATGTTATCAACAGAGATAGAAATGTCAGGTATGCTCTTGTTGGCGGGTTGGAATATTATTAACTCTGTTTTAGAAAGATTAAGTTTGAGTTGGCGAGAGGACATCCAAGATGAAATGGCAGAAAGACAGTCAGTTACACAGGACAACACAGATGTCGAGAGATCAGGAGAGGATAGATAGATTTGGGTATCATCCGCATAGAGATGATACTGAAAGCCAAAGGAACTTATTAGATTTCCAAGAGAAGCGGTATAGATAGAGAACAGCAGAAGACCTAGCACTGAGCCTTGTGGTACTCCAACTGATAGGGGAAGCGGAGCAGAGGTGGCTCCAGAGAAATTAACAGTGAAAGAGCGATTAGAAAGGTAGGATGAGAACCAGGATAGAACAGTGTCTTGAAGCCCTAGGGATTGCAGCGTTTGCAGGAGAAGAGAGTGGTCAACGGTGTCAAATGCAGCTGAGAGATCCAGGAGAATTAGGAGAGAGTAATGGCGGTCAGTTTTAGCAGTGATCAGATCATTGACAACCTTGGTCAACGCAGTCTCTGTGGAGTGTTGAGAACGAAAGCCAGACTGAAGAGGATCCAACAGGTTGTTAGCGGAAAGAAAGCGTGTGAGGCGAGTGTAGGCAAGTCTCTCTAGAAGCTTGGAGGGGCACGGCAGCTGAGAGATGGGACGGTAATTTGATAGAGAGTTTGGGTCGGAATCTTGTTTTTTTAGAATAGGAGTAATCACTGCATGCTTGTATAGTGATGGAAAGATGCCAGTAGAGAGCGAGAGATTACAGGTTTGAGTTAGAGGTGAAATGAGCACAGAAGACAGGGATCTACCAATTTGCGAGGGAATAGGATCAAGAGGACAGGAGGTAGAGTAGGAAGATAAGAAGAGCGTAGAAATTTCCTCTTCATTTGTGGGGTCAAATGAAGAGAGGGTATCAGAGGGTAGTGGGAAGGAATTGAGCCAATTGCTTGTCAAGGAAGAGGATACCATTTCTAGTCTGATCTTGTCAATCTTGTCCTTGAAGTAGGAAGCAAGATCCTGAGCACTGATAGTAGATGGAGGGTTTGGGGTGGGAGGATTGAGAAGATATTTAAATGTATTGAAAAGGCGTTTGGGTTTAGAAGCTTGAGCATAGATAAGAGATTGGAAGTATGTTTGTTTTGCCGTGTCCAGAGCATTTCGATAGGAGTGATAGACAGAAGTATATGTGAAGAAGTCATTAGAGGTGCGAGATTTACGCCAGTGACGTTCTGCTTTACGGGACAGTTTTTGAAGATTTCGTGTTGCTTTAGTGTGCCACGGTTGACATCGAAGTCGACGTGTAGTATGTAGTGTCGCTGGAGCCACTTGATCAAGGGCCGTTTCTAAGGTTTGGTGAAAATCAGGTACTGCCATCTCAGGGGATGAGAATGTAGAGATAGGGGAGAGAAGGTGCTGGAGAGAGGTGGAAAATTGTTGAAGATTAATAGAATTAAGATTTCTGCGGGTATGAGGAGGCTTGGTAGAGTTAGACAGTAGAGAGGTTAGAGCAGTGGGGGTGAGTGAGTAGCTGATAAGGTGATGATCAGAGAGGGGGAAGGGTGTGTTAAGAAAATTAGAAACTGAGCATAGTCTAGAGAAAACAAGATTAAGGCAGTGGCCATCCTTATGAGTAGATGATTCAATCCACTGAGAGAGGTCAAGTGAGGAGGTTAGAGAGAGTAGTTTGGAAGCAGCTTTGGAAGGTGGGTTATCAATGGGGATGTTGAAATCACCCATGATGATGGTGGGGATGTCTGAAGATAAGAAGTGAGGGAGCCATGCAGAGAAATCTTCAATAAATTGTTGGTGTGCTCCAGGTGGACGATAGATCACCGCAACACGTAGAGAGAGTGGATTATGTTATACTGCAAACAAAAAATGCGGAGTGGCTATATTATTCAGCTCTAAAGGATAGGTTGGGCAGGTACCTGATAGTTATAGGGCAATTTGATGGGAAATGGATAACCGTGGTGTCGGTTTACGCCCCTAACTCCAGGCAACTTCACTTTTTGAAAAATACCCTAGCCTTGATTGAAAAGGTTAAAAGAGGTAGTCTGGTGATAATGGGTGATTTTAATTTAGTGATCGATCCTAAAATAGACAGATCTCTTAAACCAGGATCTAAACAGTCGCAGTCCCCTACTACCCCTGACATGGCTCTTGGTAGACTTTTTGGACTATATGATGTCTGGAGAACAGCGAACCCTAAAGATAGAGACTTACTTTTCCTCGGTGCACAACACCTACTCCAGAATTGATCTCACTCTTTCAGACAAATGGACTTTACAAAATAACCATAAAACACAGATTCTCCCCATGTCATGGTCTGACCACGCCCTGTGGTATGGTCGGGGAAATCCAGCAGGGCACCCTTCACATTACGTCCTTGGCGTTTGTCAGAGCACTTGCTACTCTCGGTTGAGGCAAAATTAGAGATAGCAGAAGCCATACACTCCTTTACACAAACTAACGACCCAACTGATACCTCAGTTTTTACGTACTGGTGCGCCCTTAAGGCGGTCGTTCGGGGTAAGATTATTCAGATAGCCTCTAGATTACATAAGGCGAACATACCACATCCCCTGAAGAAATCTGCTCCTGCAGATGAAACGCGTTGGGACACGCCCACATTTGTGACGTCACAGGATATCCGGTCCATGCGTTCCACTGTGGAACGCACGCCAGGCTCTCCATCATCACACTGCAGCATCGCTAGGGACACAGTTGATATCTGTTCCCGTGAGCTCCACCGCTAGCCTTCCTGTTTTCATCCTGTCTACTATAGTGATATTCGCCGGATAACCGCAGCACACATCAGGTATCTGGACAGTTTTTGTACCCCCATTTGGATTATTGCTTTTTGCGTTATCAGGTCATTTCTTTAGTTATTTTTCCACCAGGACTTTCATGAGTGCTTCTATTTGGACTGTATTTTTGCACTTTCCGGATTTTCTACTTTTATTTTAATTTTATTGTATTTTTATTCTCTTATTTCATTTATTTTAATCCTATTGTTATTTCTATTTTATTCCATGCATGTGTTCATGTACTAATGTCATCATCGTTGGAATCATTCATTCCTCCTATTTCTCTGGAACTGTTTATTTATTTATACTAATTAAATTCACTGTTTTTACTAATCTGCACTATTTCATGCTAAATATCTATTTCTATAAATAGTTTCCACTTATATTATAGGTTTGTTCTAGGCAATTTGAGCGCATTAATTTATTATACATTGCATATTACACAGGAAGGGATTCCTGAATTATTGCTGCTCTTGCCGTTTGGGGTTGAGCGCAGGTCCTTTTTTGATTTGAACATACACTTACAGACTGAACTAAAAGCTAAACTTAAGCTCTTAGACACCCAGAACAAAACTCACCCGTCTAAAACACTGAACCTCAAGAGATCACGGGTCAAAGCTGAATTACAAAAACTACTCATGCAGCGAACCCAAATGGCATTGTCTAAATTACGCCAAAAATACTATGTAGTGGGTAAAAGAGCTGGTATCTTACTGGCCCGTATGCTTCGGGGACTGCAGGCCCGAAATCGTATCAAAACTATCATAACCCACAAGGGTACTAAGGTTGTCAATCCAAAAACTATTGCGGACTCTTTTGCGGCCTTTTACACAGGCCTATACAATCTGCATACTGACCCTTCTACTCACCAGCCACCAGAACACGACATTGCCACCTTTTTAGAGAATCTCTCCCTTCCAGCTGTAATCCCCTCTCTGAGGGAAGATTTGAAAGCCCTGTGGGCCTTAGACGAAATTAATAGGGTCATTAAACAACTTCCTAAAAATAAAGCTCCTGGCTCAGACGGATAGAGTAATACATTTTTCACCACATTTCAAGATGTGCTGTCACCTATCCTTCTCCAATTGTACGAGGCCGGTACTCGATTTGGCTCCTTCCCATCCGAGATGTTAGAATCCCATATTGTAGTCATTCCCAAACCGGGAAAAGACTCTGCGGACTGTAAGAATTATCGCTCCATAGCTTTATTAAACACGGACGTCAAAATATTTGCAAAACTTATTGCCAATAGACTTTCTCCTATCATTCTGGAATTGATCCACCCGGATCAGGTGGGTTTTGTGACAGGTAGACAGGCCCCTGACAATTCGAGACGTATCTTCCACTTAATAGAACAATGTCATAAAAACAATGACAACATGTTATTACGATCTCTAGATGCCGAAAAGGCGTTCGAAAGGTTACATTGGTCTTACATGACTCTTCATACTTTGGGGTTTGCTGGTAACATCCTGAATGCCATATTATTCCTATATTCAAAACCATCCGCGCGGGTATACAGTAACGGGATTCTCTCCCTAAACTTCTCAATTACTAACGGAACCCGACAGGGTTGCCCCATGTCCCCCATTATCTATTTCATGGCTTTAGAACCTCTGGCGGCATGAATAAGACTTGATCAAAGGTGCACAGGAGAGGGACATCCCATAAAGTGTGCTTACTCGCTGACGACGTACTCCTATTCTAACCCGGAGACCTCGCTGCCAGCGATACATGACCTTCTGTTTCAGTTCGGGAGAGCTTCTCTTTATAATTTGATTACCTCAAAGACAGAGGTACTCTCTATAAATGTCCCAACGGCCAGATTGCAGGCCTTAAAAGATAAATTTATTTACTTTTGGAAAACCACTGGACTTACTTATTTTGGGATTCAAATAACTCCCCATCTAGATTTAATTATAGATCATAATTTTTCTCTACTACACCACCAACTATTGAAGCTCATAGGGTCGTGGATGTGCTTCGAGTTCTCCTGGTTAGGCAGGATCTCAGCGTTTAAAATGATGCCTCTCCCTAAGTTAATGTACTTATTCCGTATGCTTTAATTTTGCCTTTCCCCGGGGTTACTAGCCAAATTGACCTCTTTGATGAAAGAGGAAACAGATGAAAACATATGTTTGGAAGGCCAAACCCCTACGTATTGCTATGCAGCGTATGACGACAGAGAAACGACAAGGGGGACTGGCCCACTCACTTGACAAAATATCATGAGGCTTGCATTTTGTCCCCAAGTGCGGGACTGGTACCTTCCAAGGAGTGTGAAACCCTGGATAGACCTGGAAATAGCATGCAACTCAGAGTTCTCTTTGACGGATCTCCTATGGGTACCTGGTCAGTGGAGACCTCACGTGGAGACCTTGCCAACCCTTACTAGGGACACCCTGACTGTGTGGGATCACCTATGCCAGGACACTGAGGGGCTTTTACGCCCCACGACGGGTGTGTCATTGCTGGTGGTCGCCAGACAAATAGCAGATTTAAATCTCTCTGGTTGGGTCAGTAGGGGTATTCCGACTCTAGGACACTTGTGGGAATCGGGCGAGCTTGTTTCCTATTCACATCTTAGTGCCCTGTATTCGCTGCCCAAAAGTGACTTCTATAAATTCCTCCAAATTAGGCATCTATTAACTTCTCCACCATTGAGAAATTTGACCATAGGACCTCCCCTGGTCAGGTATTACTCCCCGTTAACTAAAGGTAGTAGTAAAGCCAGCATTAACCTTTGGTATAATACACTACTATGTCTAAACACTACAACTAAGTCTAAACCTCAGATCCAATGGGAAACAGACCCCCAGTTAGAATTGTTAGAAGAGGACTGGGAACATATCTTTGTCAACTCTTTCAAAATGTCTAAGTGCCTTAACCATACGGAGATGTTGGTAAAACTATTGAATAGAACGTATGCCACACCAGACAAAATCAACAAAATTTGGCCCTCCATAACCCCACTATGTTGGCGCAACTGTTCAGAACGTGGTGACATTCTTCATATATTTTGGACATGTTCTATGATACGTCCGTTATGGAACAAGGTCTTCCAATTGATAAGCTCAGTCCTTGGTCACTCGATCTCCCCCACGCCAGAGTTGGCTCTATTACAACACTATCTTCCTGCTCTCCCACGTTGGGATAGATATGTGACAGGCCAGGTGTTAATAGCAACCAGAGCAGCTATCACTCAGGCATGGAAACAATCTCCCCCCCTCCCCTGGCCAAAGTAATCTCCAAAATTAACTTTAACTTTGCAATGAAAACCCTAGCTGTCCATACTCTACGTCAACATCATCCCTGTTGGTTAAGTGGAGAGTTTGGCATAACTATGTTACCGAAGCGAAGGGAGCCCCGTTGCATTCCCTACTCCCACCCACTAATGACACTAGTGAATGAGCTTCTGTATGTAGGTATGTAGGCTATTATCTGGATCTACCATATATGGCAAATAGTCAGTTAGATACTGCTTTGATTTTGTATGCTATCAGGATTGTTGTGTTCCATTCCCATTATGTACCCCTCCTTTTATTCTTTCTGTACCCCTTTAGAAAAACTATAAAAACCAATGAAAATTTTGTTTGTTAAAAAGGCCACACTTAAGGACCTTGAAGGCTGCATGTGGCCTTAAGGCCATAGGTTCCCCACCCCTATAGACCAAAGCAGACAAAATGATCATAAGCACTCAGTAAACAGGGATACTTTTTGTTTTTCACAGATATGTAGCCAGTCACATACATATCTAAAATGTAATATGCAATGTTTAAATGTGAGACTTGCGAGTTGCAGAGCTGATGCTAAGCACTCACCTAGTGGTGAGAATATCTGTATTTCTCAATATTAAGTAACAGTCTCAGAATACATCTCCAGTGGCTTATAATTACCAATCCACGGTCCAAATGGTAATGGCACTCTTCCACAACATAGTGGCATATTTTATAATAACCATTTTAATTTTCATTCCTTATCGCAATGATAAGGACTGAAAGATCATGAACATTTATTAAAAGTGTTTTGCTGGAACAACAGTCACAATAAATGGTTGATCTGTAGAACACCTGCCCCTTACCTCTTCTAAGAGGACCATTGTAAAGTGACCACCTTTGCGATAGTCACCAGAGGGGAAAGCAGGTAAAATGTTCTGAGGGATCCAAAGATCCCTCTACCACAATGCTTCTCCCATAGGCTTCAATGGCTAACACCATCCTCAGATGGCATTAGCCATTGGGCACAAGTTTAGAAAATATTTGATTTTCGGAACTTGTTAAATCACGCAAAATAGCAGCCCCTATAGAACCCTATGTGGACTGCTTTTGCATTCGACATCAGTAGGAAAGCAGCAGATATCAATTCTTTAGTTATAAGTAGAAGGTATACTTAAATTTGCAGTGGTCCCCTGAAAATGACAGTTTGTGTGGGATGAGATTGTTAAATAGATCCCATAGGGCCTATCATTATTTGTATTATTATTATGCATTTTTTCTTAAAATATCTCAGATATCTTCTGCAATCCTTTAGTTATAAATAGAAAGGATACTTAAACTTGCAGTGGTCCCCCGAAAATGGCGTTTTTTATGGGATAATGAGATTGTTAAATAGATCCCATAGGGCCTATTAATATTGTTGTTATTATTATGCAATGTTTTTCTTAAAATATCTCCAATATCTGCTGCGATCCTTTAATTATAAATATAAGGGATACTTAAATTTGCAGTGGTCTTCTGAAAACTACTGTTTTCTTGGGATAATCGCATTTTTAAGTATTCTATTGATTTATTACTCTGAGATATCTTATCGCAAGCAATAGCAGTCCCCATAGGTTTCTATATGTACTGCTATTTTTCATGATTTAACACATTCTGAAAGTCAGAGATTTTCCGAACTTGTGCCCGATGGTTAACACCGTCTGAAGATATGGTGTCGATCTTTCATTCCTTATCATTACGATAAGAAATGTAAATGATTGCGCCAAAAAAATGGTTATTGTTAATTATGCCCCATAGAGAGAAAGTCCGGGTGTAGCAGGATGTTGTGCTCTTTTTTAAGATGTAAAATACCACTCTCACAGTCAAATCCTAGGGTATAGATCCAAAAGACAATCAATTGTCCTATGGTTGTCATAAAAAAGTTTCTCTGGTGAATTGCTTGTTTTATCAGAGGTTATCTAAGGTGATCTCCTCCAATAGGGATTTATATTTCTGCTAACCAGGAACTGAAAATGAATTATCTATCTGGATCAGTCATGAAGCATATATGCATTATGCAACCATGGGAAGGTTATCATTAAACACAACATCTATTTTAAAAGATACCAAATTGTATAGTTTATACACATCTAAAAAAAATTCTTGAAAATCATTGAGATTAAAATGGGGAAATTTAACCACAATCATTAATTTATCTTTCTTCAACAATAGTTTTTATTATGAGTTTTCAGTTGCTTATCTTTAAGATGAATGGAAATGTAATCAATATATATTGTAACAAGAAAAGTCAACAAGGGTTATTAAACATATTAATACTATTCACTAAAACAATGTTGTCTGTACATATATATGAGTTAGGCTAAGTACACATTATAGTGCTTTCAGCCAATGATAAACGACCATTCACCCGACATCGCCTTAGTGTGTGCAGTGAAATGATGACCAATGGTCATTCCAAAGCCACTGAAATCGTTAATCGATACTTTTAGCAATGGAACGACGTTGTTCCAATCCTGCAGTGTGTACGAACTCACCACCAATTGTCCAACATTCTGCCAATAGTTCCTCCAACAGCAAAGCCTTTCTAGGCGTGTATATTTAAACTTATGATGTTCCCTTTACGCAGGGCCGTCTTTCCCATTGGGCACAATGGGCAGGTGCTCGGGGGCCCTTCAGCCCAGGGGGGCCCGTCGGAGGCAGCAAAAAAACCCAAAAACCTGAAAAAAAAAAGAGACAACACTTACCTTGCGGTCAGCTGGCGATCCGGCTCCCTCCATGGTCTCCTCCTCCGTACGGCGCTTTCTTTGTTTAGCTGATGGAATATGTGTCCATATCTTCAATTCTGTATTAAAATTATTAAATTAACATTAAGAATTTAGATTTTCCTTACCTCTGTGTATTTTTCTTAATGTAATGCCATCATAGGAATCTATTTATCTATATGTATCTTTCTATATCTACTATTATAATGTTACCTATACTGCCCAATTGCATGTATGTGTATTGACTTTTTTTAAACATAATTACTGAGTAGGAAACTGTTTATATAATTGTGTATTGCTATGTCTACTTTTATAATTGTACCTATTCTGCTCATTAATACCTTCCTTTATGTGTATTGAACCTTCTTTTAAATAAAGTATTTTTATTGAGATTTTCACAACAAACATACAAGTAACTGCATCCTAATTACCCCATCTATCTAATCATATGAAATGTGCCCATACAAGACAAGATAATGCGAATCATTATAAACAATTAGATTAAACAAAATACCTAGCCAGTATAACAATGTATTACAATTTATGAAATTATAATCTGTAACGTTCAACAGGTTGTCAACAAATTAACAAATCTCAGACAAATCTTCACACATAGCTATGCAGGGCTGGAAATTAAATTTAACATTAATGAGTTCTTGACACAAACAGATCATCCTCGTGAGGATGAAGAACATATTGGGACTTGTACCAATGGTGCCAAACCTTATGGTATTTATGCATGGCTTAACGGCTTGCATACATAACCCGCTCGTGCCTCCATACTTCCGTCACCAAATTGGTCCAATGGAGGACATTAAGGAGGTCCGAACTCATCCAGCTTCTAGCTATTACCACCTTTGCAAAGCAATTCAGAATAAATATATATTTAAAGAGCGGGTTGCCTAGGCTCTCTTCGAATGTGGACCCAAATAAACAGACCTTGGGACAAAGTGGAAGGGACACAGGAATCGTGGAAGAGATGCAGTCTCATACCTTAACCCAAAAAGACTGGACAGCAGGGCACATCCATAACAAGTGCCAGAAAGTGCCAGGGACGACCCTGTATCTATGACACTCAGGGCTATCGTGTCAGCCCATCCTGCACAGCCTGGTTGGGGTCATATACTCTATGCACCATGTAGAAGTGTATTTGCTGGAACCGGGAACATGAAAAAGCATTTCTTGTACTCCTTATCCCTATACTCCACTCCTCATCAGTGATTACACCCAGATCATACTTTCATTGACCTCTTAGTAAGACCGGGCCCCCCAGGGACACCTGGGGTAACAATAATACATACAAAACAGATATTTGTCTACAGGAACCCACAGAGCGCAATTCATCATCATCATCCCCATTTATTTATATAGTGCCACTAATTCCGCAGCGCTGTACAGAGAACTCACTCACATCAGTCCCTGCCCCATTGGGGCTTACAGTCTAAATTTCCTAACACACACACACACACACACACACACACACACACACAGACAGAGGTCAATTTGTTAGCAGCCAATTAACCTACCAGTATGTTTTTGGAGTGTGGGAAGAAACCGGAGCACCTGGAGGAAACCCACCCAAACACGGGGAGACCATACAAACTCCTCA
Organism: Mixophyes fleayi; assembly: GCF_038048845.1. Taxonomy (NCBI): domain Eukaryota; kingdom Metazoa; phylum Chordata; class Amphibia; order Anura; family Limnodynastidae; genus Mixophyes; species Mixophyes fleayi. Next base: position 233,002,375 of record NC_134403.1, read on the forward strand.
CAGATAAGGGAATTCATTTTTTAACAGGAGAATCTAAAAGTTGGGGCAATCCTGTTGGAAACTGCGAGCTCAGGGCATGACATAATTGCAAATAATGGAAGAATGCTGAATTAGACAACTGAAAAACAGCTTTCAACTTTTCAAATGAATGTAAATGCTCATCTGTATATAACTGGCCAATGGTATGTATTTCAGCCCTTTTCCAAATCACATTACCCTCCAGTTCCCCAAAGTTATAATTATGCCACCGTGGAGTATCCGGATCCAGCCCATCACCCACGTGTAGACCATGTGCCACCAACCAAATCATAAAGACCTGCCGTATTATAGGGGCGACTCGGCCAGGACCATGTCTAGTTAACATAACCTATATTGGGCCAAGGGAAGGGTCCATCTGCTTGCCCAGAAAGTAACCAAGAGCAGAATCCCATGATGCGCCAAGCCAGGTAATAGATTCTAAGTTTGGGGAGTGCAAGCCCTCCCGAATTTTAGGTTCTACATAGGGTATTAAACCGTATCCTCGCTCTCTTATGCCTCTAGACCAATGAAATTAAATGCTTATTAATTTTTTGAAACACATGTAGTGGAAAGTATATAGGGGAGTGTTGTAACGGATATAGATATTTTGGCTATATGACCATTTTTATAAGTTTGATCCTACCAGTAACTGTGAGAGGTAGTTTCTGCCAGGTATGGGATTTACTTTTAAGATAATCACTAATCGGGTCAATATTAAGTTCCACATAATCAGACGCCCAGGCTGTAACCCAAATGCTCAAATACTTGAACCTGGAGGTCCACTGCAGTGATCGACATGATACATTATTCACCCTGGGTGGAGACTGCCGCCCCAGTGGAAACACCAATGATTTTTTCCAATTGATCTTAAGGTCCGAGAAAGTATCAAAACCCTCTATCACCTCTAAAAGGAGAGTCAGGGACCTATCAGTGTCTTCCAAGAAGACCAGCATGTCGTCCGCATATAACATATAATGCTATGTGGTCTGTGAACTCTCCCATCCCGATACCTCTGATGTTAGTGTGAGAACGGATAATACATGCCAAAAGTTCTAGTGGTGTATTGAACCTTCTTAACACAAAGGTTGAGTAGGAATGTATTTATATAAATGTGTATTGGTATGTCTACTTTTATAATTTTACAACTGCATCCACCCAGTGTTTGCAAACAGGATTTGCCCTTATTTCAGGCATACCTATCTAGCAAGTGCATTCAATAAAACAGAAAGTTGTTTACAATATGTTTTAATTATAAACATGATCCTCAACACAAAAAACAGGAAGTAGAGATTTCAGAACATCTTAATGCACTAAATATTTTTTTTTAAACTTCTATAGTAATAATAATTATTTTAACGTTTAAATTGGCTACAGGTTTCAAACATTACTTTCTCATACATATAAAACAAATCCAGGAAGCTTTTTGAACTTTTCTTCACATCATTGATGTTCGTCCTCGGCTACACCTTTTCCATCACTGAAAGTTAGGTAAATATTGGTGTGCGTGCCCTCCCTCTTTCTTTCCGAACTTTCATCAGATATGACGATGGTTTCTATATGAGGAAAGAAAAATAATTTTAATTATGTTTAATGAATAAACAGAACACAACATCATTTTTACCATTGGCATTACTACCATTTGCTTACCTTGGACACTGCTTAAAATGACTTTATGCTGATGTCACTCCTGGATCTGGCCAGGCATGCTGCCATGCTGGTCCATACCAACTGAAATATAGATGCCATATTTTAATATGACAGTAAAGGGTACTGTGGCTGGATCCCTAATAAATAACTTAGTGGATAAATGTATTTAAATTATTAGTGCATTGCACCAATTTATATGATTGCAAATGTACTGGTTTTTGATACTGTGTATCACAAATGTACTGATTTCTGAGGTATTGATTTCTGAGACAGTATATTATGTTGGGGTTTTGTAACCTTACTTTAGGAAATGAATTAGACCTTTTCATCGCTGAACGACCAACATGTCTGCTGAGTCTGACAGCACAGGACGGGTAATTAGACTTGCTGGTAGACTTGGCCACACAAAAAAACAGGTAATCCCGCTAAAGGGTTAATGGCGCACACAGGAGATAATGAAGGAAGCAAAATTAAAAAATATAGGAATAAAAAGACAAGCTAAGTAGACAGAATTCTTCACTGCTGCAAACCCGTGGTTTATTGCATAACAACCACCATCAACAATTGACCAAGAGAAAAAAAGAAAAAGGGTTGCGCTGCGGAGAAACTGTATGTAGTCTCTATATAATAAAAAATGCAATATATCCAGAGTTTCTCCCAAGGAAAGAGAAGGAGTCTCTATTAAAAAGTATTACATAATATTTATTGCTTAAGAATAGTAATATTGTACAAATGAACAGAATAAAATATATATGTCACCAACAAAATACTAAATCCACATATATACCATATATAGTGTATAAAGATAACCTTCAGTACTGAGGTAATTAGACTAAACAGCTGCGGTTATTGGATATTGATTATAATCTGCATATAGAAAGACCTTTTATGGCAAATCAAGGAGATGTCCGTTCAATGTATAGCCCAATCAATAATAGTTGCAAAATCCTAAGATGTTGAGAGAGCCGGAGGTTTTTAATAGTAATCACAGATCCAAGGCTAAACATCTTCCAAGTCACCGGCCGGCTGCCTCCTAATAGATAATGTGAGAAACTAAACCTCAATAATTGGCTCAGATAGCAGTCAGGCGAATATATGTTCACTCCGCTTACCAGTGTAGTGTTCAACCCTCCGGAGGGAGTTTGTATGGCAAAAAGCGGACTCCGATCACAAAACCTGACTCAAATCAGACTTCTAACAAGATCCTCCGTTCGTTGCGCGTTTGTGCGAAACTTTAAATGTAGCCTCACTGGCAACATAAGGAATGTAATTCACGTTCCAATGTTAGATCATAGACGACAGGAATCATGTGGTATCCAAAGGCAGTTTATCAAACAAGAACAGACCCAGCTGACGCTGTTTTAAATGTAGCAAAAAAGTATGCTTGTCTTGTAAACATATTATTAACAAATCTAGGAACATAAAGTCTAATCACACTGGTGTTGTTTTTCCTATAAAAGGGTTTATCAATTGTGACAGCTCCTATATTGTTTAAGTGTTAGAATGTAGTTGCAAGCTTCAATATGTTGGTAGAACTACCAAGACATTAAAACCACGGTTTAGAGAACACAAAAGAAAATATTCTGAAAAAAGTGCGAACCCACAGTGTCTCTAGACCAGGGGTTGGCAACCTTTTTCTATCAGAGTGCCGGCTAAAATCTAGTGAAGCCCAGGTGTGCCAGTTGGGTGTGATTATATATAAAAATATATATATATATATATATATATATATATATATATATATATATATATACATATACACACATACATACACATATACATACATACAGGCCTGCCTAGAGAAATTCATGGCCTCAGTACAGCAACTTCATGGGTCCCCCCTTATAGTCAAGCATGGGTAAAAAAATGTTGTTCCGCCGCTCCGCGGCGGTGCAACATTTTTTTACCATGCAAGTGGTAGTTCAATTGGGGGCGTGGCAGTGCATCATTGGGGGCGTGTCTAGCAGGTGAAAAGCACCAGGCCACCCTCTTACAGAAAAATGCATTACTCACACATACCCCCTTGCTCAGCAGCTTTGCTCACATATGTCCCCTCTGCCCACATGCTTTAATCACACGTGCCTCCCTCTGCCCACATGCTTTAATCACACTTGCCCCCCCCTCTGCCCAGCACCTTTAGTCACACATGCCCCCTCTCCAGCACACCTTCTTCTTACCTTATTCTCCACTGCACAGCATGGGAAGATATCCAGCAGCCCGCCGAGTACCATGTGACCACTGCAGTCATATGACCTTGCGTCTGAAGATACCTGAGCTGAAGGGGATTTAGCCACTACCGATCCCCCCTGCACTCAATAAAAAAAAAAAAAGTACTTTTAAAATAAAAAAATAATTTTCAAAGATAGGTCTCCAGTGGGGACTCGGGCCACCAAGCAGGCCCGGGCAATTTGTAGCCGCCCCCTTCCCTCTCGGATATATATATATATATATATATATATATATATTTATATTTATGTCTCATTTTATGAGGCTAATATCATATTAACAGTAAGGGACCAGCAAAAAAACGTTATGCCGCACAGTAGTGCCCCAGTTCACATCATACCTCATAATTGTGTCCCCAATTCATCTAATGCCTCATAGTTGTGCCCACAATTCATACTTTGCCACAGTTGCCCCCAGAAACTCATAGTATGCCACAGTTGCCCCCAGAAACACATAGTATGCCACAGTTGCCCCCAGAAACACATAGTATGCCACAGTGCCCTCATAAATACGTAGTATGCCACAGTTGCCCCCAGAAACGCATAGTATGCCACAGTAGCCCCCAGAAACACATAGTATGCCACAGTTACCCCCAGAAACACATAGTAGGCCACAGTTGCCCCCAGAAACACATAGTATGCCACAGTGCCCTCATAAATACGTAGTATGCCACAGTTGCCCCCAGAAACGCATAGTATGCCACAGTTGCCCCCAGAAACACATAGTATGCCACAGTTGCCCCCAGAAACACATAGTATGCCACAGTTGCCCCCAGAAATGCATAGTATGCCACAGTTGCCCCCACAAATACATAGTATGCCACAGTTGCCCCCAGAAATATATAGCATGCCACAGTTGCCCCCAGAAACACATAGTATACCACAGTTGCCCCCACAAATACATAGTATGCCACAGTTGCCCCCAGAAATACAAAGTATGCCACAGTTGCCCCCAGAAATATATAGCATGCCACAGTTGCCCCCAGAAATATATAGCATGCCACAAATGCCCCCAGAAATATATAGCATGCCACAGTTGCCCCAGAAATATATAATATGCCACAGTTGCCCCCAAAAACACATAGTACGCCACAGTTGCCCCCAGAAATACAAAGTATGCCACAGTTTGCCCCAGAAATATATAGCATGCCACAGTTGCCCCCAGAAATATATAGCATGCCACAGTTGCCCCCACAAATACAAAGTATGTCAAGTATATGTGCCCCTCAATTTGCTGCTCTTACTTACCTTTGTAGACTCGTCTTTCTCCAGAAGCCTGGGTGGGAGCTGCTTCAGTAAAGCAGCCGATGATGCGCAGAAGCTCCATTTCGGGCATCCCTGGCTGCTTTGCTGACTGAAGCAGCTTCACTGTGGCATACTTCGTTAATGAAACAGCTTCAGTTAAGCAGCCGCTGATGCCCGAAACGGCTGCTTTACTGAAGCAGCTTCAGCGTTGGCGTGCCAGACAAAAGTGGTCGGCGTGCCATGTCTGGCACGCGTGCCGGGGGTTGCCGACCCCTGCTCTAGACATTTTGCAGATTCCCATGAGGATGATCCAAGTAGTTTAACGGTAGTAGGAGTTGAACATGTTATAAACACAGAAAGAAGAGGTGACCGTTTAACAAAACTCTGTTTCTGTGAATCTGCATGGATTTTTAAATTGGCCACTTTATTCCCTACAGGCCTTAATGAAGCTCTGGACCATCATTGCCTTAATTGATGAAGTATGCTTGACTCCTTGTTTTCAAAATGTTTCTCACATTATCTACTAGGAGGCAGCCGGCTGGTGACTGTGTTGTATAGCGCAACCCTTTCTCTTTTTTTCTCTTGGTTAATTGCTGGTAGACTTCCTATGTGTGTAAAACTTAGGATGCAAGTGATCACAGATTAATGTGAATCTGAAGTAAAATTGCGGTAAAAGCAAGATTAGAGAAAATGTTATATCTTGATGGTAAACATTCAATATAAAACCTCAGGCGTTTTGGTGCCACTAGCAGCAATGTAAAAAAGTGTTAAAACCCTCCAGGCTGATTTATGTGCAGGCTGCATGAAGAACCTGGATTGGTTAGAGGAGCAGGAGGCTGGATTACTTCCTGCCAGATTATCTGTGTAAAGCAGACTGTTTAATGTAGTAGTAGTAGTAGTAGTAGTAGTAGTAGTAGTATTTCATCTGGACCTTTCTGGAGATCACTAGTACCACAAACTAGTGTAACTGTCCTTATTAGGACAGCTTGAGCTAATAAACCATCACTGCTTCAAGATCCTGCTTTGATGACTACTTACCTGCTATAAATTCCTGTGACCATAGATTAGACCAATCTAATCAGTTATCTGGCTGTTCTGAGGTTGGGACCCAGCATCCAGTACCAATGCTTTGTCCACTACCTTGCAGTTCTGGCTAGTGTGATAAGCCAAGGGGAACCATCCACAGCAACCCTGATCTGAAGGCAAGAGGTCAGGTGTACCAGCCCAGGTCCCAATCTAGGGGGTAAGCTTACAGTGAGAGTTACCCAGAAGGAAGTTGTCCTGGGTGCTAATTAAGTAGCCTATTGGTGGCAGTAGGCCCCTTCTGCTGAGTTTAGAGTCCTGCAATTTGGGATAAAGAAAGGGGACAGTGGCAAGGCAAGGCAAGCCCAGCCTGTCCCAGCAACAATAGTCAGGGTGGTATAGGAGGTCCATCCTGTCAAAGGTATATCTTAGGTTTTCTTAACTTTTTAACGTCCTTTAATTACCTTCTTTCTGTTCCTCTTTTATTTTTCCAATTCCTATCTCAATGATTTCTTCTTATATAGTTGCTACAGCATCTTCCATTAAATTTTTTGAGTAGTTATGCAGCACACTTCATCGTTCATTCTTCTTTCTATAAATAGATGTCAAACTTTTACTAATCATACTAATCGTTATTGTTACTGTTAATTACTAACATTGCTTACTAACTAGCTTTGCAAAGTTTTAGAAGCCGCTTTTCTTAATGTTCGCTCTGATTCTCTTCTCCTTAGATCGGACCAACTTTTTTGAATTTGTAACTTTTTTCTTTTTTACAGAGTTTTCCTCTTTTCGGTGATTAACTTTTCGGTATTACCGCTTTTGACAGACGTAGTTGTGCTGGTCCAGTATTCTCACCATCAACTCCATCTCTCTTGGGCTGATTGGCTTGGTTCTCATAATGTCCTCCATTTGCACACCTTCTACTCCATTGCCATTCCCCTCCAGTCCTCCATCACTTCTCTCACCTCTGTCTTTCACCTGTTCACCTGCCATTTTCTCACGTACTGCTGGTGACACACCGGCTCCTCTATAATTTTATAGGTGAAGACATGGGCATTCTCAGTTGTATGAATCATTCACAGCAGCTATAGCAGCAGAGTTGAGCATTGTGGATGAAAGCTTATTCATCTATAATAACCTTGTGATTGCAGCTATGTCGGAAGTTTCTTTGGCCTGAATGTTGCATAGCATACGAATGGATACAACAATTTGTTTACTTGATTTCACCACTATCTATGTACGTACGTTATAGCATGAGACTTTCTGTAGTTTTTGTTTTAGGGTATGTATTATTAAAGTAATTCTATCATTTTTCAAAAAAGCATTGCATAGGCGATTGTATTGTGTTTCCAACGCACAAAGTGATTTATTTTAGCAGATGTAAATAGTCAACAGTTCAAAATATTATTATATTATGATACAGTACAGTACAGCCAATACCAAAAGATACATACATACCGCTGCGTTCGCATGGCTCGCACTGCGCTCCTATGGTACCAGTGAACAGTAGTTCACCCTTGAATACTGTGGTCAGAGTAGACTGAAGACTGGGAGCACAGCTATGATCATATATACATTCAGTGTTACAGAGAGAACAATGCAGATGACGTGGCTTGCTTCTATAGGTCCAGACTTTGGGTGGGGCCAGGGTAAACAGAACATAGGCCAGTTTAAACAACCCCCTCAAAGGCTGAGGTCAACATTCCAGATGAATCTTCCGCCCAGAAACCAGTTACAACTAGTTCATTACAGTCTGATATCAATCTGACAAGATATTGCCTAACATCAATAACTAGAGTATCCAATATGTGATCTCTTTGGCGATGGAACCGGACAGCTGCTGATGAATAGAGGATTAGAATGATATCAGACATGACACATTACCTATAACCTGAACCTTAAATAACACTGAGGTGTACATATAATCATAATATATAAACTAATAATAAACTAAATACTATCTGCTCATAAATTACTGTGTAATGGAACCAATATGAATATGAATTATATAAATAACTAAATGTTGTAATGCGAGTGTGTACGTGCGTATTTTACCGTGCGATCGCCGTATGCCACGTGTAGCGTGGCATACTGAGTGCAATCGACTAATAAAACAATATTAACCAATATACTTTCGTTCATCCAATTATACGACTTTGACAGTTCCACCCTTTGATATTATTATAAACTATCACCTTAAAGATGTTATATGCAGGATCTCAGTACCACGTTTCATTGCTATGTAATGCAAGTCCCCCTTGGTGTATGAAAACAAGTTATCATAAGAGAGAGTCTTAATCCTCAAAAAGATTTCTTCTTTTACTATAGACCGTACATTTCTGGAGCTTGGAGATAACCTTTTTTATGCCCTTCAAGGGTGCAATAAAACACGTAATACATTATTTGGAAAGGTGCAGAGTACAATAGAACATGTATCAGTTATACAGAATACTCTACTACAGTTCTTCAAGTTTAACAGGTTCCTCTGTCCAACGCATGTCTTTAAGCTCAGAATACATTTAAACACTTCATGTTCATCAATAGCATCATCCTATGTCTATCAATAATGCCATATACAATCTCCTTCATCTTGCGTTAATATACACACTTCTAATAATGTCATCAGTTCTTTTCATCAACACTTGTGGGCGGGCTATTGTCTGCTCGTTCTTCCCAGTCTCCCAATACTCAGGTTTCTTTGTACATGAATTAGTGATCAGCTTGCAAATTATTGGGAGACTCCAGACTAAGGGACCTAGGTGTTGTACTTTTCCCCTAGTGACCTCCCACCCATAATTCGGGTATCTCAAGAATATTTAGTGGAAAGAGAACTAATCCTACTTGATATAATCACTGAGGCACGTGAGAGCACACCCAGCACTATAATTGGTCAAAAACCTTACCCACCCAAGAATGATAATCATTCTCAAGGATGCCTGCACAAGTCCGAATATTACTGGACTGGCATCGCTGGGTGTACCTCTTTTTTAACTATGGGGTCAACGTACTTACGGACGTAATGCTACTCAGACAATAGCCCCTCGCATTTTCTCCAAGCTCCAGAGTTTCCAAATTTTCCTTTACCCCTGAATTGAATAGAGTAATTGGCTGGACTGATTATGCTACCAACTTCTCCTTCATCCCCAATTCCAAAATATCATTACCTGAACCAGCCTCTGTCACCTGTTAATAATTAAAAGAACTGACCCTCCTGAGAAGAGAATAAAATGAGAGAAACACAAAACAGGAAAAACTACAACTTCATGCTGGACAACTGTCTTAGCCTTTGGCTCAGGTGCTACTAACTGCATTCGAGGCCTTCCAGAAGAGATTCATGAGTGCCCTTGGACCCTTCTCTGAGTGTTGACTCCTCTGCAGTGGGAGGAATGGGTACCAGTGTCTCTGCTACTCTTGGTGCTGGTAGCTTACACTTGGCACTTGTCTGTCAAATAACCTGAGCCTAAGAACTTACTGTTCCACAACTTACTCTCCCGGTCCAACATCCTGACAGTTAGTGTTTCTTTTCAGGAAACAGTGTTTTGAACGTTCTCGGTTGCTGTCTCACTATTTACCTTCCCTCTCAAGGTCTAAACTAGTCTCTCATTTACAAATTCATCCCAAGAGGGGTCAAGAACATTTCAAAAGACAACAGGTTAAGAGGCTGCCTAGGAGTGATTTTGATAGCGGGGAAGGACTAGTGGCCAGAGCTATCAGCCACTTCAATCAAGTTCCAACTCTCATTCTATTCAATTCGTTCTAACTAGTACCATTACTTTATGTTCACACTGGTTTGTGGCTAATCCAAAGTATGTAATTTGTTACCACTACTCATACATTATACATTTATTATCAATAACATCAATTCCCCTATCACCTATTATAACTCTAGGGCTATCACATTGAATAACAAAAGCTTTGAGTATGACACAGTAATACATTAGACACATTTCAAAACCCCTTTACCAAGACATATTTCATTGGTACACCAGTGTATACTTGAGGATCCTGCAAGGTGGTAATTGGATGACGCGGATTTGTTTCACCTGGAGAAATTCTTCAGGTAACCCAAATCTTCATATATTAACCAATATGTGTATGCGTGCATGCGTGTGTGTGTGTTCACATTTTAAAACTAAAACAATACAACGAAAAATAAAACAAAACATAGATTTGTTAGCTGTCATATAAAACCCTTCTGTTTATTTGACAGCTATGTTCGCCCTGCTGTGACAGCCATGTATGGTCGTGTGTGTAAGTGTGGACTTTACTAGCAGCTACTTCAGTTTGTAACTGGTTTCTGTGTAAAGTCCTCTATGTAGTGTCCTACTCATGTGCTGGTATTGCTATAAAGGATTTCTCAGTCACCTCAACATCGCCCCCTAGACTAGAAAAATGCTGAAGACCAATGTATATCAATCGATTTTCCCTCTGCCAACTCACATGCCATTCTCAGTACCTCACATTCAGCTACTTGCCTAAGTGAGAAAGACAAAGGCGTCTATTTCTAGAACACTTTCTTCAAATATAACAGTACCCAGTGCATGTCTGTCTAACAGTGAAAAAATATAAAACACGAAAATTCTACATTTTCTAGGGTTTCACATTATGTCGTATCTTGTGGCAAAAATCCTACTCCAATGTTCTACACAGAGATGCATATCTGTATGTCTACTCTCCAGCAATCTCCTAACCACCCTTTGTGCATAAATATAAAGGCACATTTTTGTACAGGAGGCATGAAACAAAAAAAAAGAAAACAAAAACAGATATGCAGTCTATAAAACGTGAATCGTATTTCCACAACAAAACTTTTTGCCTAAAATTAGCAGCTTCTATACACCAAACCCCTGACTGTTTCTGTAACTCATGTCAATCTAGTGTGTATATCCCTGAGTTTGTCTTATGTAAAAAAAATTTTTTAGCCCCATTAATGAGACTGTGTCTATGTCTTTTTGTATCTATACAAGAGCAGAGAGAGAGAGAGAGAGAGCGAGAGAGAGAGAGAGAGAGAGAGAGAGAGAGATAAAGAGATTCTAGCATAGATGTAAAGAATGAGAAATAAGAAAGCAATGAATAATAGGAATACAAAGATTTGAATACAAGGGTTTGAAAACAAACATACATGCAGAAAGGGAGATTTTTACAGCAAAAATGACAGCTGGATTGGACTCTATGGGAAAATGGCTGTATTCATTTCACTAATCCCCTTAGCTATTTACTAAACTATGACCCCTCCACATACTTGACTAGGGGGTCATACATCAACCGTGCAATCCAGTGTCGTCCATCATCTGTTAATTAAGAACTCGGTATCACATTAACTATATACCTTTTCAACTGACTTTCTGACTTATGACAGAGAAATGTTAAAAATTAACTCTTGATGACTTATCTGAGATACATAAAATGATATTTTGGAGCAAAGTATGTACATTTTTGGATAATGATTCTCAGCCAAACAAATTATCATGAGTCACTGCAGCCTAAAACAAAGAGTGTTCCAATGATCCATTGTTAATTAGTCTTCAAGAGTCATTTTTCTATTTCTCTATCCCACCCCTTTAAACACTAAGTCTATATTTCTTTTGTGTACCCTTATCTGTGAGAAGAAAAACAAGATAATTATCTTAAAACAGCAAACGAAACAAACATTTCCATTCGTTACCATCGGCCAGCGATTAGGAAAGCAAGCATGTGACAACATAAAACAAACAAGCAAAATCAAGAAAGATTACTTTAAATCAGTTTTTTTCTTTCAAAACTTGCACACTAATACTTACCACAGATTAACCTTTACCTTGCCTGGTTGTAGGACTACAGGTCTGACCTAAACTCTAGGGTTGGCTATAGTTCTCCCTCAAGGAATTGGCTGTTATGAGGTGCGCAGGCAACTGTTGAGAAGCCTCTGAGACTTGTGTGCGCCGTCTCTGTGCGTGTATGTGTGATTCCCCCTTAGATGGGCCAAGTCTCTTTGCTTCCGCTCTTGTCATTGTACAGTCCTTTGCTTGGTGTCTCGTTTTAGCGCATCTAAAACACTTCCTCAACTCATGTTGTTTCTTTTCCTTAAACAAGGTGTTATTATGCTGTGGTTGTGTGTGCCGTCCCTCTAGTGCTTGGATACTCACCATCATTAACCTATCACTTAGTGTCTCTTTCTGTTTATTTATATTCTTATCATGTTATATAGCTGACTCCCTGAGAGCATCTACAGTGATCCCTCTCCAGTTCGGTAATGAAGTTTGCACCCTTGTTTTCAAATTTTTTCTGAGGCCATCCATTAGAACTGAAACAGCAACCTCCCTGTAGTGTACATTATCCTTTATGTCTGATAACCCAGTGTATTTGGCCATTGCTATCAGAGCTCTAGAAAAATAGTCACTGCATTTTCACTATCCTGTTGTTTGATAGTGAAAATTTTACTCCAGTCCACTACCACAGGAAAGTATATGGCCAACTGAGAGATTATGCGTTTAATATTTTCCTGATTATCATCATCTGTTAAGGACTTCTCTTCCTCCAACATACAATCCTTAATAAACTTTTGTATATCAGTACCAGGAGGAAGACAGGCCCTAAACACCACTCGCCAATCTTTATTAGTTGGCTCATGTGCATAACCTAAATCTCTAACAAATTTCTGACACTTGGCTAAATCTTTCCTAGGGTCTGGGAACTCAGATATAATTGCACGCAGTTCAGATTTAGTCCATGGACAATGCATTTCTACATGTCTTATGGGAACTACGCCATCTCTGTCCGCCTTCCCATTGGGAACTGCTATTTTGCGGACAGGATGCAAACCTACTAAATCACTACAATCTGAACTAGTTGCTGGAATTGCTGTTGCAGTATAATGGATGTCCCCCCTTCTATTAATCTCTACATTATTCTCACCGATTTCAGCCGCTGCCCCTGCTGGTGGAACCGTTCCTTTTCCTTGTCCAGGTGGTGCCTCTTGCAGGTTACTAGCATGGGTAGTGGCCGAAATAACGGTGGGTTAACCTTCTTGATACCTTATCTTTAACATAAATTATAGGATACAAGTTACTGGTTACATTCTTAACATTTTTGGTATTGGCTGTACTTATCACCTCAATCGCATTTGGCTGCAAGAATGCACATGCGCTTAGTTCTCCACGTTTCTCAATGCTCATTTCCGCTGTGCGCGCGTTTTTCGCCACGCCTACTTCCGCTGTACACTCGCTGCTCTGCCACGTGTTACCTTCCATTTGCCACAATTTTAAACAATCATCATGTTTAATTCTCGTTTTTGCTGATTTAATCATCCGCACTTTATTTCTAACATTATTTAACACCTCCGACTCAAAACTACCTATGTTTGGGAAAGGTCTCTCACAATCCTTGGTCATTTTGACCCACTTGTTGCAATATGCAGTTGCGTATGCACCATATTTATTATGCATGAGAAATCTTGCTGAATCAATAAGGCCTTCCTTAGGCTGTACATTGGCCATCTCTAGCGTATGTTTATCACTTATTTTGAACAATACCTTCTATGCGGAACACAGATACACCGCAGTGCTCTGTTCCTTCCAGCAAACAATACTCTTTTATGCGGAACACAGATATACCGCAGTACTCTGTTCCTTCAAGCAAACAATTTCAACCACTTGATATAAACACTCTACCGCTAGAGATCTCTAATGGCTCTGGACGTATTTCCTCTAACCGCGTCCACTCGCTTCTTCTCATACCAAACGAGGATCCCTAACACAAAAATATCACTGTGGGCCCCAGTGCTATCAGCTCCTCGATAGCCAGGCTTTACCACAAAATCTGTTTTCACCGTATACCTTGTATACTACTTATTCAAATCATATCTTCAATACACCGTATGCTACTCAAATTACTGCATACTACCATAAAACCACACCATATACTGCTTAGAATACCGTATATTACTTATAAAACTGCACCGTATGCTACTCATAATACCACATACTACTTAAAATAACACCGCACCATATACTACTTAAAATACCGTATATTACTTATAACAACACCGTATGCTACATAAAATACCACATACTACTTAGAATAGTGTTCTTATTTCAAACAGAACCTTGCCCGTCCAGTCCACCTCGTCAGCCAGCGACCGATATCCCTGTCTTTTCAATAGTAAATCACCTCTTTGTCTTCAACAGTATGCAAATTCTTCCCTTATCTATCTCTTTTCAACAGTATGCAAACTCTTCTCTTATCTTTATGCATACCATTCACATTCACATTTTGTTTTCTGCACAGAAAATAGATTTCCCAAACAATGGTAATATTTTTCAGAGGTTTTAACAAATAATTATACTATACATATATAACAGACTATGAACATGATTGTTTGAACACGTGGCAATAATACCGAAAGTACACATATACGCTAAGCAGGAAGTACACATACTCTATGCAATGCAATACCTTTGAAAACTCAAAATGACAATAAAAAGAAACATTTTTCTTTCTTGTCCCTAGATTCAAGTTAGCATTCCTTCAGATTATGCAACAATGGACATTCGGTTTCTCAACACAGAATGGACAACAGGTTTTGAACACATTGCGTTCTTTCCCGTATGTGACGTGTCTTCCAACCTTTGGTGAGGAACCGAATTCCGTCAGCGTTGCATACCTTCCGGAAGCATAACCTCCAAACTCAGAGCCCCCAAATTATTAAAGTAATTCTATCGTTTTTCAAAAAAGCATTGCATAGGCGATTGTATTGTGTTTCCAACGCACAAAGTGATTTATTTTAGCAGATGTAAATAGTCAACAGTGTCGAAGTCAGCATATTGGATAAAGTCATTTCAATTAAAATCGATTGAACTTGGTTGTCTTTGTTTGAACAGATGCGTACTGTACGCTACGGCGTGAAAGGGCACGCTACGGCGTGGAAGGGCATACGCAACTGCAACACGTGGCAACAACAGTATTTAGTCTTTTACATACATTCGCACAAACACGCACACTTGTAAAATAGTACACATTAATGGTAGTTGCAACACATAGTCATTTATGTTGAAATATAGTAGTATTTATATGTAATATTATAAGTTATAGGCATATCAGTAAAACATATGGTACACGTTGAAGGAATCTAGTCATGTGTGGTATCATACTATTCCTCTTTACATTTGCAACTGTCCGGTTCACTCTACGAAGGAATTGTAGAGTGCATACGCAAGTTATTAATGTTAAGGAATTATGGACTATTATGATGAGTAATCTTGGCGGGAAGATCAGAGCTCATCCCCTGGAGACATGACCCCCTCCTTTGGATTCCTGAGCTTAAACTAGCCTAAAAATCTGCAACCCCCTGGACCCTCCTGATGCCTGGACCAATAGAAGCAAGCCACACCTTTGCATTGTTTTACTGTATCTCTGTTTGCATATAAGCAGCAGTTCCTCATCCAGAGTTCAGTCACCTATACCACAGACTTCAGGACTAAATGACTGTTCACTGGATCCAGAGCGCCTGCGATAAGTAACGGCTGTACTTATTATTATTTCGCTAAGATATATCTACTGCTACTTTTTGAGAATAATTCTTTGTGCGTTCGAAACACAAATCGAGATTCGACAATCGTTATTGGATAGCGACAAAACGCTCATAACAATTTGGGGGCTCGCAGCGGAGGTTTTCCTCTCCGGATGATACGCAAGACCAACGGATTTCGGTTCCACAACAAAGGGTGGAGACGCGTCATATACGGGTAAGAACGCAATGTGTTCAAAACCTGAATTTTACTCTGTGTTGTAAAACCGAATGTCCGTTTTTGCATAATCTGAAGGTGCGCTAACTAGAATTTAGGGACAAAAGAGAAGACTGTTTCTTTTTCTGTCATATTGCGCTTTGATATATTGTATTGCATAGCGTATGTGTACTTCCTGCTTTGCGTATGTGAACTTCCGGTAGATTTGCCACGTGATTAAACAATCGTTTTGATAGTTATACATGCATAGTATAAATCACTTGTGAAAGTCTCTGAAACGTTATTACTATTGTTGGGAATATTGTTAATTTTCTGCGCAGAAAACTAAGGTGTATGTGTTTGGTGATTGTATGATTTTGAAGTGAAAGTTGATTTACTGTCAAAAAGACAGGGATATCGGTTGCCGTTTGACGAGGCGGGCTGGACAACCAAGGTAGTATACAAGGCAGGTATACTGGCAGCAAAAGCCCTGTTTGAAAAGAGATCAGTTAAAAAGCTTTTGGAAAATTTCTCCCCAAGAGTAATCGCAAAGTTTAGCGATAGTTAATATTGCTAAGCGGTGCAATCGGACTGCATGGTTTATTGTGCAACCGTGCTTGTGACTTGGGTTGAACGGCTGGAGGAATTACGCTGGTACAAACAGGTAAACTCTGGTACTACCAGTTCAGTAATACTCACCATAATTTTGTGGAGAGCCAGGATATCGAGGAGCTGATATTTCTGTTGTCCATAGTGATATTTCTGTGTTAGGAGGTGTGTGGGCGTAGCCTGTGAAACCGTCCACGGATAAAAATCTCTAGTAGGTTCTGTTTGAAAGGAGAACAGGTAAAAAGTCTTTTTGCGTAGCGTTGAGAAATTGGTTGTTTTCACAATGGGTGCTAAGCAAACGCTAGAGATGGTTGATGTTGTGCTGCTTAAGGAAGGACCGCTGGGGTCAGCAAGGTACCTTATGTTTAAGAAATATGGTGCATACGCAACTGCGTATTGCAACACGTGGGTCAAGATGACCAAAGAGTGTGTTAGGCCTTTCCCAACAATAGGAAGTTTTAATTCAGAGGTACTAAATAACGTAATAGATAAACTGTGGTTGATTAAGTCAACAAAAGTGAGAAATAGACATAATGACTGTTTAAAATTGTGGCAAATGGAAGGCAACACGTGGCAGAGCAGCGAGTGCACAGCGAAAGTAGGCGTGTCGAAAAGCGCGCGCACAACGGAAGTAGCCATTGCGAAGCGTGGAGAACTCAGCACAAGCGCGCCCCCGCCACCTTATGTGGCGGGAGGAAAAAGTGCAGCCGTTATTAAAAATGAAAAAAAGGAAATTGCTAAGTTATATCCTGTTTTAAGTCAGTTCAAAGCAAGTGTTTCTGAAGAAGAGGATGAACCCACGGTAATTTCAGCCATTGCCCATGCTGTTAATATGTTAGAGGTTCAGCATAAGTATGGAAAGGGGGCAATGGCTGAGATAGGTGAGAGTAGTGTGACCACTAGGAGGGATAACATTCAAAATACTGACACAGCAAATCCTGTAGATACTTCTGAAGATAGTGAACCAGTGGGTACGTATCCAGTCCGCACAATATCAGTTCCCAATGGGAAGTCGGACAAGGATGGTGTAGTACCTTTAAAAAATGTTACAATGCATTGTCTCTGGACTAGATCAGAATTACGTTCCATTATGACCGAATTTCCAGATCCTAGAAAGGAGTTGGCTAAGTGTCAGAAATTTGTTAAAGACTTAGGAAATGCACATGACCCAACCAAAAAGGATTGGCGTGTAGTGTTGAGGGCGTGTCTTCCTCCCAATACTAACATACAAAAATTTATTAAAGATTGTTTGTTGGATGAAGATGACACCTTGAGATTAACCAAGAGAATATAGAACAAATTGTCAAACATTTAGCCATCTATTTTCCAGTAGTGGTAAATTGGAGTAAAATTTTCACCATTAAGCAAAAGAATAGTGAAACAGCAGCGGACTATTTTTCTAGGGCTCTAGCATCGATGACACACTTTACCGGAGTAACTAACATAAGAGAGGATCCACATCACAGAGAAGTAGCTGTAGGGGTGTTAATGGATGGTCTTAGGGAAAATTTAAAAACCAGAGTACAAACCTCATTATCTAATTGGAGAGGTATCACAGTAGACTCTCTTAGGGAGTCTGCTGTGGAACATGACAAAAATATCTTTAGAAAAAAAGAAGAGAAAGGTGACGTGAGTATTCAGGCTTTAGAGGGAATACGCACACAACCACAAACATACCAAGCATACGACACAGGTAAGAAGGTAATGGTATGTTTTCGCTGTCATAAAGAGGGACACATAAGGAGATTCTGTCCAGAAGCAAGGAAAGAAACATCAAGGGGGGAATCATATAGGTATCCTCCACGGAGAAACACACATAGGCAAGAGAACACACAGCTACCTGCGCATGTTATAGCAGCAAATATTGCGCAGGAAAATGATAGTCAGCACTAGGGGTCAGGTCATAACTGTAGTTTACAGCCAGTGAGGTTAACTGAGAGTCTGAGAGAAGAACCAAAAATGATAGTTGACATAGCTGGTAGGAAACAAACTTTTCTTGTAGATACAGGGGCGGCAAGATCTGTGATAACCTCTCCTTTTAATCTACAGATGACCAGTAAAACTGTTCCAGCTATGGGGGTAACGGAAAGAGTGTTACATTATCCTCTAACTAAACCCGCTGAAGTTACTATCGGACCTCTGCATACTAAGCATTCGTTTCTCTTGGCTGCTCCTACTAACTTACTAGGGAGAGACTTGTTATGTAAAATGGGATGTGTCATATACTGTACTTCAGATGGTGTGTTCCTAGATATACCCAAGAAGGTCGCTCATGAGGTACAGGATATATTGGACACCCCTAAAAGGTTAATGTTACACTCTACTGTTATAGAACAAAGTCCATCTCAAGTAAAGGGGATGTTGCTGGAAATACGGGGTTCACTATGGACCAGAGATGGACAGGACACTGGACTGATGGCAAATGTAGCCCCTGTCATGGTCAATCTAAAAAGTGGTAGGATAGCTCCAAAAATCCCACAGTATCCATAAAAACCAGAGGTGGAACTAGTGGTATATCCTGTTATTGAAAGGCTGTTGCAACAGGGGATTTTAATTCGTACATCAAGCACAGCAAATAGTCCCATTTTCCCTGTGAAGAAGAGTGGGGGGAGGGGCTATAGATTAGTCCAGGACTTAAGGGGAATTAATAAAGTTGTTGAGAGCCAATTCCCCGTAGTGCCGAATCCAGCTGTCATCCTCATGCAGATTCCACCGACTGCTAGTTATTTTTACTGTCATTGACCTATGTTCTGCTTTCTTCTCAGTCCCTCTTCACCCTGACTGTCAATACCTATTTGCATTCTCCTACCGGGGATTGCAATACACATTGACCAGACTTCCCCAGGGGTTCATAGACAGTCTCAGTATTTTCTCCCAAGCCTTACATGACTGTTTGCAATCCTTTCAACCCCGCAATGGGTCTGTTCTAATTCAATACGTAGACGATTTGTTGTTGTGCTCTGATTCTTTTATATCATGTTTACATGATACTAAATTGTTGTTGCTTCATCTCTCACAAACAGGGCACAAGGTGGCAAAGGATAAATTACAGCCATGTCAGACTAAGGTCAAATACTTAGGACACTGCCTCACCCAGGGGCTAAGACACCTGACAACCGACAGGATTGAAGCCATACAACACATGACTCTGCCGCAGAGCCAGAAGCAGATTCGTACTTTCCTGGGGATGTGTGGATACTGTAAATCCTGGATCCCAGGTTTTTCTATTCTGGCATTACCATTGCAGGAACTAGTCTCTTCCTCGAAACCAGAACGTGTCGTACACACAGAAGAGTCAGAGCAAGCGTTCTTTAATCTTAAAGATAGTCTGACTAGAGCACCTGCATTGGGATTACCTGATTATGAAAAACCTTTTGAGCTATACTGTACGGAAGCTGATGGTTGTGCAGCAGGTGTCCTCACACAGAAACATGGTGACGCTAGCAGACCGGTAGCATACTACAGTGCACAATTGGACACTGTGGCTAGATCACTCCCAACATGTCTCAGAAGCGTAGCAGCAACGGCTCTTCTGGTAAGTAAGAGTGAGGACGTAGTATTAGGACATAATTCAACTGTCTATACGCCCCATGCTGTATCAGCTCTGTTAAATTCAGCCCAAACCAGACATGTTTCTTCAGCTAGATTCACAAAGTAGGAACTAGCCCTGATGGCACCCTCAAACATCACCATCAAACGATGTAGCACCTTAAATCCAGCTACATACCTTCCACTCCATATGTGTCTCTAGAGACATAAAGGGTGGGAGGTGAGGAGACCCTGGTGGATGATGAGTTAGGCAAGAGTACTGACACGCATGATTGTATGGAACACCTGAACCAGACCTTTACTGCAAGGCCCGACATACGTGACATCCCCTTAGAAAATGTAGATTTTACGTTTTATACAGACGGGAGTTGTCATAGATAGACAGAGACGGGAGAGCTATGTACTGGTTACGCTGTGGTAGACGATCAGGATGTGGTAGAAGCTGAACCCCTTGGCCCATCTCACTCAGCCCAAGTGTCGGAACTAGTAGCATTAAGGAGAACGTGTGAGTTGGCAGAGGGTAAATCAGCCAATATATATACTGACTCTAGGTACGCCTTCGGGGTAGTGCATGATTTTGTGGCCCTTTGGCGTCTTAGAAACTTTACGACAGCAGCAGGTACGCCAGTGGCACACTCACAACACATAAAAGGACTTCTGACAGCGATACAGTTACCCAGAACAGTAGCCGTCATAAAGTTCAAAGCCCATACCTTTGAAGAAGACCCAGTGTCATTGGGCAACAACAGGGCAGACGAAGATGCTAAATGGGCAGCAGGGCAACCTATGACTGTATCGACCGAGACCATGATGGTTTTTCAGACATTAGACATGCAGAAATTAATTGAAATGCAAGATTTGTGTTCCCTGCAGGAAAAGGCGGTCTGGAAGGCGAGGGATGTGGTCAAGAGTATTCAGGACTCTGGAGGGATGGACAAGGTAAGCCTGTAGCTCCCCGAGCCTGGCTGAAGCAGCACACAGTCTGACTCACCTGGGTAAAGAAGGTATGTGCAAACTGGTGAGAGCATACTGGTGTGCTCCTGAATTTTCCTTTCAGGCTGGTAAGAAAGCAATGTCATGTCTTACTTGTTTGAGGAAAAATGTCGGGAAAACTATTCCAACTGAGCCATCCCACATCCCTCCTACAGACTGACATTTTCAGGTAATACAAATTGACTATATCCAATTACCAATGTGCAGGAATCTAAAGTATGTGTTAGTGTGTATTGATGTGTTTTCCGGTTGGGTAGAAGCATATCCGGCAGCCACTAATACTGCTGTGTTCACTGCAAAGAAAATTGTACAAGATTTTGTGTGTAGGTTCGGTATCCCTAGAATCATTGAAAGTGATAGGGGTACCCACTTTACTGGTGATATCTTCCAGAATACGTCTAAGCTCATGGGAATCAGTAGCAGACTTCACACCCCTTACCAACCACAAGCCAGTGGTAAGGTGGAAAGAGTAAATGGTACTATAAAGAACAAGCTTGGTAAAATAATGGCTGAAACTGGGTTGGCATGGCCTGAAGATTTGCCACTAGTCCTCCATAGCATTTGAACCACTCCTAGACCTCCTCTTAATCTGTTCCCCTTTGAGATACTGTTCGGACGACAACCTCATTTGATTGTGAGTCCGCAAGACGACTTAAAGTGTAATAATGAAGTGACTTTGCAATATCTTATAAAAATGAGCAGACAGCTGAAACAACAACAACAAAAACTCAAAATGCTGTCACCTGGTATGCCAGAAACAAATTGTCATGATGTTGAACCTGGGGACTATGTTATGATCCGCAATTTCTTAAGTTCAGCTTGTTTAACAGACCGTTGGGAAGGCCCGTACCAAGTGCTGCTGACCAGTACTACATCACTGAAGGTTGCAGAGAGAGACACTTGGGTCCATTCCACCCACTGCAGGAGAGTCAATAACCCGGAGAAAGTACGAGATAAAAC
Source organism: Mixophyes fleayi (assembly GCF_038048845.1). Taxonomy (NCBI): domain Eukaryota; kingdom Metazoa; phylum Chordata; class Amphibia; order Anura; family Limnodynastidae; genus Mixophyes; species Mixophyes fleayi. Next base: position 233,024,345 of record NC_134403.1, read on the forward strand.
TGAGACCGACAACACAGATCTGTCACTCGTAAATCTGTTCTGGGAGACCTAAGGCCCGCAGCCAAGACACCTGAGCCAGAGTCGTTGCATCAGAACTATCTTTCCAGCTATGGAGTGGCGGTTTTGGTTTTTCTTTTGTTCCAGGATTATCCTTGTTTTTACTTTTTCTAGGACATTCTGTTTTTGTGAAGGAGGATGGAGGATAGAGGAAGGCTCTGGCAGTGATACGGATGAAATGGAGGTTGAGGAAAAGTTATTAGAATACCCAGAGCAGTCCATCATCATGCTTGGTCCAGGGGTTATGAAAAGGTCTGCTAGCTCGGGAACTCGGAGGCAGTGTGAGGGGCTATTGTCTGATGAGTATTGTATCTGCAAGTTCTGTGACTCCCTAGTTGAAGAGAGATGCATCCAGCGATGTCAGTCCACCAGTAATCTGAATGTGGGCGGGCATCCTTTGGAGGATTATTACTCCCTGGTGGGTAAGGTGCTAAACCAAACCGAGTGCTGGGTGTGCTCTCATGTGCCGCAGGGGCAGCATAACATAGGAATAGTGCCATTCCCATTAAACATCTCCGAAGTACTCGAATTGAGGTGTGGGAGGCCCATAGATGGGAGGTACAATAACATTAGGTCCCCTAGTCTAACGCTTCGACAATACTCTGTAGACAGATCTGTGCTGTGTCTAAATATCTCTCATGCAAAGCGTCTGGAGAATTGGGAAGCTGACCTATCAGATCAGACAATGGCTCACCACGCTCATTTTGGAGGGAGACTGAGGCCACCAATAAGCAGGAATGTTGACGGAAGTCACAAATTAGGGCGTGTAACCAAACATAAGAAAGTATCCATTGGAAAAGTCTTTATAGATAATTGTAAGAATGTAATCCATGCTGACACGTGTCTTGAGCAAATGGGAACACTAGGCATGGGTAGTTTTATCGAAACTCTGTATGATATAATTAATGGACATACTGTTTCTTATGTTCTCCCCAATGATGTGTACTTTGTTTGCGGGAGGAAAGCTTATTCCTGGGTGACTCTGAGTTCCAAGGGCTTGTGTTTTTTAGCTAAACTGGTTCCTGAAATCATGACTATTACTCATGAAGAAATGGTTGGTATTCACAAGACTACATCACCACCATACATACACACACAGTATGAACACCGTGGCAAGAGAAATATGATTCCTGGTGAGGAGCCCATAGCTACAAAATTGATTAGTGAAACTGCTGGGTTTCAAGTTATGGTTGCTCTAGATCTCACCAGGACTGCTTGGGGAACATTAAACTTTAAATATATTCAAGACCTAGCTAAATTAATAGATAATATCACCGAGATGTATGATGACACTTTCAGGTATACTGGAAGGGAGCTACAAGCGTACAAGAAGGAGTTGGTGCAACATAGACTGGTCCTAAATTATCTCACCTCTATTACTGGTGGGTACTGTGTGACACTGGCAGCCCAGTTCAGTGTAAAATGTTGCACGTACATCACCAATAATACTTGATGACCCTAAGGAGGTTATAGACCGGAAGATGGATGAAATTCTGCAACTAAAATGGGAATTTCGAAAGAACCATAATTCTTCGTTATATGAGGTCAGGGAAAAGGTGGCAGGTTGGTTCTCATGGTTGAACCCTGTGAAATGGTTCTCTGGTCTGGGGAAGTGTGTACAGGAAATGGTTGCAAGTGTAGGTAAGCTCCTTCTCCTTATACTGGGTGTCATTTTAGCAATTGGTTTGTGTGTCAAATGTGTTCCTACTGTGTTGAAGTGTGGAAAACAGTCTTCTGGGAGTAACACTGAGAAAGAGACTGAAAGGGTGGTGCAAGACACCGAGATCATGGTATGCGAAGAAGTGTTGTATAACCCTGAACTTGAAACTGTGATTAAGTGATAGTTTATTATACTATCAAAGGGTGGAGCTGTCGAAGTCAGCATATTGGATAAAGTCATTTCAATTAAAATCGAGCGAACTTGGTTGTGTTTGTTTGAAAAGATGAGTACGGTACGCTACGGCGTGAAAGGGCACGCTACGGCGTGGAAGGGCGTACGCAACTGCAACACGTGGCAACAACAGTATTTAGTCTTTTACATACATTCGCACAAACACGCACACTTGTAAAATAGTTCACATTAATGGTAGTTGCAACACATAGTCATTTATGTCGAAATATAGTAGTATTTATATGTAATATTATAAGTTATAGGGATATCAGTAAAACATATGGTACACGTTGAAGGAATCTAGTCATGTGTGGTATCATACTATTCCTCTTTACATTTGCAACTGTCCGGTTCACTCTGCGAAGGAATCGCAGAGTGCATACGCAAGTTATTAATGTTAAGGAAATATGGACTATTTTGATGAGTAATATTGGCGGGAAGATCAGAGCTCATCCCCTGGAGAGATGACCCCCTCCTTTGGATTCCTGAGCTTAAACTAGCCTAAAAATCTGCAACCCCCTGGACCCTCCTGATGCCTGGACCAATAGAAGCAAGCCACACCTTTGCATTGTTTTGCTGTATCTCTGTTTGCATATAAGCAGCAGCTCCTCATCCAGAGTTCAGTCACCTAGACCACAGACTTTAGGACTGAATGACTGTTCACTGGATCCAGAGCGCCTGCGATAAGTAACGGCTGTACTTATTATTATTTCGCTAAGATATATCTACTGCTGCTTTTTGAGAATAAATCTTTGTGCGTTGGAAACACAAATCGAGATTCGACAATCGACAAAACGCTCATAACAGTTCAATACATTATTATATTATGATACAGTACAGTACAGCCAATACCAAAAGATACATACATACCGCTGCGTTCGCATGGCTCGCACTGCGCTCCTATGGTACCAGTGAACAGTAGTTCACCCTTGAATACTGTGGTCAGAGTAGACTGAAGACTGGGAGCGCAGCTATGATCATATATACATTCAGTGTTACAGAGAGAACAATACAGATGACGTGGCTTGCTTCTATTGGTCCAGACTTCGGGTGGGTCCAGGGTAAACAGAACATAGGCTAGTTCAAACAACCCCCTCAAAGGCTGAGGTCAACATTCCAGATGAATCTCCCGTCCAGAAACCAGTTACAACTAGTCCATTAGCATTTTACAGTCTGATATCAATCTGACAAGATATTGCCTAACATCAATAACTAGAGTATGCAATATGCGATCTCTTCGGCGATGGAACTGGACAGCTGCTGATGAATAGGGGATTAGAATGATATCAGACATGACACATTTCCTATAACCTGAACCTTAAATAACACTGAAGTGTACATATAATCATAATATATAAACTAATAATAAACTAAATGCTATCTGCTCATAAATTACTGTGTAACAGAACCAATATGAAAAGGAATTATATAAATAACGAAATGTTGTAATGCGAGTATGTACGTGCGTATTTTACCGTGCGATCGCCATATGCCTCGTGTATCGTTGCATACTGAGTACAATCGACCAAAAAAACAATATTAACCAATATACTTTCGTTCATCCAATTATACGACTTCGACAGTATGCAAGTATGACAAAACATGTGTTATTTTTTTGGAAAACATTTAATATGGCATCTGACAAAAGTGTAGAGCTCATGAAGGACTTCATAGAGGCCTACAGATTCCATCCCTGCTTGTGGAAGACTAAATCCAAAGAGTACTTCAACAGGCAGAAGAGAATCTTGGCTTTGTATGACATGTTAAAAGTGTGCCTTTCCCATTATCCTGGGGCAACTGTACAGTGGATCAACGAGAATGATCGAGAAAATGAGGCCTGTCCAAAAAATTTTTTAATAAGATGAGGGTCTCCAAAAAAATCAGGATTAGAGGCTGAGGATGTTTATGTGCCCAAGTTTTGGTATTTTGTGCTAGACAATAGTACCTCTCCTGAAATCATAGAAGCAGACGACATACAAGAAAGTGGCATATTAAGTAAGACATACCATATTGTGATTCTGTGAAATATTTATTTGTTTACATTTACCTGATACTTAGGTTTACAATCAAACATACAATGTGAATGCACACTAATTACAAAATGTCATTTTGCCACGATATTGCACCTTCACCATTAAAATATTCAAATTAGCCTCCCTATTTAGCTTTGCCATGTTAGGTAAAAAGTGCTTTCCATATTGCTAGGTCCACTGCACACCCTGTGGCTTTTACGCCTAAGAAAGTTGTGTAGGACACAACAAGCCATCACCGCATTATTTACTTTGTCTAGGTGCAGATTAATGGAATGGAAAATTCTGAATCTGTTGCTCAATATACCAAAAGCATTTTCTGCAACTTGCCTTGCTCTTAACAATCTGGTGTGAGGTTTCGTTGGAGATAAGTTTTTAATACATTGGGGTGCAACGCCATCAGACACTATGCCATTTTCCCCAATGCCCACAAATTCATAGTTTACATCCACTATCACCATCAGAATAATGCGGAAGAAACCTTTACAGTTGTAGAAATAGGATCCACTTTTTGAGGCTGGCATAATTCTGACATTTTTGCTATCTATGGCACCACCACAATCTGGAAAATTCCAATCCGTTTCAAAATCTTGTGCAATAACATTTTATTCCTTTACCGTCGAAGAAAGCTGTAAGAGAAACATTGTTGTAATGTTAAAGCAATACATGCATGTACTGTCTTACTAACTAGCCTACCTACACTTTTAATTAAACAACCCGCTGTCTTATGTGAAGAAGGATTTGTTGTTTTGCCAGAGCAATGTGGAATAATGCCACATGTCACCCAGATGACAGAAGATAGCCTTAAAGCCTATTTCTAACCACACAGCTTACCACAAACGGACCCACATAGGAAAATGGTAAAGCTACCTCGACACAAGTGGATCAAACAGGCAGGAGGGGAAAGAAAAGGGCATTTAATCGTGAGAAAAGTGACGCTCTTACGCGGAAAAATGATGGAATCTGTGAACCACCTAATGTCAAAGGAACCAGATGAATCTGACCTGCTTGGAGCAACACTTGTCAAAAAAACGAGGAATGCAAACAGAGAGATGCAAATAGAAAATATTTATGACTTCATTTATAGGTCACAGAAGGGGGATCTCTCACAAGATACAATATTGACCCAATCCTCCAACACACAGGACCAAAGAAATTTCAGGCGGGCCCAATCTTATAGCTTTCGCCCAGTACCATGCCACAGGCAACATCCCATCATGGGAAGCCAAGCAATTACCCCTCCTGTCAATATCAATGGGTAACACAAGAATGCTTCGGTACACAGGGATTCCGTTACCATTTGAAAACAGTGAACATTTTCAACTGTAACACCTGTGTTTTTTTAAAAAATAATTATGTTTTTTTTCATTTTACATGCTTCTTGTGTGCCCTATTTAAGTTAAAATGCTTTCCCTTCTTATGCTCATCTCTGGACAACTCCTTTGTAAAGTTTTAGTTTTGTCTACAAAACTAAAGATCCTACAATCTGGATTCAAAAATGATAGCAAGATAAATTATGAATCAAATGAATCTTGCTGAACTATGTTTATTAGCTCCGATTATCCCAGAGATTAAGTGGAGGGATACAGGGCAGATAGCAATCAACAAATTACACACCTGAACATTAAAATAGCAATGAACAAATATTATACACCGGGACAAAATATATACAAAAAGGGAAACACGAAGATGGGAGAATTCAATATGTAGATGAAACATGTGAATTATATAAGATTCCCAGATAGAACAAATATCTATAGTCTAAAATAGATTTGATCCCTGATACACACAAAAATCGTCGAATAATCAGTGAAGTTAGCAACATCCACTTCTCACAATTTGTCTGGTTCTTATATATAAATGTAGTATACTGCAATGAATGTGTCTCTCTTTGCAAATATTATGACAATCAGGGGACAATATTTATGTCATGCTGCTACAAAGTAAAAACAGCACTATAGAGAATCTAGATAGCCTCTTTACCTGCTGAACAAGTTAACCCTTATTTAATCTTTATTTTACATTGGAGAAAACTACAGAAAATACATTAAAGGGATTAGCAGTATTGTTAGAAGTTTTACATATCACATTAAATTCACTATTTCACTTTACATGTTATTTCATTGATTTTAAGATTAATATTTTAAATATAAAAAATAAAGGTTATTTTTTATACAAAATGAGATCTACAATCATTAGGTAAAAATATATAATTATGAGATGTTGTGTTATATAAGTTAAAGAAGGTCAATATGTTGCCAAATACTAAAAAGAAAACCTCAGAAAATATAGGTATAAAAAGGCAAATTGATTTATGGTGCCTGAACAGGAACTTTTTATTCGGGTAGTTACAGGGGCGGATCTATAAAATTGCTATACCCCGGGTGATTTAGGGGGGGGGATTTAGGCCAAGCCCCCTTTTTGACATCTAAGGCTGCCGGCGGCTGCACACTATGTGCAGGTCCGCTCGGCAGTGACTGTGTGCTGCCCGGCTGCTATGATTGTGTTTTAAACACAATCAGAGCAGCCGGGCAGCACACTGTCACTGCCAAACGGACCTGCACATAGTGTGCAGCTGTCGGCAGCAAGTCCCTGCTAGGGGGGGCGATTGCCCCGATAACCCCCCCTGGTTCCGCCACTGGGTAGTTATTACTCTGAAATTGGATGAAGCGTATGCGCTAGTGATATTATGAGCTACGTATCTTAGAAAGACTTCTTAGTGCACCGACGCTGAATGCCATTAATGGTACTTGATATAGACTTGACTGTCATACTCTTTATTATTGTCTTATCATCAACATTAATTATTCCAGGGTCATTCTCAATCTTATGGGTTAAGAAGGCTTCGGAGTAATACACTTGGATAAAAATAAAAATGTCTTATCCTGAGTGTGGCTCCTGCAGAGGATGGGTAGGACCATAAAAATAGATGGTCTATTACTATAAATTTCTTTGAAAAATTATGCAGACAAAAAGTGGAAATACCTGCATGACAGAGAGTTAAAAGCTATTATATTCTTAGTAGCCTGCATTCCTGTACATTATACTCAAATTGACATGTGTCCTTATTCAGTTCTGGTTCTGTTTTATTGCTGTCATTTTCATTCCTAAAATTCCTGAAATACTCATGAAATATAGGGGATAGAGTTACAGCAGTAATATAACAGAACTGTATTGAATCACCTATTAATTACAGGTAGGATCAATGTAACAGCACGATTACTTTGCTGGTATTCTTCCGCCTTACAGCACTAAGGTCATGAGTTCAATTCCCCGACCATGGCCTTATCTGTGAGGAGTTTGTATGTTTTCCCCGTGTTTGCGTGGGTTTCCTCTGGGTGCTCCGGTTTCCTCCCACTCTCCAAAAACATACTGGTAGGTTAATTGGCCTCTAACAAATTGACCCTAGTCTCTCTCTCTCTGTCTGTGTGTGTGTGTGTGTTAGGGAATTTAGACTGCAAGCCCCAATGGGGCAGAGACTGGTGTGAGTGAGTTCTCTGTACAGCGCTGCGGAATTAGTGGCGCTATATAAATAATTGGTGATGATGATGATGATGGTATTCAACCATAATTAAATGCAAAGATTGGTGGGAAGATATAAAACACAAAACACAAACTACTTTCTAAGCCAGGGTCTACTTAAGACCCAATGAGGCCCTTAGCAAGATACTGGTTTGTCACAAAAACACATGCAAATAGTTTAGAGTAATCATTTCCCCTCAGTGTCCACTAGGACCTAGGCTGTAGCCTAAGTTCCCAAATGCATGATCCAGCCCTGATATAGGGGTCTGAAGGTGTGGGTTGGGTGGAATTTTAGTTTGAAATATAACATAGAGACAAATGTAAAAACAAATATAAACCAATGTTATTGTCCCTGTGTTAGAGCAGAGGACTATTAGATCTGTATTTACAATATAAAAAAGTGATGGCTCCTAATATATGTATAAACTCCTGAAAATAATTTCTGTATAAATGGTGATTACGTGATCACTTCAGTATTCTTTTGAAAAGCATGTATATTATAGGGAATAACATATCCAGTACTCTAGAAGTCACCTTGTACATCTATGTCCTGTATAAAAGCACACAGTCTGCAGCATTGTGCATTTATATTTACACACAACTCCTCCATAATATCCTTATAATTTACCTAAACCAGTTATCTTGTTGCTGCACTCTCATGGTTAATGTAATCCATACATAGCTCTAAACCAAGCAATATTTTAAGTAATGATGAAGAACATTGTGTTTTAAATTCAAAAGCATACCTCCCAACTGTCCAGATTTGTGTACAAGGCTTTCACAAAATGAGGGGAGTTGCACTCAAAAATGAAAGTTTCTGGGCAGATTGTGGTGGACTCGAAATCTCCTCCTCCACTCTCTCTTCTACCCCTCCCACTCTTCCGTCCTCCTCCCCTAAACACCTTCCCCTCCACTCCTTCCGCCCCACCACGGGCGAGGAAGTCCACTCTCTCATTTCTTCCTCCCCCCCTACTACCTGTTCCCTGGATCCTATCCCCTCCCACCTTCTTCGCTCCCTTTCCCCCACCACCTGCTCCCACCTCGCTTACCTCTTTAATCTCTCCCTCTCCACTGGCATATTCCCCTCCTCCTTCAAACATGCTCTCATATCCCCCATTCTTAAGAAACCTAATCTCGATCCCACTTCTCTCTCGAACTATCGCCCCATATCTCTTCTCCCTTTTGCCTCCAAAATTCTCGAAAGGCTTGTCTGCAGCCGTCTCACCTCCTACCTTTCTGAACACTCCCTCCTTGATCCTCTCCAGTCTGGCTTCCGCCCCTTCACTCCACTGAAACTGCCCTGGCAAAAAGTCACCAACGACCTCCTCTCTGCTAAAGCCAGGGGCCACTTCTCCCTTCTCATCCTCCTTGACCTCTCTGCAGCCTTCGACACCGTTGACCACCCTCTCCGCCTCCACACCCTCCAGTCTCTCGGCTTCTCCGGCCCAGTCCTGTCCTGGTTCACCTCTTACCTTGCAGACCGATCCTTCTCTGTCACCACCTCTGGGTCTCTCTCCCCCCCGTCCACCCTTCCTGTCGGGGTCCCTCAGGGCTCTGTTCTGGGACCATTACTCTTCTCTCTATACACCTCTTCCCTGGGTCAAATCATCAGCTCCTTCGGCTTTAACTATCACCTTTACGCTGACGACACTCAACTATACCTCTCCTCTCCTGATCTCTCCCCCTCCCTCCTCTCTAGAGTGTCCGCCTGCCTCTCTGCATCTCCTCCTGGATGTCCTCCCGATTCCTCAAACTTAACCTCGCCAAAACTTAGCTCATAGTTTTTCCTCCCTCTCATACCTCATCCCCTTCTGACCTCTCCATCACTGTCGACAACTCCTCTATCTCCCCTGTCCCCCAACTTCGCTGCCTTGGTGTCATCCTCGACTCCTCTCTCTCCTTTTGCCCCCACACCCTCTCTCTTGCTAAATCCTGCCACTTCCAGCTGTGTAACATCGCACGCATCCGGCCCTTCCTCTCCCAAGATGCCACCAAATGTCTCATCCACTCTCTGATCATCTCCCGCCTAGACTACTGCAACCTCCTCCTCACTGGCCTCCCCCACTCTCATCTTGCTCCCCTTCGATCTGTTCTTAACGCTGCTGCTAGACTTATTTTCCTTTCTCGTCGCTCCTCTTCTGTCTCCCCCCTCTACCTAGCCCTTCACTGGCTCCCATTCCCCTTCAGAATCCTCTTTAAACTCCTCACACTCACATACAAGGCCCTCACCAACTCCATTGCGCCCTACATCTCCTCCCTCCTCTCTATTCACACTCCATCCCGCCCTCTCCGTTCTGCCTCTGATCGTCGCCTCTCTTCCCCCCTTATTACCTCCTCCCATGCGCGTATCCAAGACTTCGCCCACGCTGCCCTCCTCCACTGGAACAAGTTCCCTCCCTCCATCAGAACTTCCCCTAATCTGTCCATTTTTCAACAGGCTTTAAAAACCCACCTTTTTCTTAAAGCCTTTCAGTCTCCCACTTAACTCCCTACCTTATCTTCTGCCTCTGTCCCCCTACTCTCCCTCTCTCCCCTGCGTCTCTCTGTCTGTCCACCCCTTCCCTTAGATTGTACGCTCCTCTGAGCAGGGCCATCTCTCCTCCTGTTTCCACCACGTCTAACTCTGCTCTCCAGCTACTTTGCCCTCCTCCTCGAGGACCCTCCTCCCCCATCCCCTCTGGGGGTCTCCCTGTCTTCCGCGCCCTCCTTCTTGGGCTCTGTTGTTTGCCGATCCTCCCTCCCCCTTTCCCCGCCCTCTCTAGCTGTGCATTGAGCTTTCTGAGTTACTGTGCTTACTGTTTACTGTACTGTGCTGTCTCACCTTGTATTGTAATTCGTTTTGTCCCTGTACGGCGCCACGGACACCTTGTGGCACCCTATAAATAAAAATTAATAATAATTAGGTGAAGGACTTTTGTCCTGATTTCGAAATATAAATGGAGATACACAAATGGTGGTACTAAAGGGTATGAATCTGTACATTTTCCATTTCTACAGTATGCTTCTAAAGATTTTTCCTGAGCTCTGCATATCGAGGCACACTTCATTTTGCAAGGGCGGCTCCCAAGAGAGAAGCAATGCACCCTGAGGAGCACTGGGAGCAGCATCCGCTCCCATTGGCACAAAACCTAGACATTTTGCAGTGTGCTTTGCGTGCGAATCGTAAATGACCTCCAGAGAGAGCAAATGAGTCTAAAAATCACTACTAGTGAGTGCATGTACCACTCCCCAAGTCTCTCTTCTGTCATCTGAAACATATTATCTAATAATGCCCTTGCAATCAATCTCTCAATGCCAGTGACCGTGTTAGATTATAATACAGTACATTGCACACAGCTTCCATGTAGTCCACTGAAAGGGCAAATAGTGCTAGGAGTAGATGAATTGATCTATTTTGCCATGTCATGTCTTTGAGCATTTTGATTTTTATTTGGATCTGTCCCAAAGCTGCAAACTGTCTTGATGACCCAAAAGCAACATATATACTTACTTGCTGAGTTTGACAAATTGTTTATTTCCTTCTAAAAGTAAAACATCTCAATTCTTCCTGAGTCATCATTTTTGACTCAAGCAGTAGAAATGGTGTATATTTGTAGTAGAACATATGTGCAGTTGTTATATCTGGATGAGTGCGTAAGCTCATGCCAATGACCTTTCATCAGAATAATACCAAGAGGTACAATCTGCAAAAATAGGAACAGCAGCTCATGTGGCAGAGATTCATCCTAAAGACTGGTATGTCCTACTGTGAAGTGGATAGAAACAGCTGGTAACAAACTGAGCATGCATAAGAAAGTTGGTGCTGCTGTACCATTAAGGTGCTGTCAGTTTCTACTGTGCTCTCGACATTGGATACAATTGTAACTGGAATGTGGTTTGTGTATTGTCCCAAGTCAACAAAAATAAAAACTCTACCTGGTGATATCAATAAATGGCTCAAAAACACATATTTACACTAGGGGGTAAATGTATCAATGTCCGGATTCTTCAACTCCGGCGAGATCGGCGTCTTCAGCGCTTACCCCTAGGGATCAAAGCACTGTGCTTAGTAAAATTTGCATGTTGATATGTAAAAGACAATAAATTAAAATCACCTGAAGGTGGATTACACCTTTAATGAACAGATCACAGTTTTGCAGAGAGTAAATTAAAACATGAATCTTTGTCTCATAAATATTCAACTCTGGCGAGTTGTTTTAAATAATTTTCCTATTATCAGATTTAGAATGTTGGCGGTATTTCAGAAAATGTTTGTGTTAAATTTATTCTAATAACGAAGACATCAATTTGCAAAATAATATATTTTTTCGGAGGATTACGCACATAGTTACTTTCCCTTTGTTGATACAACCCTGAAATGTGTCATCTTATAAACTAAATTACTTATTGTAATTCTAGAAATACCTTATGGGCCTGAGTCATTAAGGAGAGCAAGGCAATAAATGGAATACATTTTCTCCTGGACAAACCATGTCACAATGCAAGGGGTGCGAATTAGTTCATTATTTTTCATTAGAGTTAAATACTGGCTGTTTTTTCATGTAGCACACAGATACTTGATATTTTTATTTTTACACTGATGTTTAAAATTGACCTAGGACATGCCCTACCTAATCTATAAATATGTCCCACATTTTAAATTTATCTTCCCCTCCAATGCAAGATGGTTTTGCCTAGATGTAAAGTTACTCCTTTTTTTTGTTGTTGTTTTCGTCACCTTAATGACTCAGGCCCTATATGTGTACTTTACTGAAGGTAAAACACAATATAAGAGCTTATGTAGGATTGGTCACATTTGCACACCAAATGTAAGCATGAAAAAGGCACACGCATGAAAAAGTGCATTTATGTGCATATGTTCAGTTGGATACGTCTCCGTGTCCAGATGTAGAACACTAGCATTTGCGTCAGGTTTACTTTAGGTTCAACAACTGCTTATACATATGCATTACAATAACATAGATATAGCATAGTTATAGAGTAGAGATGTGGCTTGCCAATGTTAATAGTAAACATTCCCTATGCTGATTATCACGACTATGAAAAATCAGACACGAAAATAGTGATCGCTAATATTCAGACGCAACTGATTTCCCAATCACTTAAAATGAGACAGTACAAAAACACTGAAATCGAAATAAATTGAAAATTAAAATCACGACATGTTTAATCACTACACATTTAAAAAAACGATAGCAAACATACCTACAAAAAAACCACGAAAATATTGTACACCTACCAAAACAAATAACGACCTAGATAATCGCGACCACAACCAAATAACTACACAAATATCGAAATCTGTATGAACCCGACCAACCTAATGAACGATCCAGAATAACACCTACTAATAGAAATCACAACTTAGGTAATTCCGATTCTTACACAAATACAGACATATCAATGAACACGACATACATAAATATCCAGAAAAATAATGCAGACATACATAAATATCAAGCAAAGAAATCACACCCACTATTTACATATATCAATACTATTTATCTGATGTTCATTTTTATTTCTTGATATCAGAACACAATTATACACAAAACAGTCTATTAAACACAACAACACATTACAATTGTCTTGTTAATAAAGTCAAAGTTGTTCAAATACAATAACAGGTACTGAAACAGGCCTTTCCAATTGTTTGGTCAATAAAGTCACAGTTGTTCAAATAAAGTAATAAGTACTTGGACTCCTAATACACTAATGATGTCACACAAATATGAATATATTAATACTAGCCTATTACATGCAAATGATTAGCATAAAATTGATACATTTCGTGCCTCAAAAACCTTACTATAAAAATCTTTGGCGCAAATATGCACACTGCCATCTTTACGATCCTGACGAGCTTGCTGGTTGTTGTGGTGGAACTGGCTTTACTGACCCGGTTCCTGGTTCCAGAAATCCTTCTCCAGTGCTACAGAATTTGTATAGCGGTTCATTCGTGACCGGATTGCGGACACCAAAACTGCTTTTTTAAAAGCACAATTACATTTTTTTCTGTACTTCTCTAATATCACAGTATGTCTAGGGATCGTAGGAGGTGTATTTCTTTACAGGATAAGGCCGAGGAAGAGCGACGACTTCAAGACCACAGTGAAGAGGGCGAACCCCTTCCGGCTCCATCAACATCCGCCATTCCAGAGGCAGATGAGCAACAGGACATGGGGGACCAGGAATCAACCGAGGATGATGACGGTGAGGAGGGGCCCAGCACTTCAAATTGAGGGCTACGCTTCAGCAAGGCTGATAATAAAGTGTTGGTTTCTCAGGTAAGAAAGTGATATCTTCCTTCATTCCCCTACACTCCACCCCCAATGTAAATGTTCATATAAACAGTCAGGTATAATCGTACTAATGCTAAATGTACACTTGAACTCACCTCACTATTAATGCTCACATATTGTTACTTTAATTATCGTTTTTCATCCAATTACACTGTAAAGCCAACCTAAACTTCTTTATGCTTTTACCACCATTAAAATGATGTTACAATCAGAAACAAGGTCCAGGGGCTTACATGTAGCAAGGGCTGGCTTGTGAGCCACACCCAAATAAGCCTTAAATACTAATAACCCCCCCCCCCCCCCACAAATGTATTTTATTACTAATTTGACTACTACTAAATATTGGCATTACACATTGTTAATACACAAACTACAAATGTTGCTGTTTTTTAAGATTCCTTGCTTTTCATTTTTTTTATTTTTTCAAACAAGTTTTTGAATTGAACCATAGCTATACATGATATGAATAGCAAAGTTTAGATACGAATAGTATTTTTATTAAAACAAATAATTTCAAACCTAAACTGTTGAGATGACCTTCATCATTTGTATCTTTTCTGTCTAAATTATAGCTGTGCACACTATTTTTATTGCTTTTACACTGCTTACAATATGGCTATTTTCCATCTGTAATCTGTTCAGTCAAGTGTCAGTTCACCCCATGTCTATCTAATTAATCTTTACTGTCTCAATACATGTACATTTGTAAATACAACTACTATCTTTTTAAATGTACTTAAATCCCCTACCCCTTGCCCTCAGTCAAGTGTTAATTCACCCCATATCTATGTAATCCATCTAGACTGTATGAATACACATGCATTTTTAAATACAACAACTGTCTTTTTAAATGTATTTACATTGCCCCCCCTGCCCTAAACTACCTTAAGAGTCATCCAAATTTTAACAATGAAAATAAGTGTTGTTTAATAAAGTATAACCCTGCATTTGAAAAAAAATAAAATAATGCCCTTTCATTATTTTTTTAATAGGTTTTGCAATTCAAGAAAAATATCCTAGGCAAAGAGGGTATGAAAACCATGTCTGAAGGAAGATCTGGAGTTCCATCTACAAAGCGGTGCCTGTGGTATATGGCATCCCTCGCAATGAAGAAACTTTTAAGAAGCGGTTTTGTAATTGCCGGAAAAGTACCAAGGCGAAGAGTGCGAAGACATCCCGTTTGTCTGATGTTAAGAAAAGACACAAGGTCGCCTGGAAGGAATGGCAGGAGAAAATTGTTTTTTTCAAAGAGGGGAATATCTGACACCCCAAGCACTTGTAGTGCAAATTCAGAAATATATAGTGCTGGTATATAGTAATTTCAACACCAGAAAATGGCTTTTTTAGAACTGGGGAATATCTGACACCCCAAGCACTTGTAGTGCAAATTCAGAAATATATAGTGCTGGTATATAGTAATTTCAACACCAGAAAATGGCTTTTTTAGAACTGGGGAATATCTGACACCCTAAACACTTGTAGTGCAAATTCAGAAATATATACTGCTGGTATATAGTAATTTCAACACCAGAAAATGGCTTTTTTAGAACTGGGGAATATCTGACACCCCAAACACTTGTAGTGCAAATTCAGAATAATATAGTGCTGGTATCTAATAATTTCAGCACCAGAAAATAGATTTTTGGAAACAGGGCAATATGTCACACCCCAAGCACTTGTAGTGCAAATTCCAAAATATATACTGCTGGTATAATACTATTTCTGCAGCAGGAGATAGTTTCTTGAGGAGGGTATATGACACCTCAAACAGTTGGTAATGTTTGCAAAAATGCCTCCTCTATCCTCCTCTCTTCCTGCTCTAATAAGTGCTGTAATAACTGTTCTCTCCCTGCTCTAATGCTGCGACCTAACCCTTCTCTCTCCCTCTGTCAAATGGCGCTGGATTGCTGTGCAGGGGGATATTTATGCATTTCAAACATCGCGAGAACCCAGCTCCGAGATCCGACGACGTCACAATGACGTTTTTCCTTGATTTCGATTCCGAATAGGCGGGAGAGTACCGAGCCTGCTCGGCTCGGTACTCGGATACCTCAAGTTCGGGCGGGTTCAGTTCTCGGGGAACCGAGCACGCCCATCTCTAATTTACATACACTTAGTGTAGAAAACAGACATACGTCTCACTCCACATACGTCACCCCATAGACTGAAGCTAATATGTAGTCAGGCTAATTTAGGAATACACTATAGCTGTGCTAATTGGTCAGCTAATCAAAGGAAAAGAAAACATTTGTCGAATAGGCTTGAGGAGGCCAGATACCTATCATAAATTTGGCATCAATAAAAGACTCTGGCCAACCTAAGTTAGAACAGATAACAAATTCCTATAACATACCTTTTAAACACACAGTTGAAGAGATGAGATACACAAATTAATGTACACAAAATACACCGATGCTGTGTATTATGCTGTGTATACACTGTTGCTGTGTATTATAAGATGGATAACAGAAGTTATATTATATTATGAATATTGAGGACACATTCCACTTGAGCAGTGGCGACATCTTTGACTTCACAAGCATCAGCAGAAGACCATTGTAAAGCAGTAGCTTGCTCATCAACTCATACATTTCCCAGCCATTATGATCTGGATGTTATGAGAAATCTGTTTGCAAGAAATATTCTGTAAACAATCTGTGTTGTCTCGTGTTACTGACTGTCTTTCTGCCATTTTATCTTGGATGTCTTCTCGCCAACTCAAACTCAATCTTTCAAAAACTGAATTAATAATATTCCCACCCAAAAACAGGAGCTTCCTGCCTGACATTTCTATTTCTGTTGATAACATGACCATAAATCCCACCCCGCAAGCTCGTTGCCTAGGTGTAATCCTTGATTCACAACTGTAGTTTATTCCCCACATCAACTCTATATCTAAATCATGTTACATACATCTAAAGAACATTTCCAGAATACGCACATATCTGACACAAGACACCGCAAAAACATTAATTCATGCACTCATCATCTCCCGCCCGCATCGACTATTGCAATTCCCTCCTTACTGGTCTTCCCAAAGTCAGACTTGAACCCCTACAATCTATTTTGCACGCAGCGGCTAGATTGATTTTCCTTACAAACCGTTACTCCTCTGCTGAGCCACTCTGTCAGTCTCTACATTGGCTGCCTGTATTTCAACGAATCCAATATAAAATTCTTCTACTAACATACAAGGCCATCAACAAAATTGCACTGACATACATTTCCTCAATTGTCTCGAAATATCTCCCTACACAACACCTCCGTTCTGCACAAGATCTACGTCTCTCCTCCACTCTCATCACATCCTCCCATTCTCGGTTACAGGATTTTTTCTGGGCTGCACCCACTTTGTGGAATTCCCTCCCACGCACATTAAGACTTTCCTCTAGTCTTCAAACCTTCAAGCGTTCACTGAAAACCCACCTCTTCAGACAAGGTTATGATATTCCTCAACCATCATCTTAATTTCCCTAGATTACCCTATTACCATCCTCTACACTGCTAACGCAGGACAACAACCCTCTGACCAACATTGCAACACACATAGCCCACTCAGTACTTTTACCTTTGCAGTCTGGCTGGTCCATTGTGCAATATGATGTAGCACATGCCCTTGTGTTTCTAACTCCCATTGTCCTATAAATTGTAAGCTTTCGAGCAGGGTTCTCTTACCTCTCTGTCTGTATGTATTACCCAGTATTGTCTTATTAATGTTTGTTCCCAATTGTAAAGCGCTACGGAATTTGCTGGCGCTATATAAATAAATGATGATAATGATGATGATGAAACAATGGTTCAATAAGATCACCTTTTTATTGAGCATAAAGTGATTAGTGTTGATTGTTTGTTTTTTTTGCCCCCCAAATATTAATTGGTTGTCACGGAGACTGATAAGGAAATATGGAAATTATGTTTGCCTGGTAATTTATTTTTCTTGAAGAAACTCATAGCAGCCCCAATTTCCCACCCATGTTTTTCGAAAAGATATTTCTCAGATCTTGGGAAGGCACCCAAAAGATGAGGAAGTATTGGATGCACTATATACCTTCCAGTGGTGCATGTTTTTTCTTGCCTATATTCAGCTGACTAGAGGACTAAACCTAAAAATAAGTGCCGCCATGGAGTTCTTCAATGATGTAAATGATCAGGTAAACATAATTTGCTTCTTTCAATGCTACATATGCAGATTCAAGAATGCTCATATTGTGTGGTAGAAATTGAGCTCAAACAATAGTTAGTTACCTGAAAAATGATAATTATTAAGGGTTTCTCAATAATTGTTTATTCACTAATCCCAAATATCCTCTTGAACATTTTATCCTTTGAATTGAAATAGAATAAAATAATTATTTTATATCCAGCCATATAAAATAATCAATGTGTAAGTGACTCAATATGAAAATGCATAGTTTTTGGCTCTAGATTATTTGCACCCTTTGAAGTCTACCTATTCTGTTAATAGCAATATTTGGTTGAGTATCTGGTGCTGCAAATACTAGTATATCTAAAGTGAAATAACAATTATATAAGAAGAATTTTATCAAATAAAACTAATGTGTTTCCCACGTATTCTTCCTGGCTGTGTGAAACTAGAAACCTTCCCTACTTAGAGGCAAATTTATCATAGGCTGGCGAAAACAGGCACTATATATATAAAGGCAAAGCTTATCACCCGCATCAGTGATAGGATTCCCCAGTAGCCTGGGTTTCTGCTGATAGGAGCTATTTAACAAGCATCACGGCAGTATAAGTAATGCTGTAATCATTGTCCTCATGTTTTCATATTCTTCTCATAGATTGTAAGCTTGCGAGTAGGGCCTTCTCACCTCTTTGTCTGTTTTACCCAGTTTGTTTATTAGTTTATTATGTTTGTCCCCAATTGTAAAGCGCTACGGAATATGTTGGCGCTATATAAATAAATGATGATGATGATGATTCTTCTGTTATCGCCATTTCAGGATCACAATAACAGAAGAAAATGATGAGCAATGCTTTATTCTGTGACTAAAGAATTATTTAAATATATTTTTAAGTATGTATGTATATATATATATATATATATATATATATATATTATATATTTTTTCAATTTTTTTTTTTCTATACAGTGGAATTGAAGCAGCTGGTTATTGATAATAAAAATCACCATAATCACGACATGTTCTAAAGTACATCCCTTAGTTTCCAGAAGGAGAGGATGTGGCAAAGGTGAGAGAACATTTCAGGCAACCTTATAAAATTCTGCAACCACCTTCTTAATCTCATAGGTTATCAAATTACCACTCTTTATATAGTTCACACAAGACAACAACCCTTTGACCAACATATAGCCGACTAAGCACTTTTTACTTTGCAATCTTGATGGACCAATATGCAATATGTAACACTTAAGTTCATGTATCAAACTCCCATTGTCCCATAGATTGTAAGCTTGCGAGCAGGGTATTCTTACCTCTCTTCCTGTTTATATTAGTCAGTATTGTTTTATTACTGTGTTTGTTCCCAATTGTACAGAGCTATGGAATTTGCTGCTGCTATGTAAATAAATGATGTTGATGATGATGGTGACAGTGGGAAGAGAGGAGATTTGTGAGGCAGAACAGAGACAGAGTGTGTGAGAACCTGTCAGCTAGAAGAGAGCACAGAGCAGAAAGCAGAGTTATTAGAGTAGTGACTGAATTACTTTCTGTTAATATTAATTGAAGATAACTGTAATGAGATGGAGTCAGCAAGTAGAGGAATATATGGAAAAGCCTTCACTTACACAGCAAAGAAATCAAGTAATGGCTGACGAGGGCTGGAGACAGTGATTGCTGTAAGGATACTAATAGTTTGTGACATTGATTAATGAGGAACAGTAAATGTACACTGACATATAATAGAAAAAGCTGCAACAGAGATTAGCATTTTCACTGGGAAACTGATACTGAGAAACTGGGAGCCCTAAATATTTTGAGGGAAAGAAAGGTTGGCTATTAACATTACAAATCCCAGTACGCATCAAACCACAAAGTGTATTAACATTATTGTTGGACATTTTACGTTTCAGCAGCCTTTATTGGAGAGCAGCCATTTTGTTAAACTGTGTTAAATTGTCAGCAGCCAAGATAAATTAATCTAACATGTGTGGGAAATGTTTTCTATTGGGCCAATCAAATTGACTGTGCATATAAGACACACCAGATTTATTATACTGCATTAGAATGTTTGAAAGTGCTGTGAGAAATGTGTGACTGAGTGATTATGGCCACTACCCAATACAAGCAATGGTTGAAGTAGGGGTGTATACAGTGGTATGTCATACCACCACTTCTCTTACTGCCTTCATTGTAAAACTATCAAATTTCGTTCACTAACATTACCATTACATGTTTCATACCACTTCTAAATACCCATATCGACACTTCAAAAAGTCCACTTCAACCACTGATTACAAGGAGAAAAAAGGTACATTCCTATGCTTGTTTGTAGGTGAATTAATTAAGCCACAAACTGCATGGGTTTAGCTCTGAATAGCTATTAGATAATGCTTAAAGTAGAGGCAGGGTTAGGATATCATATGCTAGTGTATTTGAGTGTGAGGGGAAAAAAAGTACCGTATTTCCCCATGTATATGAAGCGCCACTGTACAAGACGTGCCTATATAAATCATGTGAAAAATGTGAGGAAAAACATCCTCAATTTTTTCACAGAGTAATTGTGCAGCATATACAGAGGAGAGACAACGCTATAGTAAATTCTGTCTTACCCTGTCAGATGATTCCTCTGTCCGGTAAAGTCTTCTTTCTTCTGTCCGTCTGATCCTGATGCTGGAAAGCCGCTTAAGGTCCTCTTCGTGATGACCGGATGTCCTTTTAGGACCTTGTTAAGGTCCTGAAAGGACATCCGGTTAATTAGACCAGTTGTTCCTACATTATTATTAACCCCAATAACACTAATTTCCAGTCATTTCCAGTCAATTTTGACCACCTCCTAGGTCACAATATTATTTTCATGGATGCGCTGGATACTAAGCGACAGAGCAACGACACAAACACACGGCAGTTCATAGCACAGCTAGGAAACATTGCAACACAACAGTGGCAGAAAAAAAAGAAAAGTGGTGCAAGATGGAGTTGTCCTTAGGACCTCCCATATGTTAAAAAGCTTTAACAAACTGTTTGTTAAAAAGCTTTAACAAACAGGAGGGGTAGCAGGCACAGTTTAACAAAGCAAGCACTTCAGCGACTTTTGTGTCTGCAGTGTTTGGTTTGTTTGGGTCCCCACAAAACAAACTAAAAATGAGCTTAAGGCAGATAAGCTAGCAGTGCTTGAAATGAACTGTAAGACTGCAGCAAGAGGCTGGTTAGAGCAATGGCACAAACACACAGCAGTTTATATCACAGCTAGGAAAGATTGCCAGTGCCTTCACAGCAGTGTCAGGAAAGAAAAGTGGTACAAGATGAAATTGTCATTGTGCCCTCTGTCGAAGTCAGCTAATTGGATGAAGTCACTTCAATTAATATAGAGCAGATTTGGTTGTCTTTGTCTGAAATTATGCGTAGAGCATGCTACGGCGTATAAGGGCATATCCAGCCGCAACACGTGGCAATAACAGGTTTTACACTTTTACACACATTCACACGAACATACACATTTGTAATTAGTACACATGGATTGTAGTTGCAACACATAGTTATTTATGTTGAAATATAGTAGTATTTATGTTTAATATTCTAAGTTATATGCATGTTAGTGAAATCAAAGGTTCAGGTTACAGGAACTATGTCATGTTTGATATCATTTTAATCTCCTATTCATCAGCAGTTGCCCGATTCATTCGCCGAAGAGATCGCACATTGCATACTCTAATTAGTGATGTTAGGGAATAAATGTTTAAAGTGATACAGACTGTAAAATGCAAATAGACTAGTTGAAACTGAATTCTTGACGGGAAAGTCGGAGCACATCCCCTGGAGAGTTGACCCCCACCTTTGGATATTTTGGTTTGAACTGGCCTATGACCTGCAGTACACTGGACCTTTCTGAAGCCTGGACCAATAGAAGCAAGCCACATCATCTGCATTGTTTTACTGTATTCACTGACTGCATATAAGCAGGGGCTCTGGGCTTAGTGACCAGTCTTCTTTGACCATAGCCTTCAGACCTGAATGACTGTTCACTGGATCCAGAGCGCCTGCGATAAGTAACGGCTGTACTTTTTTTATTTCGCATTGTTATTTTGCTACTTTTGGCTATTAAATTACTTTGTGCTTTGGAACCACACGTCGGGATTCGACAATCGTTATTGGATAGCGACAAAACATGCATAACACCTCCCACTCACCCTTATGTTGGTTTTTAAAAAGGACATGCACATTCTATCAAACCAAGATCTTCAGCGACAATGAGTGCCACTTTTGTAGCTGAAGTGCTTGGTTTGTTTGGGCCCCGGACAAAACAAGCTAATAATGGGCTGAAGGCAGCTAAGCTAACAGGTCTGTCAATGAACTCTACAGTGACAGGATGTTGTTGTCATCATCTTCAGCCTCATCCTCACCCTCATCAGTGTGTACATGATCTTCACACAATATTAATTTATCCTTGCTGGAATCCACCATTACAGAAGTCTCTGTAACAAAAATGTAAAAAGCAAAAATGTAAAATAAAAGCTTTTACCTTTTTAAAGAAAAAAACTCTCTCTAATAAAAGTGAAACTTTACTGTAGAAAAACATAAAATTGCAATATACCATTATAATTATTCCAGAATCAGCTAGCTTCCTTCTCTCAGCTAGATCCCACTACCTGCAATCTACACTCTCAACATCCTCACCCTCACCAGTGTGTACATCATCCTCACACAATGCTAATTCATCCCTGCTGAAATCCACCTCCGCTGGAGAGTGACAAGGACACTGCCACCCCTCCTGTTTCTGTATAAGCAATGGCACAGAGCAATGTCACTGGAGACTTATAAAAACACTACCACCCCTCTTGTTTCTGTATGAGCAATGACACAGAGCAATGTCACTGGAGACATATAAGAACACTACCACCCCTCTTGTTTCTGTATGAGGAATGGTACAGAGCAATGTCACTGGAGAGGAAACTGATAAGAAGAACACTGCTTTCCCTCCTGTTTCAGTGTGAGCTATGGCACAGTACAATGTCAATGGAGACTGCCAAGAACACTGCCATTCCTCCTCTTTCTGTTTTATCTATGACGCTGGTCAACTGCACTGGAGACTGCCAAGAACGTTGCTATCCTTTCTAGTGTCTGTCTGTGAAATGGCACCAGATCTCCGTGAAGGGCGGTACTTACAGAATCCAAAACTCACAATATCCGACGATGCAACAATGACGTTTTGACTTGTTTTCAGTTCTAAGGGTGCGCAAAAGTATCGAGCTGGCTTGGCTTGTTACTTGGATCTGCAATGTTCAGGATTACTTGGTTTTCGGAAAACCGAGCCCGAGCATCTATACTAAAATTGTGTCCAGGGTATATGTTAGTGTTTCATTAGATCCCTTCCCCATCCAGGTAAGACAGATAGTCATGTGATTACAAAAATTTGGATGCGCTTATCTTTCAGATAGTATCTCAAGAAACTTTTTTTTTTCAACCAAGTAACATCTAAGAATGCACTGCTCTGATAACACTGTTTCTTTCAATAAAGAATTCTAATATGATTTTCTGGAAGTTCCTATGTAACAATTAGCTTGACCATTAGCACCAAAAGAATGTTGGCTGAAAAATGGAATCATTGTATCTATGTTGACATCTTTGTCTTAACACCACATCGGTGGAATTAGGGGGAGTTAAACTTAGAATATTTAAACATATGTTTGGGTAGCCATTAGTTTTTAGGAGTTTTGTTACTTTTTTTTTGTTTTGCAATAATCAATGTGAACATGAATAATGTAATCCGGCACATCATACATTATAGAAAGACTTTTACTCTTATGACTGTGGGAGGAAACTGATGCTGAGAGTTCTGAAATTCTCAAACTCATTATTGCCCGAATTAAATTCTTTGTGTCATGTCAATTGAGTGTGGTTGTCGGAAACCAATTCTCATATATGAGGAAAATATTGACCAATATAGCAGTAGTTGTTTCACACTTTCAACCACTTGAACAAAATGACTGTGATAACTGCAGGGGTGCACGCAGGGGGGTTTTCTCCCTCTCTGCGAACGAATGGACAGCAAAAGCATGTATAAAAATGCTGAACACGGCCCCTTTCCACAGCACCGCCGCATCGCTGACAGCGCCGTGGCTGCTGTACAATCTAGCATTGGTGGAATGGAGCTGCTGCGCAGCGCGGCCACAGCATCTCCTCCCAGGCATATCCAGAGTGGGGCATTACATCACTGGTCGGCCTGCTAAACGGTGAGTCCAGGGACCCGGGGCATTCAACAAATTATATATATATATATATATATATATATAATATATTTTTATGTTTGCAGCACCCTACCTCCATAGAGGCACCAGCCCTGCGTTGACTTGCAGCAAACCCAATTTCCAGGGCTCATGTAGCTGAATATATGACTTTCACTTTTTTTCAATTTTTGTCTCAATATTTCTACAGTAACAAAACTAGCCACTGTATTTTCTACAAGTGGAGGGAGGCCTAGAGAGACAGAAACCAAACTGCCTTTGTCCATTTCTTTAGATATTTAACTATAAGTGTAGGGTGTAATATACACCCAAAGACGATGGCTGCATTGCCAATATGCATAGATGGAGAGGAAGACAATCTGGTTTGTGTGTAGAATTAATGACGGCCTACCGGGAATTAAACTGTTTTTTTCAGAATTATATAGCTTTACAATTACATTACTTATCCAAGAAACAGGTGGAGCACTAAATTCGGTTATTTTATGCCCAAAAACATTGATTTTTAAACAAAATTGCAAAACAAAACCAAACAAAACCAAAACCAAAACATGCAAGGGCGGTTTGGCAAAACCAAAACAAGACAATAATCCAGATCCAAAACCAAAACCAAAACCAAAACACGGGGGTCAGTGAGCATCTCTAATACATACTGCTGCTAAATATGACTTTTGACAGCCAGAAAAATTAGTGTTTCACACTGGGGAATATGGGACACCCAAAAGCACTTGTAGTGCAAAATATTGAAAAAAAAAAAGCCTCCTCTATCCTCCTCTCTTCGTGCTCTAACAATTGCTTATAGAATTGGTAATACATATATTGGTAATTGGTAATAATACAATTGATTAGATTAGAATTGAAATAATAATACAAAGAATAAGGTGTACAATTATTGCTCTGTCGCTGCTCTAATACAGCCTGTGACCTAACCCTGCTCTCTCCCTCTGTCAAATGGCGATGGATTGCTGGGTAGGCGGGTATTTATGCTTTTCAAATATCGCGAGAACCGAGCTCTGAGATCCGACTACGTCATGATGACGTTTTGCCTCGATTTAGATTCCGAACGGCTCGGTACTCGGATAGGCGAAGTTCGGGTGAGCTCGGTTCTCGGGGAACTGAGCCCGCCCATCTCTAATTGTAACTGTCTTGTATCTACAAATTAATTTCTTTGCAGAAGATTGTCAATTTGCTTTTTTTATTTTTGAAATAGAAATTTTTTTTTACTTATTTTTTTATTTTGAAATCATTTAAATCAGGGTACAATTCTTCTGCTGGGGCCTGATTCATTAAGGATCTTAAATGAAGTTAAATACTGCGTGGTTTTTACATGAAAAAACAGTGAGTATTTAACTTATGAGCAAAACAGAACACTCATTTGCACCCCTTCCAATGTAACATGGTTTTGTCCAGGAGACTGAAATAAGAATCCTCTTCATTTAAGATCCTTAATGAATCAGGCCCCTGGAGTCTAAAATGGGTTATATTTATAATAGCACATATCTGCCATTGTTACATGAGGATAAAAAGGAGTCATGCCATTGACCTTTCATCAGAACAATACCCAGAGGTGCAAATAACAAAAATAGGAACAGCAGCTGATGTGTGAGAGACTCAGCCAAAGAGCTGGTATGTCCCAATACACTTGGGACAGCTGGTGATATACTGAGCAGGTCTAAGATAACTGCAGCTGCTGTGTAAGTATATGCTGTCAACTAACATTTGACTAATAGCAGCAAAATTTCCCCTTTTGCTACACATGAAGTTTAATTTCTTTTTTAATGTACTTATTTGTCATGTACAAATTAAATTATTTCCGCCCCCCAAAATCAGATCAGCAATCTTATTAGTGTATTACTTGTTTTTTTTACTTTTGCCTGTTAACATAGGCAATAAGCAGAATAATACTTTTCAGAATTTCACAGTTACTTTCATGCAGTTTGTGCAACCCTCCAAATTTAGTCACTGAACACATCTGTGATTTTCTTAATAAATACACTGTACGTGGATATTGTGTAAGGTCCATCAGTCATATAATTTGCAGGAATGAGTTATACAGAACATATACAGTCATAGTCAGTGGTTGAAGTGGAAAGATAGTGACAGTATGGACATTTCGAAGTGGCTGTATGAAAAATGTAATGGGAAAGTTAAGTGAATGAAATTTGAAAGTTTTACAATGAAGGCAGTGGGAAAAGTGGCGGTATGGCATACCACCGTATACACCCCCACTTCGACCACTGGTCATAGTAAAAAATATTGACACCCTTGGAGTGTATTCTAATAGTGCATCATTTCTTCCAGCAATTCATTCAAATTAAAAAAGCATATATATGCAGGGGAATAAAACACAAAAAGTAGAAAAATGTACTCAGTTATGCTAAGACATACCTTATTCCAAACAGAAATTCTTAAATGTGATGGAAATGAAAAAATATTGACAACTTTTAGAACTATGTAGAAATATTTGGATGTAAAGCAGCAGATTCTCCTTCACCTTGGAACTGAACTCATTAAACAAACTTGAATAGCGAAAATGATTTATTTTCCTGTTTTGCATCACTGCGTGTACTGAAATGAGCATGGACAATGAATTGTCCAAAGAGATGAGACAGAAGATTTTAGCCAAATATGGTCAATCTCAAGGCTCCTAATTACTCTCAAGAGACCTCAATGCTCCTGTTTCCACTGTATGTAATGTTATTAGAACATGTACGGCCCATGGCACTGTAGCTAACATCCCTGGAAGGAGATAATTTGATCAAAGATTGTGAGTAGGATTGTTCAGACACAAGATATGACAGTTTAGACCGTCAGCATCGATCACCCTCTCAATGAAAGAAATTATATGTTAGGAGGCTTCACTGTTGAGAAAGAGACATAAGAAAGCCTGACTTGGGTTTGCCAAAACACACATGAAAAATACAAATTTCTTTTAAGAAAATGCAAGACAGATGAAGCCAAATTAGAGCTTTTTGTTAAAGCGCATTATATCTTTGTTTACAGAAAACCAAATAAAAAGAACATCTTGACTAGAAATCAAACATGGAGGCAGTTCACTAATGTTTTGGGGTTTCTATATCTGCATCTGGTACTTTGTGTCTTGAATGTGGGCATGTCACAATGAAACATAAAGACTACTAGGACACTTTGGGGCACAATGTTGAACCCAGTGCCAGAAAGCATGGGTCTCTTTTGAAGGTCATGGGTCTTAAGGCATTACAATGACCTCAAACACACTTCAAATAGCTCCCAGGAATGTTTCAAGACAAGAATGTCCTGATCTAAACAATTCAAAACAGGAAAAAAAATGTGTAGCGATCTGAAAACAAAAGTTTGGAGAAGACACCATTCCAATCTGGGAGAACTGGAGCAGTTTGCACAAGTAGAGTGCACAAAACTGCCAGTACAGAGGTGCAGCTCATACATGGCTATAGAAAACTGCTATTTTTACTAAAAGTTGTGCTACCAAATGTGAGGATAACAGAGCTTTAAAGGTAGGAACCCAGAGGGAAGTCCTGGTACCTAGGACTTCCCTCTATCACACAGACAAAGAGAGAGGACAGATACAACCATATCTTTATTACAAAATCTAAAAATTAAATGTAATCAATAGCCAATGAAGAATATAAACCTTTATATCAAACCCCAAGAGCTCACCAATCTTGAAATAACACCCAATAACCTAAAAGTGCGTTTAAACCATAAATGTTATAAAAATTAATAGGCTTTTCTTTATATGGACCAAGCTGTATAAAACCGTTTCCTGGCCAAACAGTTGCTGGGACAACCACAAGGACTGTACCCCAGTACGCTGAGAGTCAGCCCAAGCTGCTAAATCAGTACTATACTTGTCTGCTATTAAAGTCTAGATACAATGGTGGTACAGCAGTACAGATGACACACGCAAATCTGGGCCAAGCTGTCAGTTCCTATACCTTCAACGTTAAATGCAATTCCAAGCAGCACTCTGTGTCACGATCTGCCTCCTGCAGCTCCTGTTTGTCAGGAGCTATGTTGGACTTTCTGGATATATATATATAGCTTGCAGTACCACCATGTCACCAAAGGGCAACTGTTGCGCTTGAACTGTTTCCCTTCCTGCTGACCTAAGCTTGCTTTCTAAGGATGATTTACACCTGCTGCTACTCTTTAAAAGACAGCCTCGCCCAGCAGTCTGGGCCAGATCATCAGGTCACTCAACCTGATAGGAAGCATTCTCCTTTGACTCCTGTTCTTGGTTATACTTTCCTGTGTATCTGTCTTTGTATTTTTGCTGTTCATTGCAGTGCCACAGACACAGCTTCATCTTTCCTGTTCCTGAGTTATACACCTATGTGGATCTCTGTGCTTTTGCTCTCTGCAGCTCATTGCTTCTCAGTGTAACCTGTTCAGCTTACTTCCACCTTTTACCTGCTGTCTGCTCTGAAGTATTTCAGCATTACCAGGCTACTCGTCTCACCTCCTTTCAGAGGTATTCAACCCTACAACCCACAGGCTACTCATCTCTCCACCTTTCCAGAGGTATCCAACCCTGCAACCTGTGGGCTACTCATCTCTCTACCTTTCCAGAGGTATCCAACCCTGCAACCCACAGGCTACTCATCTCTCCAACTTTCCGGAGATATCCAACCCAGCAACCCGCAGGCTACTCATCTCACCACCTTTCCAGAGGTATCCAACCATGCAACCCGCAGGCTACTCGTCTCTCCACCTTTTCAGAGGTATCCAGCCCTGCAATCCACAGGCTACTCATCTCACCACCTTTCCAGAGGTATCCAACCCTGCAACGCGCAGGCTTCTCGACTATTCACCTTCCTAGAGGTATCCAACCCTGCAATCCGCAGGCTACTCTTCTCACCACCTTTATAGAGGTATCCAACGCTGCAACTCGCAGGCCACTCATATCTCCACCTTTCCAGATGTATCAAACCCTGCAACTCGTAGGCGATTCGTCTCACCACCTTTCCAGAGGTATCCAACTCTGCTATGAGCAGGCTATTTATCTCACCACCTTTCCAGAGGTATCTGACTTTGCAATCCGCAGGATACCCATCTCTCCGCCTTTCCAGAGGTATTTAATCCTGCAGTCTGCAGGCGACTTATATCTCTTTCTCTTCCAGAGGTATCCATCCTGCAACCTGCTGACTACTGATTTTCACCATTGCTTTACAGTATTGCCTATTCCGCTGTTAAGATCTGTGGTTATATTGCTGCCTTACCAGTTATTGCATAATGAACCTGTATTACCAGTGTCTCTAATAAAACCACTTTGTTCACCTACTTTCTCTCCGTGGTCTTACCTCGGGAACCCTGACACTCTGGCCAAGCTGCTAGCAGGGAGTATCCCCCATAATAACCACGTCCTGACCAACCCATAGTCAAGTGGACTGTTGCAAGAACAACAATTATATTGGGTCCGTTGTTTCTTTCCAAAGATGAACTCCTAGCCAAGCTTTAGAAATTCTTTAGTCCTGGCCAAGCTGTTTAGCTCACAGACCACAATAATACCTCCCAGCCAAGCTATAGCAGCGTTCCTCTTCTGACTTGATCTTGGCCTGTCAGCCAAATCTCTCTACTAGGGTGGTAGGGAGCTGCATCCCAGTCTCCCTGCTCGAGCAGGCCACCAGGTGAACAGATCGATGAGCAGCTCCAGGTGGAGCAGAGGGTCTTGGCAGCAAGAGGAGCAGATGTATATCAAATGCAGGATCTGGATCAGGAACCACAATGGAGCTGGTAAAATATGAAACTCTACACCAAGCTCAATAGAATACTCAAGCACCGCTGGGTCCTCGCCTGCCAGCTTTTTGAAACTATCCAAATATCCTATGATGAAAAACCCAACCTGCAGAGTCCCTGGTCATCTTGTCTCAGTATTGGCGGGGATGGGAATATGGTTTAGTGATGGTCAGAGATTAGGATTCTCTCAGCGAGTAGTTTTCCCCTGCTGGACTGGTGCCAACATGTCTATCAAAACCCAGGGAAGAACAATAGTTTTCAAAACTTGTAAATGAGATTCTTAATCCCAGGTAATGAAGAGCAACTCCTCATTTTAACCCCTTACAAGCATTTGTGATGTCAAAGGGGCTGAAGGAGCTGCTAACTTCCTGTATGTGTGAAGAGATGGGATGGATGCCAGGAAATTGGAAAGTCAGCATTTTGTAATTCCCAGGATCCTGCAATGTAATCCACATGGCTATATATAAGAACCTAGGTAGTATATATCCACATAAAAGTCCTGATGGATAAGTAGTCTGTCACACATGTCAAATCCATATAGTGTTTAATGACCAATGGACACAAAAAAAATCTAGATGAGTTCAGAATGTATGGCAGAATGTGCTGTCCTCTGTAGTTTGTGTTGTCACACCAAATATTAAGTGTAGGGTGTCAATAATTTTGTCAATGCCATTTCTTTTCATTTTCTGATTTAAAAGGATATACAGTATTAAATTCATAATCAAAATAAAAGTTCTAAATTGTGAAGATACCAGGTTTATCTGGCCCAGTCCCACCCACCTTATGCTGGCTGGCCACCCAGGGGTGCCTTACTATGTCAGGAAAACCTGCCCAGTACCTTCTAGGGTTCTTAAGGTCACTCAGGCAAATGCAGTTAGAAAGTAAAAAAATACATTTATTGTAATAAAAACAATCACTAAATTATTATATGCAAACAGTAAATAAATGTCAAGCAGGTTTACCACATTGTCTGTCCCTTACACCACTAGCTTGAGGAGTTACAGTCAATTGGCTATCCTGACTTGCAGAATCCAAGACCCATGGATTTCTCTGAGCTGCAGCTGTAGCAGCAGCCTGCTTCCCAGAACACAGGCCAGCAATGATCACCAGGTCTGCTGGTAGAGAACATAAATTCACCACCAGTTAGCCCTGCACCTTCCAGCAATCAAACCTCAGAATGAAAACTCCTTCCCTTCGGAGTGACTCCTTATATCCAGGGTCAATTTTCCACAGTGTTTTCCACTCCCCGGGCAAACCCCTGGCTCTTGAACATTGGTGGGTGCTGGACCAGGGGGTTTGAGGGGGGAGTGGAGATGAGCGGCCCTACCAGAGTGGCTCACTTGCTGTGTCCCTGCCAAAATGTCTGGGCTAATCCAGTGGAAGACAATAAATACTAATTGGCCTTCCACACCTCCAGACCTAGGATAGTACTTAGTCCCTCCTAAAATTAACCTCTTACAAACTTTTAAGCTAGACCTAGCTTCCAGTTGTACAGGACTTCATGTAGAGAATAAGGGGGAGAATGCATGTAGCTACAGCCCCCTCACCTGTTTCCGAGAACTGGACCCGACCTGTTCCTTACCCATAACTCACCTGGCTTCACTTTAAGAACATTGTATAGCAGCATCATTGCAATATCCCCAATATACAATAAATAATATACATTTTTACAATGAGCAACATATAGTGAAAAGGCCTCTTATACAGGCATGGCTACAATGTTCCCGTATCCACATTTAATTAGATATTGCACTTGCACTCTGGTGAGCTGGGGAACATTAACAGGGCTATAAAAAGTATATGTTGTTATGCTCCACATTTTGTGAGAAACGAGGGACAGGCTGGTTAAGGTGACATATATTAACAAAGAAGGAATTGTGGAGACCAAATACTGTTGTTAATTTCCCCTTATAGTTTGAGTTATTTGGAAAAAAATGCAAGGGCGTCACTAGATTGTAAGCTTGCGAGCAGGGTTCTCTTACCTCTCTATCTGTATGTATTGCCCAGTATTGTTTTATTAATGTTTGCTCCCAAATGTAAAGCGCTACGGAATTTGCTGGCACTATATAAATAAATGTTGATGATGATGATGATGATGACCTTAGGGGATGACCACGTGTCCTGTGTATGGTCCTTGGGGTAAAAAGTTCCCATGAAAGCTTTCTGTATTGACCCCTAATGTATTTGTACATAGTAATCATATCTCCCCTTAGATGCCTCTTTTCTAAAGTAAACATGCCTAAACTGGCTAACCTTTCCTCATAACTTAATGACTCCATACCCTTTATCAATTTTGTCGCCCTTCTCTGAACCCTTTCTAGTTCCAAATTATTTTTTTTATAGAGTGGTGACCAGAACTGTACTGCATATTCAAGATGAGGTCTTACCAACGATTTATACAGTGGCAAAATTACACTGTCTTCCCTTGCATCTATGCCCCTTTTTATGCATGCCAATACTTTGTTTTCCCTTGCAGCTGCTGCTTGACATTGAGCACTATTGCTAAGTCTACTGTCTACGAGCACTCCCAAATCCTTTTCCATTATAGATTCTCCCAAATTAATTCCATATAATTTATAGATTGCGTTCTTGTTTTTGATCCCTGAATGCATAACCTTACATTTATCTGTGTTAAACCTCATATTCCATTTAGCCGCCCAATCCTCCAGTTTATTTAAGTCCCTCTGTAGAGAAGCTACATCTTGCTCTGATTTTATTACCTTACAGAGTTTAGTGTCATCTGCAAAAATAGAAACTTTACTCTCTAAACCATCACCAAGGTCATTAATAAATATATTAAAAAGGAGTGGTCCCAGCACGGAACCTTGAGGTACTCCACTTAAGACCTTTGACCAATTAGAAAATGTTCCATTTATCACAACTCTCTGTTCCCTATTCTCTAACCAGTTTTCGATCCAAGTACAAATTTTGATTTCTAGACCCAGTTCCCTTATTTTGTAAACCAACCTCTTGTGTGGCACTGTATCAAAGGCCTTTGCAAAATCTAAGTAGACCACATCTACTGTCCTGCCCTGGTCTAAGTTCCCACTAACTTCCTCGTAGAAACTAATTAGATTAGTTTGACATGACCTATCCCTCACAAATCCATGTTGATTCCCACTAATAATTTTATTGCGTACCAAGTAATCCTGAATACTGTCCCTTAAAATACCTTCCAGTAGTTTCCCCACTATTGATGTCAGGCTTACAGGTCTATAATTCTCTGGTTGTGATCTCGTCCCCTTTTTAAACAACGGCACCACATCTGCTATTCGCCAATCCCTTGGTACTGAGCCTGATGAGATTGAATCTCTGAAAATTAAGAATAGCGGTCTAGCTATTTCCGAGTTTAACTCCATAAGGACCCTTGGGTGTATGCCATCTGGACCTGGAGCTTTATTTATCTTAATATTCTTCAGTCGCCTTTGGTAGCTTGTTGGAAAACCTGAAATGGGTCTTATGAATGGAGCCTGCCCTTTTCTCTCCATTCATACCCCTTGGAACCTTACACCGGCAATTCCTACAGTCAAAAATACTCTTTGGGAAGCTTTTAACCACACACAGACAATCTCCCTGGGGGTTTCAAAACACAAACAACAGAAATTCAGGACTTATACAGTATATATATTTTGTTTCATTTATTTTAATAAATACAACAAATGTCGTCCTTCATGTCTGGCTAATGATTCTGCCTCATCTGGCGCTGATACACACATCTCTCCTGGTTTGAGGGCTCGTCTGGGCATGTGTGGCGACTAATAACAATAATGTAATAACTTCCACACTTCCCCTCATACCATAATGCGGTGATGCTGGGAAGGATCCTGGAGTGGTCAAATGCTAATAGTGAGAAGCAGTGGATCATTATTGAAGGATCATACCTTCCTTCCTCACCTCTATTTAATCCATGGTTAAGCAAACTACCTATCATCAGACACCCCATAATTGGTCCTACCATTTTAGTATGGTCCAGATTTCGGATCCTTCCACACCTCTCCTCTATTATTTCACCACTGACCCCCTTATTTGATAATCCTCTTTTCCCCCCAGGCGTACAATCTGGCCCCTTTAAGACATGGGTGCGAGCTGGGATTACACGTGTCGGCCAGCTGATAAATTCCACCGGTGTGTCCTCCTTTCTTGAGATCCAGTCCAAGTGGGAGCTTCCGGGATTGGAGATTTGGAGATACCTCCAGATCAAGCACTTCCTGACCTAGGGATTACCTTGTAATGATATAACTAGAGCCCTCACACCGTTTGAAACATGGTGTCTAGCAGATGGCTGTCTTACCCACCTGCTCTCCAAAATCTACAAACTACTTATAGAAAACCTTTTTAGCTCCTTACCCAAATTCACCACTGCTTGGCAGCAAGATCTGGGAGAGCAGGTCCGTGAAGCAGACTGGTTAGCCATTTTTGAGACCACACATGCTTGTTCTGCTAGTGTCTCTATAATAGAAACTAATTACAAGGTTCTAACAAGATGGTATAGGTGCCCAGCCCAACTAGCAAACTTTTGCCAGGGTGTTTCTGACTCCTGTTGGAGATGCCAGAATGCCCGGGGCACTACTATGCATATCTGGTGGGATTGTGAGATACTCAGACCTTTCTGGTCCAAGGTCATGGAGGTCTCTGCTGAAATATTAGGAGATGATGTTCCTGATAGTCCCGCCTTCTGGCTTCTCAACAAGATCGACCTTCCAATTTCCAGGTTTAAAAAAAACATTTTACGTTATCTGATTTCGGCTGCGAAAGCAGTGATTCCAACCCATTGGAGATCTCCTAACCCCCCAACCATCCGGGAGTGGTTCCAGAGATTGGAGTTTTATAGAGTAATGGATGAGCTTTTACTTTCATCTGCTGATAAAGTTACTGAATATTACTCCATTTGGAGCCCATGGCTCGAATTCCAGGACTCCGATAAATGTAATCAATTAAAAAAAACAGTTCTCTCACCTACTCTCCTTGCTAGGACTTGAATTGTTTATTTACATAATCTGTACTAGGAAACATTGCCCCCCCCCCCCCCTTACCTATCCACGTCTCTGTCTTTTCCTTTTTCTCTCTTTCTTCTTCTTCTATTATAACATTTATTTGAATGTGTGATTATGACATTTTATATTAAAGAGGTGGTTTTGTTACCCACTTATCTGTTCTTGTGAATCTCTGTTGAAACTGCCTTAAAAACTTCAATAAAGATAAATCTTATAAAAAAAAAACAATAATGTAAAGTGACATCACAACATCAATTTTCAACAAAGTATGGTGTCTTTATGTAGTTTTTATCTTTTTACATACCTCTAACATGCATTTATTATATCTCATGAACACTCACATTATATGATCAGTATGTTTTATTTGTTATGTTTATAGCAGATGAAGTGCTCTGTTGCATGGAATACCATTCACTAAATATAGCCAGAAAAAGTCAAGCAGAGGCAGAGATGAGTTTCTATTTCCAATTCGCCTCCAAACAATAACACCTTGGGATAAATGCTCCGGCCCACCTGCAAGAACAGGAACAGGAAATCATTGTTACCCTTTGATAAATTTGAGGTTCTAATTAAAAAGGTACATTCAAAGGGAGTGGTGAGGCATTTCCATTTGTACTATTTTCAGTGGCCAGAGTTCTTTGGTGGAGGTGATAAAAGAAAAATGACCCCAAAATTGCTTTTCCCCTGGATTAATTTACAATTTCCACACTGTAATAAGAGAGTGTTAATATATATATATTAAGAAAGTATACCTATATTACTTTCAGATAATTTTCTGGGCATACATTTGAATTAGTTAGACACCTCCAATTAACTATTCTAAAAACATGAAAAAAGATGCTCTATGCTCAAGAGATAAATGTTTACATTTCTGATAAGAGATCTCCAGAATGGTGGAAGGAATATTGCAATATAAAAAAGGAGTTTCTCTGATATATTAAGACCTGTATTGTTGAGCTGGGGTGCTCTTCTGGACAATTTTACCTTTCTTGGCTGGGGAGTCAGTTATTTGAAAAGACTTTTGAAATCTTCAGGCAGTGTGGTAAGCCTTTAGGATCCTGAAAGCAAAAATGTTTTTGAAAACAAAAGTAAAAGTCTCAATAGCGGTTTATTTGAACATGCAGAGAGGCATGTGGTGCTAGGTATAAGTGAATCTGCTGTTTATCTTTGCAGTCCACTTGAAAAGAAAACTGAACAAAAGTTTTCCTTTCAGGAAAATGATCAGAGCAATATATCTGAAGGATTTTCTGCCTAATTGCTTAGAAATTAGCTCAACCAGCAGTCAATAAAATAGAAAATGAAAGGAGAAGAAAGTACAATTAAATGTGTGTGATAGAAATCATAAGTTTAAAAGCTTCATTCACTGTCATCCAAAGTCATTCTTTTTGTTTTGACATATTTTTTATACATTAGGCAGGAAAAATAAGGGTGCCGTCTAGATAAGTACATAAAAAATAAATAATAAAAAGATACCTCTAAAGATCTACTTCACCTTTCAACAACACCACATTGAAATGATAACAAAGATGAAAATTTAGAGGCTTTGGATCACATTGAATGCTTTGAAATAGAGTCTATAGTGTCTGGTATTAGTATTATTAAAGTAATTCTATCGTTTTAAAATAAGCATTGCCCACTCAATTGTATGTGTTTCCAAAGCACAAAGTGATTTATTATAGTAGATGTAAATAGTCAACAAATCAATACATTATTATATTATGATAAAGTACAGTACAGCCAATACCAAAAGATAAATACATACCAATGCAATCGCTTGCGCTCGCTGCGCACCCACGGGACCCGGTGGACGGTATATCTGTTAGAATACTGTGTCAGAGTTGACTGAGGGCCATGGTGTGTGCAGCAATGATTATATACAGTACAGTTTTACACTTGAACAATAGAGATGACGTAGATTGTTTCTATAGGTCCAGACGTTGGGTGGGTCCAGAGTAAACAGATCATAGGTTGATTCAATCTAAGGAATCCAAAGGTGGGGGTCGTCTCTCCAGGGGGTCTGCTCCTTTCATAGCCAGCATCATACAAAGGATTATTCCCTAATATCAATAACTAAAGTATGCAATGTGCGATCTCTTCGCCGACTGCACCGGACAGCTGCTGATGATTAGGCATGACATCTTTCCTATAACCTAAACCTTTTATAACACTACAATGTACATATAATCACTATATATATATATATATATATATATATATATATAGACTAATAATAAACCAAATACTATCTGCTCCTGAATTACAGTGTAACAGAACCAATATGAAGTTATATAAATAACTAAATGTTGTAATGCGAGTGTGTGCGTGCGTATTTTACCGTGCGAACGCACCACGCCATGTGTAACATGGCGTACGGATCG
This sequence comes from Mixophyes fleayi, assembly GCF_038048845.1. Lineage (NCBI taxonomy): Eukaryota > Metazoa > Chordata > Amphibia > Anura > Limnodynastidae > Mixophyes > Mixophyes fleayi. The sequence goes on from NC_134403.1 coordinate 233,061,636, forward strand.
CATTTGCATGGCTAAACAATATTAAACCAATATACTTTCGTTCATCCAATTATACGACTTCAACAGTCCACCCTTTGATAGTATACTAAACTATCACCTTAAAGATGTTATATGCAGGATCTCAGTACCACGTTTCATTGTTATGTAATACAAATCCCCCTTGGTGTATGATCACGCTGTTTGTAGATCTAAACAAGTTATCATAAGAGAGAGTCTTAATCCTCTAAGCGATTTCTTCTTTTACTATAAACCGTACACTTCTGGAGCTTGGAGATAACCTTTTGCATGCCCTTCAAGGGTACAATAAAACACTTAATACATTATTTGGAAAGGTACAAGGTACAAAAGAACATGTATCAGCTATACAGAATTCTCTACTACAGTTCTTCAAGTTTAACAGGTTCTTCTGTCCAACGCATGTCTTTAAGCTCAGAATACATTTAAACACTTCATGTTCATCAATAGCATCATCCTATGTCTATCAATAATGTCATATGCAATCTCCTTCAGCCTGCGTTAATATACACACTTCTAATAATGTCATCAGTTCTTTTCATCAACACTTGTAGGCGGGCTATTGTCTGTTCGTTCTTCCCAGTCTCCCAATACTCAGATTTAACAGTGATCGGCTTGCAAAGCATTGGGAGACTTCAGACTAAGGGACCTAGGTGTCCTACTTTTTCCCTTAGTGACCTCCCGCCTATAGTTCGAGTACCTCGAGAATATTTAGTGGAAAGAGAACTAATCCTACTTGATATAATCACTGAGGCACGTGTGAGCACGCCCAGCACTTTGGTCTAAAACCTTACCCGAATATTACTGGACTGGCATCGCTGGGTGTATCTCTTTTCTAACCATGGGGTCGCTGTACTTACCGACGTAATGCTACTCAGACAATAGCCCCTCGCACTTTCTCTAAGCTTCAAGGTTTCTAAATTTTCCTTTACCCCTGAATTGAATAGAGTAATTGGCTGGACTGATTATGCTACTAACTTCTTCCTCCCCAATACCTCCTTATCATTACTTGAACCAGTCTCTGTCACCTGCTAATAATCAAAAGAATTAACCGCCCTGAGAAGAGAATGAAATGAGAGACCACAAAACAGGAAAAACTACAACTTCATGCTGGACAACAGTCTTAGCCTTTGGCTCAGGTGCTACTAACTGCATTTGAGGCCTTCCAGTACAGACTCATGAGTGCCCTTCGACCCTTCTCTGAGTGTTGGCCCCTCTGCAGTGAGTGGAATGGGCACCAGTGTGTCTCTGCTACCCTTGATGCCGTGATGCTGGTAGCCTACACCTGGTACCTGTCTGTCAAATAACCTAAGCTTAAGAAATTTCTGCTCCGCAACTTACTCTCCCGATCCAACATCCTGACAGTTAGTGTGACTTTTCAGGAAACAGTGTTTTGGACGTTCTTGTTTGCTGTCCATTTACCTTCTCTCAAGATCTAACCTAGCCTCCCAGTTACAATCTCATCTCACGAGGGGTCAAGAACATTTAAAAAACAGACATGTTAGGAGTCTGCCCAGGAGTGATCTTTTGGTAGCAGGAAAGGACTAGTGGCCGAAGCTATCAGTCACTTCAATCAAGTTCCAACTCTTAATCTATTCAATTCGTTCTACTGAGTACCACCACTTTATGTTCACACTGGTTTATGGCTAACTGAAAGTATGTGATTTGTTACCACTACTCATACATTATACCTCTATTATCAATAACATGAATACCCCTATCATCTATTATAACTTTAGGACTATCACATTGAATAACAAAAGTTTTGAGTATGACACAGTAATACATTAGACACATTTCAATACACCTTTACCCAGACATTTTTCATTGGTACACCAGTGTATACTTGAGGATCCTGCATGGTGGTAATTGGATGACGTGTATTTGTTTTACCTGGAGGAAAGCCCATCAGCAGGAGGGATATGGGATGGCTCTATTGGTCTACCTTGTCCATCTTTCCAGAGTCCGCCAGACTCCTCACCACATCTCTTCACCTTCCAGACAGTTTATTCCTCAGGTAACACAAATCTTTATATATTAATCAATATGTGTATGCGTGCATGTGTATGTGTGGGAAAGGCAAAGGGGTCTATTTCTATAACACTTTCTTCAAATATAACAGTATCCAGTACATGCCTGTCTAACAGTGAAAAAAATATAAAACATGAAAATTCTACACTTTCTAGGGTTTCACATTATGTCGTATCTTGTGGTAAAAATCCTACTCCAATGTTCTATACAGAGATCCATATCTGTATGCCTAACCTCCAGCAATCTCCTATCCACCCTTTGTGCCTCCATATAAAGGCACATTTTTGTACAGGAAGCACGAATCATAAAGCAAAAAAAAACACAAAACAGATATGCAATCTATAAAACATGAATCGTATTTCCACAACCAAACCTTTCTGCTTAAAATCAGCAGTTTCTATACACATGAAAACAAAACCCCTGACTGTTTCTGTAACTCATGTCAATCTAGTGTGTGTATCTCTGAATTTGTCTTATGTAAAAAAATAAAAATATGTTTTAGCCCCATTGTTGAGACTGTGTCTTATTTTATCTCTACCAGAGCAGAGAGAGAGAGAGAGAGAGAGAGAGAGAGAGAGAGAGGGAGAGAGAGAGGGAGAGAGAGAGAGAGAGGGAGAGAGGGAGAGAGAGAGAGAGAGAGAGAGAGGTACTAGCGTTTGTGTAAAGAATGAGAAAAAGGACAGCAATTAATGATGGTAATATAAAGATTTGAATACAAACATACATGCAGAAAGGGAGATTTTTTTTTACAACAAAATGACAGCTGGATTGGACTCTGACTCTATGGGGAAATGGCTGTATTTATTTAACTATGATCCCTCCCAAGAATGACTAGGGGATCTTAACCGTGCAATCCAGTGTCGTCCGTCATTTGTTCATTAAGAACTCGGTATCTCATTGACTACATACCTTTTCAACGGCGTTTCCTAACTTATAATAGAGAAATGTAAAATGTAACTGTTGATGACTCATCTGAGATACCTAAACGATATTTTGGAGCAAAGTATGTATATACTTCATTGTTGGATAATGATTCTTAGCCAAACCAATTATCATGAGACACTGCAGCCTAAAACAAAGAGTGTTCCATTTGTCTATTGTTAATTAGTCTTTCAAGAGTAATTCTTCTATTTCTCTATCTCACCCCTTTTAAACACTAAGTTTATATATCTTCTGTGTACCCTTATCTGTGAGAAGAAAAACAAGATAATTATCTTAAAACAACAAACAAAACAAACATTTCCATTCTTTTCCATCGGCCAGCGATTTAGGAAAGCAAACATGTGACAACATAAAACAAACAAACAAAATCAACAAAGATTACTTTTTAAATCCGTTTCCTGCATACTAATACTTACCACAGTTTAAACCCCACCTGGTTGTAGGACTACAGGTCTGACCTAACATCCAGGGTTGGCTATGGTTGTCCCCCAAGGCATTGGCTGCTATGAGGTGCACAGGAAACTGTTGAGAAGTCTCTGAGACTTGTGTGCGCCGTCTCTGTGGGTGTCTGTGTGATTCCCCCTTAGATGGGCCAAGTCTCTTTGCTTCCGCTCTTGTCATTGTACAGTCCTTTGCTTGGTGTCCCATTTTAGTGCATCTAAAACACTTCCTCAACTCATGTTGTTTCTTTTCCTTAAACCAGGTGTTATTATGCTGTGGTTGTGTGTGACATCCCTCTAGTGCTTGGATACTCACCATCATTACCCTATTACTTAGTGTCTCTTTCTGTTTATTTTTATCATGTCCTATAGCTGACTCCCTGAGAACACTTACAGTACTTCCTCTCCAGTATGGTAATGAAGTTTGCACCCTTCTTTTCAAGTTTTCCCTGAGTCCATCCATTGGAACGTTAACAGCAACCTCTCTGTAATCTACATTATCTTTTATGTCTGATACCCCAGTATATTTGACCATCTCCATCAGAGCTCTGCAAAAATAGTTGCATTTTCACTATCCTCTTGACTGATAGTAAAAACTTTACTCCAGTCCACTATCACTGGAAAATATATGGCCAACCGTGTGATTATTTGTCTAATATTGTCCTGATTATCATCCTCGGTTAAGGATTCATCCTCCTCCAACATACAATCCTTAATGAACTTTTGTATATCAGTATTGAGAGGAAGACAGGTCTTCAATAATACTCGCCAATCGTTATTCGTTGGCTCATACATATTACCATAATATCTAATAAACTGCTGACATTTGGTCAAATCTTTCCTAGGATCAGGGAAATCAGACAAAATTGAAAATGTTTCAGAAAAAGTGCATGTATCGTGCTTTGCTACATGTTTTAAGGGAACGTCACCATCTCTGTCCGCTTTCCCATTGGGAACTGTTGTAGTGCAGACAGGATGTAAGTCTACCAAATGACTATGTTCTGAGCTAGTTGCTGACGTTGCTGCTGCAGTACAATGGATGTCTCCCCCTGTGTTAACCTTTACATTGTTCTCAACACTTTCAGCCGCTGCCCCTTCTGGTGGGACCGTCCCTCTTCCTTGTCCTGAAACATTGCTTTTAACATTACTTAAAACAACATACAAGTTACTAGTTACAGTTTTTACATTTTTGGTATTGGCTGTACTTCCTGCCCCGACCGAATATGTCGGGGGCGTGTTTGCCCTCAGTTCGACACGCTTAGCAACGCACACTTCCGGAATGCTTGTTTCCGGTACGCATACTTCCGCTGAACATTCGCTGCTCTGCCACGTGTTACCTTCCATTTGCCACGATTTTAAACAATGATTATGTGCATTTCTCACTTTTGTTGACTTAATCAACCGTACTTTATCTTTTACGGTATTTAGTACCTCTGCATTAAAACTCCCTATTGTTGGAAAAGGCCTATCACAATCTTTGGTCATTTCGACCCACGTGTCACAATACGCAGTTGCGTATGCACCATATTTTTTACACATGAGAAATCTCGCTGACTCAATAAGGCCTTCTTTAGGCAGTACATTGGCCATCTCTAGTGTATGCTTAGCACCCATGTTGAATAGTTTCTTAGATAGCCCGGCTACCACAACCTTCTATGTTGAACAATACCTTCAGCACGAAACACAGACACACCGCAATGCTCTGTTCTTTCCGGCCAACAGTACTCTTCTATGTGGAACACAGACACACCGCAATGCTCTGTTCCTTCCACCAAATAATTTCAACTCTGTTGCTACAATCACCGCTAGAGATCTCTAATGCCCTTGTGAACGTATTTCCAGATAGTCGCGTCCACTCGCTTTCTCTTGTTCCGAACAAGAATTCCCTAATACAGAAATATTTCCACGATAGCCCGGCTATCTCAAATTCCTGTTGAGTTTATTATAACTGGGAGAACAAAGTCGATACAATCAACCAGCCTTTCCAACATAATTCCTCCTAGCTGCTTCACCAATTCGCACTGATGGTTGTCATGCGGTTAGATCGCACAGCCTACCAATACTAATTATTAGCAAACCTTGCGATCTATTGGTAGCGCTTTGCGAAAACCCGGTTTTCGCATTCGGTATACCTGCCCTGTATACCGTCCTTCAGTTGGGCAATCCGCCTCGTTAGACAGCAACTGAGCACAATGAATAATAAACAGTGTATCTACGTTACAAAATCACACACTATACACCTTTTCTGCTCAGAAAATTAAAAGTTCCCAACAACAGTAATAATATCTCAGAGGTTTTCACAAGTAATTATACTATGCACATATAATAACTATCAAGACGATTGTTTAACCACGTGGCAAATCTACCGGAAGTTCGCGTACGCACAGCAGGAAATACACATATGCTCAGCAATGCAATACACTTTAAAACGTAAAATGACAATAAAAAGAAACATTTTTCTTTCTTGTCCCTAGATTCCAATTAGCGTTCCTTCAGTCTATGCAACAACGGACATTCGGTTTCGCAACACACAGTGAACCCCAGGTCTTAAACACATTGCGTTCTTTCCTGTTATGCGACGCGTCCGTCAATCCACCCTTTGTTGAGAAACCGAATACCGTGAGCATTGCATACCTGCCGATAACGTAACTCCTAACACTACAATGTACATATAATCACTATATATATATATATATATATATATATATATAGACAAATAATAAACCAAATACTATCTGCTCCTGAATTACAGTGTAACAGAACCAATATGAAATTATATAAATAGTTAAATGTTGTAATGCGAGTGTGTGCATGCGTATTTTACCGTGCGAACGCACCACGCCACGTGTTACGGGGTGTACGGATCGCATTTGCATGGCTAAACAATATTAAACCAATATACTTTCGTTCATCCAATTATACGACTTCAACAGTATGCACACAGGCAAATTTCAGACATGAATATCTGCTCTACAGGGATACTTAGGGGTATATTTTATTAAAGTAATTCTATAGTTTTCAAATAAGCATTGCATAGGCGATTGTATTGTGTTTCCAACGCACAAAGTGATTTATTTCAGCAAATGCAAAAAGTTAACAGTTCAATACTTTATTATTATATAATACAGTACAATATAGCCGATACATGATACCTATTAAAGATGTTACATTAAAACAGGAAAGTATGAAAACACAGAATACATTACATCTTCCTTATAGCTTTCATTCAGGTTCAATGACTGTAGCCATGCGGTCACATTTCCAGTTTCCAAGAGAAAGAGAGAGGACAAAAGCCAGCATGCTTGTATATACTTGTCCAGCTAACACTTAGTAAGTTCTTCATTGGTCCGGGGGTTAATGGCATCCCAGTTCCTTGCAAGTTATAGGTCAGTTCATTTGATCCTTACAGAGGGTGAGGGGAACATCCCCCACCCTATTGTTCCCATGATTTGACTCTGAATGACCAGTTCAAACTGACCCACATAAAAGTATTTAAGAGCATTAATCTCATATTGCTTGTATCTTGCGATCGCTAGATGCGATCGTTATTCCGTCCACATCAGGTTAATGCTGGTGAAATAAGCTTTAATATGAGACTAAACTCTTTATCTTTTAAAACACCTGAACCATAAAAACCTTTACTACAGTATTATATATAAATAAATATACAATCCAATACATTTTACTAATAAATGAATGTGGATTGGAACCTTTAATAAATGTGAAATATATAAGTAACCAAATGTTGTAGTGCGAGTGTGTGCGTATTTTACCGCGTGATAGCGCCATGCCCCGTGTAGCGTGGCATGCTGAGTGCAATCGCACGATAAAACAATATTAACCAATATACTTTTCGTTCATCCAATTATACGACTTCGACAATTTACTAAAGTACGGGTTTTAAAAAGTGGATATGTTGCCTAAAGCAACCAATCTGATTGTAGTTATCATTTATTTAGTACATTTAACAAAATTACATCTAAAATCTGATTGGTTGCTATAGACAACTTCTCCACTTTTTCTTATCTACAGTTTAGTAAATATGCCCCTTAGTCTCTGGGTAAGGAAAACCATTTTGATAGACTTAAAAGGAGTATAATATGAGGTTCCTACCTGTATGACCATTTAGATGCCCAAATTCCTGTTTGGCGTTTACTCAGAGCCCTGGTCGAACATAACATATCCATTACTTTTTCTAGACGCTGATCTGGGGAGTGTAGACGACCATCAAGAGGAGGTGGAAATTACCTTGTGAGTGTTTTATTTCGGTTTTGTCTCTCTCTCTCTCTAGGTGGGGACACTCACCAGTACTTTGGTAAGTAGGAGTTTCTGGCATGATAATTCCCTGGCTTGAATATCCATAGTCCCTCAAGCAGGCCCACATCAAATTGAGGTGTCAGTGATAGGAGTATTGTGTAGGGTCTCTAGTTCTGGCCATCACCTTGCACACCCCCTTAATTCTACTCTGTATCCATGCCCTCCAGTAATTTGATGAGGTTTCTCTTCTAGTCCGTAGAGGTGTGGGGAGCCATGCTGAATAGTCTGTACAAACAGTAGGTGGACTAGTTGTGGCAAAGATAAGAAGTTTGTGTGCGTCTGTTGTTCCCTGCAGGCGCTACAGGGCCTACAGTAGATCTCAAAAGGATGCTGCTTAGAGAATTTATTTAACTAGTAAAACTATTTCTAAATTTATATCCTCTTCTTCTTACAGCACACATCCTCATTATTCCTCTTCCATTGTTCCTGTCACGCCTAAGGATCTGTTTGTTCTCAGACTGGGTTGTGTCTCTGGAGCTGGACTGGTGACTACGTGGACAAAGCTGGGTGGCCTGATAATGTTCCTCTGCATGTAGTGAATGGACTGGTGCAAATGGTGTTTACATTAGCAGGGGAGAGCATACAGAAACTGGATTGCTGGACCAGACTGGAACCGTAATGCCGTAACCAGAATGCTGGAAGAGGATTTGCAAAAATGTAAGTGGAAGTACCGTAGAATGGTATACCGGATAGCGTGAGGAGGGGAGAGCAAAAAAAACTAATTCTTACCCTAGAATTCCCTATGCATGCTGGCAGTCCTCGGCAAGCCGTCCAGGTAAAACGGTGAGTCTGCTATGGATAGAGGCTCCGGAGTGTCCGGGTATCTCGTGTAGCCGCGTCTTGAAACGCAGAAGTGATAGATTGATCCGCACAAGTACGGTGGCTGATTGGATACAAAAGTGTGAACCAACGCGTTTCATCCGTATAGGACTTTCTCAAGGATATTTTTAGAAAGGAATTGGAGGGTTCTTATGGGTCCTGCCTCTTCCTGATTAGATAAATACTTTATTAGTAAAAAATGCATGTAAATGTAGTACATGGATAAAAAGATATGAATAAAAACAGGCAGTTAAAAATGCCAATGAATAAAGAAAATAATAATATTAAAAAATAAAATAAAATAATGATATTAAAAAACAAAAAATAAAAAATAAAAAATAAATAAAAATAAAAATAAAAATAAAAAATAATAAATAAAAATAAAAATAAATGAAAGTTTATACATTTAAAAATGAGCCTAAATCAAAATCACTGTTAAGACCAAATGGCATAAGGGTTCTCATCATGTAAATCCATTTGGCTTCCAAACATGATATTTTTAATATCATTATTTTATTTTATTTTTTAATATCATTATTTTCTTTATTCATTGGCATTTTTAACTGCCTGTTTTTATTCATATCTTTTTATCCATGTACTACATTTACATGCATTTTTTTACTATTAAAGTATTTATCCAATCAGGAAGAGGCAGGACCCATAAGAACCCTATAATTCCTTTCTAAAAATATCCTTGAGAAAGTCCTATCCGGATGAAACGCGTTGGTCACACTTTTGTACCCAATCAGCCACCGTACTTGTGCAGATCAATCTATCACTTCCGCGTTTCAAAACGCGGCTACACGAGATACCCGGACACTCCGGAGCCTCTATCCATAGCAGACTCACCGTTTTACCTGGACGGCTTGCCGAGGACTGCCAGCATGCATAGGGAATTCTAGGGTAAGAATTAGTTTTATTTGCTCTCCCCTCCTCACGCTATACGATATACCATTCTACGGTACTTCCACTTACATTTTTTCACAAGGAGCTATAAACATTTTTGTTGTCTGTACAATTTTTTGTTGTCTGTACGATTTTATTGTTTATACCATACATGTCCATTGCGCCCTTTCTGTTTTATATATTGCCGATTGTATTATAGGGGCTGCATATTAGATGAGCGCTTACCTCTGTTTCTGCTGGAAGAGGATTGCTGTAACCGGAATGGAACTGGAATGCTGTGACTGTAATACTGGAAGAGGATTAATGTAACCGGATGCTGCAACCGGAATACTGGAAGAGAATTGCTGTAACTGGAATGGAACCGGAATACTGTGACCATAATGGATGGAACCAGATTGCTGGAATCAGACTGGAGCCAGAATGCAAACTGCACTTTCAGAGCTGGATAAATAGCAAGACTGCAAACTGCTGGAAACTAGGTTGGCGTCTGAAATACAACGCTGCACAGGCAACAGGTAAGTGAGTCTTTTTGAATGATTCTCCATCAACTTCGCACACATGGATTTCTATTCCCTTCAAGATACTCATGGTCCATCAAATATAACCATGACAGAACTTAGCTCCTTTACTCACAGCTGTATACCAGCTGGCTCAAATGCTTTGTCTACTTTATCTTCTGATGTATTGTATGTCGATGACATATGCACAATATTGCAATGTAATGTGTTAATGCTATTATTATGCTTTATAACATATACTCCAATTTATGTGTGTTAGTTATATTCATTTAATAATGTCTCAATTTATATTGTGTTTATCAATGTTGGATACAATAGATGTAAATCTGATATGCGTGACAGAAATTATTTATTTTGCCTGCCCATAGGATTATAAACCTGCATTCTTGTCCCAAATAGTGCTCAGGATTAAAATGACCAGCATTCTATTATCTGCATTGTTCTCAGAACAAGATATGCAGCAAAAAGACAGGTGCAGTATAATCTGCTTTCCCCTTCCTCCACCCTACAAAAAACTTATGAAGTAATGCTCTTATACAGAAATCTCTGGCATTCATTGTGCTGTCACTCTGTTGAGTCAAGGGTCTTGAATTAAAAATCGGGACACAGCTCGGATTTTTCATACTGGCATAAGAGTGCATCCAGTACAGATACTACAGAGGTGAGTGTAAAGAAACTACTGATTGTAAGGTCTCATAAGCAGGCACTATTCTATGCTGTGTCTCCTTCATCAACCTTGCATGCATTTATTCTATTTTTATACCCACTGTCTGGCACAGTGGGTTTAATAATTATTTTGATGATATTGCTTTTATCAATATGAAATAAAGACCAATGACTCTTGAACTGTTAATCATCATAACCTACTAATCTAAGTTACTGTTTCTGACTTTCGATATGAAATCCACTATATTAATGGTGGTTTACCTTATGCATTTGATTGACTCTGATTGGAGATTATTTGATATGCTCTAGAATTTTAATTTAATAATGTGATGATAAAACAATGTTTGAACAATTAATATCCATACACATGCCATGTTCTGCATATTTAATAGCCAAAAAGAAACAACTATGAGGTTTCCATTCGCAAACTACTATTAACTAGCGGGCTGCAAAAGCAAATCAGAAGCAACAGTTTATTTTTCATGAATTATATTAAACTACTGAAGTGTGTGAATTTAATCATTGCTCAGAATTTATCATTATTTATATTAAACTAGTGAGGGATGCCGTGCCCTTTAATGCAACAATCTCTTAATGATATTCATATTTATGAAGAAATGCTCGCTACTCAAAGAAAGTAAATTCATTGATGCATAAGGAGATGCTCTAATTTGGGTACAATATTGTAAATCTTACTTGCAATATAGTTGTCATTTTGTCTATTTTCTTTGGTATCCAGTATCACCGATTGGTAGTTAACATATACCCTAATTGCCAAAGTCATTTTTGCGATACTAAGTCAACCAAGGTTTGGGTATTCTCATGCAGAAAGTCCTCGCTCCAAATTAGCTGGATAATTGTGTGAAGAGGGTATTTTCAAATATTCACATTTGGTGAACGAATCAGAAATGTATGATTTCATGCAAATTTTCACTGAAAGTAATTTTTATTGCAGAATCTTGTTGACAATTTTCAGTGTGAACTTTTCAAACTAATGTGGTTCATAGTGTCCTGATTGAAAAGTTATCCATTGAGCATAATTTGAATAAAGCGTTTATATTAGATTTTGCGTAGATTGTAGGTGTGTTTGAATGAAGTTTATAACTTTAGCTCATTATGAAAAATGTAACATTGAGGTCTATGGAAGCAATGGTGGCTATGTAAACTGTCAGTAAAGAAAGTGTGCTTACGCTGCTCCCTTCTTCGCACAATGTTAATGAGACTTAGAAAGGGGTCACTCTCAAGTAGAGACTCTCTCTGCACTAACCAATATGGCCCATTTTTACTAAGGATGAGCAGGCTCGGATTCCGCTAATCCGAGCCCACCCGCACAGTGCGGATCCGACGGGATCCGAGCACTGTTCGGGTATTTCCGGAGCCAAAAAAAATGAAACTGAGGCTCTGACGTCCAAGT